>NC_067441.1:7790130-8090130 GCF_009764475.1 Pristis pectinata
CCCTGAGCCCTAATCCAGACAACCATGAGATACTGGGGCAGAATTAGGCCATTCCGCCCATCCAGTCTGCCCCGCCATTCGATCGTGGCTGATCTTTTTCCCAACCCCACTCTCCCACCTTCTCCCTGTAACCCTTAACCCCCCCTTACTAATCAAGAACCCGTCAATCTCTGCCTTAAATACACCCAATGACTTGGCCTCCACCGCCCTCTGTGGCAATGAATTCCACAGATTCACCGCCCTCTGGCTGAAGAAATTCCTCCTCATCTCAGTTCTAAAGGGATGTACCTTCATTCGGAGGCTGTGCCCTCGGATCCCGGACTCTCCCACTGATGGAGACATCCTCTCCGTGTCCACTGTGTCCAGGCCTTTCAGTAGGTTTCAATGAGATCCCCCTCATGCTTCTGAACTCTATCGAGTACAGGCCCAGGGACGTCAAACGCTCCTCATACCCTAACCCTTTCATCCCCGGGATCGTTCTTGTGAACCTCCCCTGGACCCTCTCCAGGGCCAGCACATCCTTCCTTCGATACGGGGCCCAAAATTGCTCTCAATGTTCCAGATGCAATCTGACCAACGCCTTGTAAAGCCTCAGCATTACATCCTTGCTTTTATATTCTAGTCCTCTCAAAAGGAATGCTAACATCGCATTTGCCTTCCTTACTACCGACTCAACCTGCAAGTTAACCTTTAGGGAATCCTGCACTCGGACTCCCAAGTCTCTTTGCACCTCCGATTTCTGAATTCTCTCCCCATTTAGAAAACAGTCACCGGCTTTATTCCTTCCGCCAAAGTGCGTGACCCCACCCTTCCCTACACTGTGTTCCATCTGCCACTTCTTTGCCCGGTCTCCCAACCTGTCCAAGTCCAACCGCAGATTCCCTGCCTCCGCGATGTTGACCCCCCCCCTACCTCGGTCAACCGACTGACTGCGCAGATCCTAATTGATTCAAACTCCCAACTTTCTTGTATCAATGCAACTATCCACCTTAACCCCGGGTCAATGATTCCTGAGTGCTGCCGTTCCTTAGGCACTGATACTCACCCGAACCACTAGCCCCAAACGACTGATCCTCTCCCTGTCCCAGGCACGGGGGTCTTCCTCGAGAGCTGGTCTCCCGAGTTCTCATTTGTAACACTGACGAATTCCTTCATTATTTGTCTCTCTCCCTACCAGTTCTGAACCATACGGTTCCGTCAGTTCTGACTTACCGGGCTAGCCTATGTCCACGGTTCATTGGCTCTGGCCCGAGGCTACAGGTACCATTACCTTATTGCTCTTCTCCCCAAAGAAGGACTCGCCCCGATCTCATTCCTTTGCTGTTCCCTGAGCCAGGCCATTTCTCAGCAGTCACAGCCCAGTTCAAGTCGGACACTGGGCTCGGCTCATTTCAGTTCACTGACGCAGACTTCTTCTTAGAAGCCGGCGTTGGCTCTTCAAAGAGCATCCCACAAGTAACTTCTTATTTGGAAACAGTCTCTGATTGGGCAGATCATCGGTGAGGCCTCGTTTTGTCCACTTTCGACTACTATAATCCAGCAAGAGTTATTGGTATTGGTTTATTATTGTCACTTGTACCGAGGTACAGTGAAAAACTTGTCTTGCAAACCGATCGTACAGGTCAATTCATTACACAGTGCAGTTACATTGAGTTAGTACAGAGTGCATTGATGTAGTACAGGTAAAAACAATAACAGTACAGAGTAAAGTGTCACAGCGAGAGAGAGTGCAGTGCAGGTAGACAATAAGGTGCAAGGTCACAACAAGGTAGATCGCGAAGTCAGAGTCCATCTCATTGTATAAGGGAACCGTTCAATAGTCTTATCACAGTGGGATAGAAGCTGTCCTTGCGTCTGGTGGTACATGCCCTCAGGCTCCTGTATCTTCTACCTGATGGAGAGAAGAGAGAATGACCTTGATGGTTGGCAGGATTTAGTGGACTGAAAAGCTTGTTTTCCTGCTGTATTACCTTATGAAATAAAGCAGCCAAATTCCACACAGCAAGTTCCCACAAATATAAATTTAATTTTGATGTTAACTGAGAGATAAATATTGCCCTGGGCACCTGGAATAATTGTCCAGATGAAGAATCTTGACCCGAAACATCAACTGTCCATTTTCCTCTACAGATGCTGCCTGACCCACTGAGTTCCTCCAACATCTTGTTTGTTGCTCCAGATACCAATATCTGCAATGGAGACACAAGAGACTGTAGATGTTGGAATCTGGAGCAACAAACAATCTGCTGTGAGAGAATGACCTGGGTGGGTGGGGTCTTTGATTATGCTGGCTGCTTCACCAAGGCAGCGAGAGGTAAAGACAGAGTCCAAGGAAGGGAGGCTGGTTTCTGTGACGCGCTGGGCTGTGTCCACAACTCTCTGCAGTTTCTTGCGGTCCTGGGCAGAGCAGTTGCCGTACCAAGCAGTGATGCATCTGGATAGGATGCTTTCTATGGTGCATCGATAAAAGTTGGTGAGTGTCAAAGGGGACATACCGAATTTCTTTAGCCTCCTGAGGAAGTAGAGGCGCTGGTGAGCTTTCTTGGCCGTGGCATCTACGTGATTTGACCAGGACAGGCTATTAGCGATGTTCACTCCCAGGAACTTGAAGCTCTCAACCCTTTCAACCTCAGCACCACTGATGTAGACAGGTGCGTGTACACTGCCCTCTTTCCTGAAGTCAATCACCAGCTCTTTTGTTTTGCTGACATTGAGGGAAAGGTTGTTGTTGTGACACCGTTCCACTAAGCTCTCTACCTCCTTCCTGTACTCTGACTCATCATTATTTGAGATACGGCCTACAACAGTGGTATCATCTGTGAATTTGTAGATGGAGTTAGAGCAGAATCTGGCCACACAGTAGAGTAGAGGGCTGAGGACGCAGCCTCGTGGGGCACCAGTGTTGAGGATAATCTTGCTAGAGGTGTTGCTTCATTAGGTATTAGTTCAGGAAACCAGCTCACAAAATGGTGGTCACGAGAAGTATCACAAAATGACAGCCTCCACTTCTCCCACCACGTGGCGAGAACAAAGACATTTGTTTTGCTCGCTCGTCCCCTGACTTGCTCCGGCTCTGGCTGCTGTGCAGATTTTTAGTTCCTTCAGGCCATCAGCGACGCTACCTGACCCTCCATCCATCTTGGTCTCGTCTGCAAACCCGGCCACCATGCCATCAGTGGCTTCCTCCTGATCACTGAGGTGTAATTATCTCACTGCTCCTCCCGTTCCACATCCAGTTCATTGCCTGAATTTATTCCCTGAGCATTGGTGGCTGTGCCTTCAGCTGCCTGGGCCTCCCTCCCTCCAACCTCGCAGACCCCCTCCTTTTCAGACAGTTCTACGCCGCCTGATCGCCCAGCCAGTGGCTCCCCGTCAAGTTTCATACTTCCTTCCGACAGAGGAGACCGTTCAGCCCATCTCTCTCAGGCCGGCTCTCCATTCCACACAGCACGGAAGGGGGCCATTCGGCCCACTGGGTCCGTGCCGACCACCAACCACCCATTTGTGCCGAGCTCATCTCATCCTCAACAACCAACCCCCACCTCCCCCCAGATTCTACCCCTCATCCACACACACTGGGGGGGGGTGTAATTAACCCACCGACCCTGCACGTCATAGCGGTGTGGGAGGGAGCCGGAGCACCCGGTGGGGGGGGAGCCCACGCAGTCATGGGGAGAATGTGCAAACTCCACACATCTGATAAAGCTCCTACAAGGCAGCTTGAGAGGATTTCACCAGGTTAAAGTTGCCACGCAAATGGAGGTAGTTGTTGTTGTCCTGGTGACTGGGTGGGATGGTTCTGACCTGCGGACTTTCCTGTCTATGAGCGGCTCTCGGGAACAGAACCCTGGAGAGGAGCCGGAACGCGATGTTCCTGCTCTTGTTTCTACGTCCAGCATCCCACGTGCAGCATGGCGCACCGGGTAGAGCTGCCTCACGGCTCCAGGGACCCAGGTTCGATCCCAACCTCCGGCTGTGTGTGTCTGTTGTGCGTGTGTGTGTGTGTGTGTGTGTGTGTGTGTGTGTGTGTGTGTGTGTGTGTGTGTGTGTGGAGTTTGCACCTTCTCCCTGTGACCGCGAGGGTTTCCCCCGGGTGCTCCGGTCCCCTCCCACATCCCAACGACGTGTGGGGTCGGTGGGTTAATCACGCCCCCCCCCCCCGGCGTGTGGGGGAGGGGTAGAATTTGGGGGGGGGGTCAATGGGAATGCGGGGAGAATAAAATGGGATAAGTGAAAACGGGTGGTTGATGGTTGGCATGGACTCGATGGGCCGAAGGGCCTGTTTCCGTGCTGCCGGTTCCAGGGATCTTCGTGCTCCGTCGGCACCCCCCCTCCCTTACCCCTGCGTCCGCCCCACCCTTACCTGACCTCCCGACGCCTGACGTCCGTGCTGCTGCCCCTCCGCAGGTCATCGGCAGCTCCCTGCTCTTCGTCCACGAGAGGAAGCGCTGCGTCAACGTCTGGATGATCGACTTCGGGAAGACGGTGGCCCTGCCCGCGGGCCAGACACTGAGGCACGACCTGCCCTGGGTGGAAGGGAACCGGGAGGACGGCTACCTGCTGGGCCTCGGCAACCTCCTGGCGCTCTTCTCCGAGACCATCGCCAGGCAGGTCTCCCTGGCGGAGACGGCGGCCGAAAGCTAGTGGCGCAAAGCATGGGGTTGACCCTGCCGACAGGTGACCCCCAGCGGCTCCCTGACCCCACGGGGGGTGGTGGGGGGGAGCAGAGGGGGTGGGACATGGGTGGATACTCGATGGGGCGAACGGCCTAATTCTGCCCCTACATCTTGTGGAGGTGGGGAGGGGCCGCTCTCTGACCGGCTATGCCGAGGGCGAGGGGGGGAGGTGAGGGTCCTGGAACGACGGCGCAAGCCTCCCTCCTGTCGTCAGTGTGAAGGCCCCTCGGGATGTCCCAACACACGTCCCGCCTGCGGAGAGCGTCCTGCCCCCTTTGCAGGACAGAGACCCCTTCACCGTCACACTTGGGCTATGCTATTGCCACGACTGACGGATCTTCACCTGGGCGCTGGTCCCCACCCGGCCCAGACTGGGAAGGTGCAAGACCTGGGACCCCTCGGGAAGTGAGATTGGACTGGCTCCCTGCATCCGGTGACAGGACCTCTCGGAAGCTGGCTCGGAAGCTTTGGCGTGACTTCAGAGAGCTCGTAGATTGGGAGCTCGTCAGCCTGAGGGAGAGTCAACCCCCTTCTACGCTGTCTTGTCTAAACCATGTCGGGAGTGTTTGTTGGGGTGGTGTGGAGGGGGCTTTACCCTGTGTATGACAGCTGCTGTCCTGGGAGTGTGTGATGGGACGGTGTAGAGGGAGCTTTACCCTGTGTCTGACCTGCGCTGTCCTGTCACATACTCCCAAGGTCGGACACAGAGCAATGCTCCCTTTACGCTGTCACAAACACACACGCACACCACCCCCTCAGGGCAGGGACAGCACGAGTTCGACACAGGTACAGAATAATGGTCACAGTACATACGAACTTAAAGGTTTTGTGGAACATTTGTTCCAGAGGATTGTTCACTGGGAACCAGGGGCTCCTCCTCAGACTACACTACAGACCTAAACCTGAAATACTAATATAGCATAAATGGAGTGCACGCAGGCTGGGAGAGGTCAAGCAGGGCTCTTCAGTTCCCGTTAAGACTTCACTCCCTTCAGATAATCATTGCGAGCTGGAGGCAGGTTGTCCAACATATTTGAGCTGTTCCAGAGAGCGTGCACGGAAGATTGGGAATGTCTCACCAGATTTCCGTACAACGGGATTGAGAGTCTGTCAGGATTCCTTGACTGCAGCCCTGCACCTGATCCCACAGAGTGGGTACCAGGGTGGGTATCACGATGTAAACCACTGCCCTCACCCATCAGTGGGAGACTTGCCTGTTCTTATCAGCTCTGACCAAGACTTCACTGATCTCCTCCGGGGAAGGAAACCCACAGCTCTGCCAACTGCTGTGGGGCCGGAGGCATCTTCTGCCGGCTGGGAACTCTATCCGTGGCCGCACTTCCAACTTGTGAACTGTCCGGGTTGGGAACAGTTCACAGGAACGGAACCTTGGGAAGGACCTGGAATATTGTGAAGATTCACTTTGGAAGGTTGAATTTGAAGATAGGGTTAACGGCAGGATTCTCAGCAGTGTGGAGGAACAGAGGGATCTTGGGGTCCACGTCCACAGATCCCTCAAGGTTGCCGCGCAGGTCGATAGGGTTATTAAGAAGGCGTGTTGGCCTTTGTTAGTTGGGGGATTGAGTTCAAGAGCCGTGAGGTGATGTTGCAGCTCTATAAAACCCTGGTCAGACCACACTTGGAGTATTGTGTTCAGTTCTGGTCACCTCATTATAGGAAGGATGTGGAAGCTTTACAGAGGGTGCAGAGGAGATTTACCAGGATGCTGCCTGGATTGGAGAGCATGTCTTATGAGGATAGGTTGAGCGAGCTGGGGCTTTTCTCTTTGGAGAGGAGGAGGATGAGAGGTGGCTTGATAGTGGACAGTCAGAGACTTTTTCCTAGGGCGACAATGGCTAACACGAGGGGACATAATTTTAAGGTGATTGGAGGAAGGTATAAATGGGATGTCAGGGGTAAGTTTTTTACACAGAGAGTGGTGGGTGTGTGGAACGCACTGCCGGCGGAGGTTGTGGGGGCAGATACATTAGGGACATTTAAGAGACTCTTAGATAGACACATGAATGATACAGAAATGTGAGCTATGTGGGAGGGAAGGGTTGGATAGATCTTAGAGCAGGATAAAATGTCGGCACAACATTGTGGGCCGAAGGGCCCGTACTGTGCTGTAGTCTTCTATGTTCTTGAAGGAATCGAGGGTTACGGGGACAGGTCAGGGAGAACAGAGCCGAGTAGAAGACTGGCTGTGTTCCCACTGACGGTTGAGGGGAGAAGTGGCCCTCTGCTTGTTTCCTGTGCGGACGGATTGGCTTTAGAGCTGGTAGAAGGCACACGGATGGAGGTGAAAGCATTGAATGGTGAGAGCGGAGGGAGGGAGGGAGGGAGGGAGGGAGGGAGGGAGGGAGGGAGGGGTGAGTGGAGGGAACCATCTCCACACTGCAGTTGGCATGTCACAAGGACTCCAGTAATAATCCGGCACTGGCTTGCCCAGAGGGCTCGGTGTGTGACCCACCCGTTAATCTGGAATGCGACCCAGGATCTGGAGTGCTTAGACGGTTCCCGCTCCCTTGAACCTCGGTGGCTTCACTGGAAACTGATACGTGACTGTGTAAACATGGGCGTTGGATTAGGAATAATGCCGGGAAACGTGCTGGATGATCGGAGTGTGTGTGAGAGAGGCCAGCTCACTGTGTCAGTGGTGGCCCAGAATAGCAGATCAGTAGCCCTGCATGCGACGGCTGCTCAGGTGCACACCCCAGCTCTGTTTAAATGTGGGGAGGGTCTCTGCCTCACTCACACCTTCAGATCCCACACCACCCTCTAGGGGGAAGACAATTTTCCCCATCTCCCCTCTCGTCCCACAGTTTTACTCCTGAGAGAAATGCAGTAAACAGGAAGGAATTCCTAATTTTACGTGCCTCCAAATGTTGCACTGGGAGCCATGCTGTGTGGTTGGGCAGGCTGGGAAGGGGGAGAGGACATTTGGACGGGTTGTTGGATGTGCGAGCCAGTGGTGTGGCAGGACTTGGGTACGGACGGGTTAATGAACTGCTCGCGTTCTCTCTGGGACAGAGGGAGTCCTTCAGAGCTCGAGAGTGGCAGGGCTGAGAGATGAGGACGGTTCGGCCATGCACAAGAAGTGCTGGAGGAAATCCGCAGGTCAGGCAGCATCCGTGGAGGGAAATAGACAGTCAACGTTTTGGGCCAAGACCCTTCATCGGGACTGGAAAGGAAGAGGGCAGAAGCCAGAATGTGGGGGGGAGGGGGGAGGTCTAGATGCAGGCAGGGGCGAGGTGAGTTCAGGTGAGAGGGGGAAGGTAGGCGTGGGGGGGGGGTGGTGGAGAAGATGTAATAAACTGAGAGGTGATAGACGGGGCAAAGGGCTGAAGAAGAAGGAACGCGGTAGGAGAGGGCAGTGGACCATGGAATGAAGGATGGGGGAGGTGAGGAGAGGAGATGGGCAGGTCATCAAGGCGGGGGACGGGAGCCACAGGAATAAAGGAAGAGAAAGGAGTGGGGTCAATTCAGTGGGGTCAAAAGGAGTGCTCATTGGTCTGTGAATCAGCGACTATTGCAAGGAGGGTAGGTTATTGCAAAGAAGTGGCCTGCTGAGGTTTGGGACACCTTACAGTGGTGACTTCTGAAATAACTGACATTCGAGAGGAATTCTTGGATGAGGATTTCCACTGGGGGAAGGTCAGGCAGGAGTGGGGTGTGCCTGGGAAGGGGCTGCCACCAAGGAATGGGGTGAAGGGATTCCTTTGGCCAGCAATGTTATTTACTTCTGTGTGCAGAGAGGAACAAGATAGAGGAACCTCCACGACTTTCAACTCCTCCTCTGTTCTTGGGTTTACGAGAGAAATGGATTATTCTCACAATAGATGACTCTCTGTAAATGACTGCTTGTCTGTGGCTCTATACACTGTACTTACCCCAAATACTTCCCTTAATAAATAAACAGAGAGAACATGATGCTGGCTGGACTGAGTGGTTTTTCCCTGACCAATGTGGAACATGCATTACTGATTGACGGTGTGAGGGAGGGGGATTGACGTCACTGGGGATACAGTCATTGACAGCGGGGGAGAGGGGTCACTGAGGGACGGTGTGAGGGAGGGGGATTAACGTCACTGGGGATACAGTCATTGACAGCGGGGGAGAGGGGTCACTGAGGGACGGTGTGAGGGAATTGGGTTAATGTCAGTGGGGACACAGTCGGTGACACGGCGCTGGGGGAGAGGGGTTACTGAGGGAGAGTGTGAGGGAGGGGGATTAACGTCAGTGGGGATACAGTCAGTGACACAGGGTGCTGGGGGAGAGGGGTCACTGAGGGACGGTGTGAGGGAGGGGGATTAACGTCAGTGGGGATACAGTCAGTGACACAGGGTGCTGGGGGAGAGGGGTCACTGAGGGACGGTGTGAGGGAGGGGGATTAACGTCAGTGGGGATACAGTCAGTGACACCGGGCGCCGGGGGAGAGGGGTCACTGAGAGAGGGTGTGAGGGACTGGGATTAACGTCAGTGGGGATACAGTCAGTGACACAGGGCGCTGGGGGAGTGGGGTCACTGAGGGACGGTGTGAGGGACTGGGTTTAACGTCAGTGGGGATACATTCAGTGACAGAGGGCGCTGGGGGAGTGGGGTCACTGAGGGAGAGTGTGAAGGACTGGGTTTAACGTCAGTGGGGATACAGTCAGTGACACTGGGCACCGGGGGAGAGGGGTCACTGAGGGACGGTGTGAGGGAGGGGGATTAACGTCAGTGGGGATACAGTCAGTGACACCGGGGGAGAGGGGTCACTGAGGGACGGTGTGAGGGAGCTGGGTTAATGTCAGTGAAGGGGAGTGGGTTGGTGATGGTGTCATGGAGAATCACTCACCAGTGGCGTGTGGGAGCTACATTACTGCTATTTATGGATCAGGTTGCTTGCACTCTGAAGGGGTTTGACCGCCAGACCAAGTCTAGTGGACACAAAGTCCCATCTGGGTACCCAGGGCATCCTGCATCATGCTGTGTGGCACCACAGTCGTGGGACAGAGGTGCAGAGAGATTCACTGTCACTGTCTGTCTCCCTGTGGGACAGCCCTTTTATTTAGGAATATATAAAAATTTATTCACTAAAAGCCACTGCAAAATGACTACAGCTACCAACACAAGAAGAAAATCTGCAGACGCAGAACTACAGTGGAGAATGCTAACTAAACGACCGCAAAACGCACTACTTCAGATCCGAATCTCATTCACACCGTCCACAACACACGCTGGGGGGCCCACAGTTCGCCGAATTCTCCCAGGGTGCCCGCAGACACGTAAGCCCAGAAGACGGGCAGGGAGGCGGACTGGCCGGAACCCTCGGCCACCCGTCGCCGCGTCCCGTGGATGGCCGGTTTGGCCAGGCCCAGCAGAAGACCCACCAGGAGATTCCCCTGCACAACCCACCCCGCACCGCACCAGGTGACTGTAGATCAGCAGCGTCGGGCTGAAGTGCGGCCAGAACTTGAGCAGCAGCCCCCTTCAGATACGCGAAGAGGGGCCGCGACCTCACACACATGGTACAAAATTGACACACGGCCGGGGTGTCGGTGAACCGGCTCAGGAACCGATTGCACAGCACCACCCGGGCATCCCATGTCCCTGATGTAAAGGGGAGGACTCCCACGTGGAGAGACCTCCACCGGGGACCCCCCCCCCCCTTGCCGCCCGACGGCAAGGCGGACCGCCACGGCGTGTCCGGCCAGCGGACAAGGGCGGGGGAAGTGAAAGGTGTACAGGAGCAGCCCATGCGAGAAATGCCTCGGCGCCTCGCGAAATGGGTGGCCCGTCCCCTTCACTCACACCAGGGGTGATGGGGGGGGGGGGTTGACCCCAGGGTGCGGCAGAGGGAGGGGTCGGATGGCTCAAGATGAGGTGACGCCGCAGCACAGGTACCGTGTGGGAGATTCTCGCTGGACTTGGTGTATGGTAAACGGGGCTGAGTGTGGCTCTATCATCAGGGCTGGTCCTGCCCCACGAAGCTGAGAGTGTTGGTGGGCAATTAAAGAGCTAATGGGAGCAGGAAGGTCGCAGGATGGATTAGGGTAAGGAGGAGAGGCTAAGGGAGCTAGGGCTTTACGCTTTGGAGAGGAGGAGGATGAGGGGAGACATGATAGAGGTGTACAAAATATTAAGAGGAATAGATGGAGTGAACAGCCAGCGCCTCTTTCCCAGGGCACCAATGCTCAATACAAGAGCACCTTATTGCACTGCACTTTCTCTGTAGCTGTGACACTTTACCCTGTGCTGTTATTGTTTTTACCTGTACTACATCAATGCACTCTGTACTGACTCAATGTAACTGCACTGTGTAATGAATTGACCTGTATGATCGGTTTGTAAGACAAGCTTTTCACTGTACCGCAGTACAAGTGACAATAATAAACCAATACCAATAGCAATACCAAGAGGGCGTGGCTTTAAAGTAATGGGTGAGAAGTTCAAGGGAGATAGCAGAGGGAGGTTTTTTACCCAGAGAGTGGTTGGGGCATGGAATGCGCTGCCTGGGGCGGTGGTGGGCCGAAGGGCCTGTATCGTGCTGTACTGTTCCATGTTCTAAGACCATCCCAATGGCTTCCTGTCAAAGATGAGGTTGAAGAATTCATGACCATCTTCAGCCAAATTTGCCAAGTGTCTCGTCCTCCTGGAGATCCCTACCCACGTGACACTGACGACGCGGAACTTGGCAAAGGCCCCGGGACCAGGCACACCCCGGCTAGGCTCCGGAACCGGCTGTGCCTCTGGCTGAGCTGTTCCAGTCCAGTTACAGCCCCTCCCCCCCACCCCCAGGCATCTACCCCACAATGGGGCAGATTGCCCAGGTGTTTCCCATCCACAAAACACGGGGCAGATCCAACCCAACTAATTACTGCCCAATCAGTCACCAGCAGAAATGCAGTCAACAGGACAGTTCAGAATCAGGTATTTTGTCTTAAAGGTACATTCAATGTAAACAGTTCCAGTAGACAAGTGCAGAGTCTGCAGAGATGCAAACAATTGGCAGGACCAAAAAGGGTGGGACTAACTGGATGGCTCTTCTGTGACTCAGTGTAAACATCCTGTTATCTGGTGAAATCTAACAACATGATCTTCTGTGGTGTACCGAGCTCCCCTTCGACACGTTCATGGGCTCAGACCCAACAGAACGTTCGAGCAATTCTGCACCCAATAATTTGGACATCGGAGGGAACTCCTGACCACTGACAGAGCCCAGTGTAGTGGTCTTCAGACAGAAGACCAGAGCAGGTGGCAGTCTTTCACTTGCACAAGCTTGCAGTGTGAGTGTGGCTGAAACATGATAAGGGTTTACACTTAAGGTTTGCTCCTTATTCCTTAATGTCCTTAGTGAAGTAAACTCTGTAATGCAATAATAGGCCTGGCTTTAATTGTGGTTTGTGGAAGGGAGGTTTAACACCCACCACCTCTGTGTGGAGAACTAATTCCTAACCACACACCTACTTTTAGACACTGCCTCCTGACGCAAGCTGTTCCTTTTCTGATCTACCCTATCAATTTCCCCCAATATCCTGATATCTTAATTAAATCCCCCCTTAATCTAACCTCCAGGAACTATAGCCATTGTTTGTGTAATCTCCCCTAGTAATTCAATCTGGTAAACCTACCCTCCTGCCCTCTATAAGGCCAATGGATCCGTCCTAGGGCCCTGAATAGCTCAGTTCTTGGAGCAAGGCTTTCCTTTTGGGGGAGTGGGAGGGGAAGAGAAGGAGTGGAAAAAATTCATGTGTACAAAATATTAAGAGGAATAGATAGAGTGGACAGCCAGCGCCTCTTTCAATGCTCAATACAAGAGGGCATGGCTTTAAAGTAATGGGTGGGAAGTTCAAGGGAGATGTCAGAGGGAGGTTTTTTACCCAGAGAGTGGTTGGGGTTAGGAATGCGCTGCCTGGGGCGGTGGTGGAGGCAGGTACATTGGTCAAATTCAAGAGATTGCTAGATAAGCATATGGAGGAATTTAAAATAGATGGGAGGAAGGGTTAGATAGTCTTAGGTGAGGTTTAAAGGTCGGCACAACATTGTGGGCCGAAGGGCCTGTACTGTTCTATGTTGCCGGGACTGGAGGGCTTGAGTTCTGAGGAGAGACTGATTAGACTGGGCCATTGTTTTCCCTGGAGTGTAGGAAGCAGAGGAGTGACCTCAGAGAGGAATATGAGGGGCATCAATAAGGTCTTTTTCCCCCCAGGGTAGGGGAGTCTAAAACTAGAGGCAGAGGTTTGAGGGGAAAGATTTAAAGGGGATCTGAGGGGCAGGTTTTTCCACACAGAGGGTGGTGGGTACATGGAACGATCACGGGTACAATTATGTCTAGTAGACCTTTTAACAGGTACATGGAGAGGAAAGGTATTGGTTTATTATTGTCACTTGTACCGAGGTACAGTGAAAAACTTGTCTTGCATACCGATCGTACAGGTCAATTCATTACACAGTGCATTGAGGTAGTACAGGGTAAAACAATAACAGAATACAGAGTAAAGTGTCACAGCTATAGGGAAGTGCATTGCAGGTAGACAATAAGGTGCAAGGTCACAACAAGGTAGATTGTGAGGTCAACAGTCCACCTCATTGTATAAGGGAACCGTTCAATAGTCTTATCACCGTGGGATAGAAGCTGTCCTTAGGCCTGGTGGTACGTGCCCTCAGGCTCCTGTATCTTCTGTCTGATGGGAGAGGGGAGAAGAGAGAATGTCCCGGGTTGGTGGGGTCTTTGATTATGCTGGCTGCTTCACCAAGGCAGCGAGAAGTATAGACAGAGTCCATGGAGGGGAGGCTGGTTTCCATGATGTGCTGAGCTGTGTCCACAGCTCTCTGCAGTTTCTTGTGGTCACAGGCAGAGCAGTTGCCGTACCAAGCCGCGATGCATCCAGATAGGATGCTTTCTATGGTGCATCAATAAAAGTTGGTGAGTGTCAAAAGGGACATGTCAAATTTCTTTAGCCTCCTCAGGAAGTAGAGGCACTGGTGAACTTTCTTGGCCGTGGTGTCTACGTGGTTGGACCAGGACAAGCTATTGGTGATGTTCACTCCCAGCAACTTGAAGCTCTCAACCTTCTTGACCTCAGCACCATTGATGTAGGCAGGTGCATGTGCACTGCCCCCTTTCCTGAAGTCGATGACCAGCTCTTTTGTTTTGCTGACATTGAGGGAAAGGTTGTTGTCATGACACCGTGCCACTAAGCTCTGTCTCCTTCCTGTACTCTGACTCATCGTTATTTGAGATACAGCCCACTACGGTGGTATCATCTGATGGAGTTAGAGCAGAATTTGGTCACGCAGCCATGGGTGTATAGGGAGGAGAGTAGGGGGCTGAGGACACAGCCTTGTGGCGCACCAGTGTTGAGAATAATCGTGGCGGAGGTATTGCTGCCTATCCTCACTGATTGCGGTCTGTTTGGTCAGAAAGTCAAGGATCCAGTTGCAGAGGGAGGTGTTAAATCCCAGGTTTCAGAGCTTGGTGATGAGTTTGCTTGGAATTATAGTATTGAATATAGGTTTAGAGGGATATGGGCCAAATGCAGGCAAATGGGACTGTCAGGTAGACATCTTGGGCCAAAGGGCCTGTTTCCCTGATGTATAACTCTGTGGCTCTATCCTTATGAGGTCAAAAGTGGATGGCTTCACCTTTGTCCATGTTTAAACTTATTTGCCCGCTTTGCCCCCCG
The DNA here is from genome assembly GCF_009764475.1 of Pristis pectinata. Classification (NCBI taxonomy): domain Eukaryota; kingdom Metazoa; phylum Chordata; class Chondrichthyes; order Rhinopristiformes; family Pristidae; genus Pristis; species Pristis pectinata. Next base: position 7,804,478 of record NC_067441.1, read on the forward strand.
TGGATTCTCCTGGTCTAACCAACAGGTGGGAGGTGGGAACCGAGAGGAGGGAGTCAGTGGCTTCAGAGCTGGGTTCAATCTTTAGAGCAGCTGATCCTAGTCTCACCCATGCATAGGGGTTGCAGGACAGTGGGCAGGAGCCAGAGTCCAGGTTGACACCCGCCATCCCTTGGAGGGTGGTGGGGCGGGGTCAGAGTATAACTCGGAAGCTCCCTGGGACTCTACGGTCTCCTGATCTGCCAGCTTCATGCTGCTACCTGTGTTATGGGTGTTTGGTCTCTTGGCATTCTGTATCAGGCCCCCTACTAGCATTCCATCCACCGCTGGCGATCTCTGGTCCGTTGGCCTTCATTAGTCAGGGTATTGAGTTCAAGAGCCGCGAGGTAATGTTGCAACTCTATAGAACTCTGGTTAGGCCACACTTGGAGTACTGTGTTCAGTTCTGGTCGCCTCATTATAGGACGGATGTGGGAAGCTTCAGAGAGGGTGCAGAGGAGATTTACCAGGATGCTGCCTGGATTGGAGAGCATGTCTTGTGAGGATAGGTTGAGAGAGCTGGGGCTTTTCTCTTTGGAGAGGAGGAAGATGAGAGGTGACTTGATAGAAGTGTACAAGAGGCATAGATTGGACAGTCAGAGACTTTTTCCCAGGTTGAAAATGGCTAACACGAGGGGGCATAATTTTAAGGTGATTGGAGGAAGATATAAGGGGATAAGTTTATTTTTACACAGAATGGTGGGTGCCTGGAACACACTGCTGGCAGGGTTTGAGGGGACAGATACACTAGGGACATTTAACATACTCTTAGATAGACACATGAATGATAGAGAAATGGAGGGCTATGTGGGATGGAAGGGTTAGATAGATCTTAGAGCAGGATAAAATGTCGGCACAACATTGTGGGCCGAAAGGCCTGTACTGTGCTGTAATGTTCTATGTTTTAAAAGGTATTGAGTATCAGCCAACTCCCTCACTTGCAATGCGTTAAACACAGCCTTTGTGTTGTCCACAATCCTCTGTTAAGCTCACGTGTTACACTTGCAAACCCGGATACACAGGTCACTGTGTGTGTGGGCCTCCTACTGTGCAGGGTGCCATAGAGGCAGATATAGTTCAGGTGGTATCTCACGCTGTCATCTCACTGCTCATCAGACAAGAAGTTGCACGTTTTGACATCTCAGATAGATGCCAAAAAAAGATCCAACTGGGAGTTCTCCCTGACATTCTTGGCTGACTTCTGTCTCACTCAGGGAAGAACAAACAAGAGCTATGATCATAGTCGTTTGTGGGTCTTGGCTGTATGCTAATGGCTGCCGTATTCCTTGCAATAGTGGCCACAGGCATAGTGGTGCAGCTGCTGCGTCTCGACCTCTGACAGTGTGTGTGTGTGTGTGTGTGTGTGTGTGTGTGTGTGTGTGTGTGTGTGTGTGTGTGTGTGTGTGTGTGTGTGTGTGTGTGTGTGTGTGTGTGTGTGTCTGGAGTTTGCACGCTCTCCCTGTGACACTGCATGGGTTTCCCCCGGGTGCTCCGGTTCCTCCCACATCCCAACGATGTGCTGGGTCGGTGGGTTCATTGCCCCCAGTGTGGGGGTGAGGGGTAGAACCTGGGGGGAGTTGAGGGGAAGGTGGGGAGAGTAACATGGGATCGGTGTGAATGGGTTGTTGATGGTTGGCATGGACTCACAAGACAAAGGAGCAGAAGTAGGCCATTCGGCCCGAAGGGCCTGTTTCCGTGCTGTACCTTTCTTGGTGAAAGACAGATTACAGGGATGGGAATTCTCAGTTCCCTGGTCAGACTGGAGAAGCTGGGGTTGTACTCCTGGGAGCAGAGGGTGTTGAGAGAAGGTCTGATAGGGACAATAGAGAATAGAGAGCAGGGTCAGACAGGTAGAAGCTGCTCTCATCAGCAGGCCGTTCATGAACTGGGGAGACGGATTAAAAGCCTTGTGGGGAAGGAGCCGGGAATGGGATGGATGGGATCCGTTTACGAGGTGAATAATCAGGATTATTCTACAGGTACAGGTCACCTGTAAAGTTGCAAAAAGGTGAGAAGTCCCCACTGGCTGGTCCCAGGACTCAAGGGATAATTGACCGGTTAATCTAACCGATGAAGGAGCAGGTTTAAGAGACTTCGTGACCTCCTCTGGTCCAATGTTTCCCAATGGAAATCCTTTTTGCCCAGGTTCTGCCCTGTTTAACTCCAGATAAGTGGAATTCTTTCCCGAATGCTAAGCTAACAGAAGAATTTCTAAACCCCGATCCTTTGCAACACTGAGTCATCGATTCATAGAGAGATACTGCACAGAAACAGGCCCTTCAGCCCAACAAGTCTCTGCTGACCATCAACTACCCATTCGCATTAATCCTATTTTCCCCCCACATTCCTGTCAAGCACCGCCCCCCTTCCCCCAGATTCTACCCCCACCCACACAATTAACCCACCGACCCCGCATGTCGGTATGTGGGAGGGAACTGGAGCACCTGAGCGGGGGTGGGAACCCATGGAGTCACAGGGAGAAGGTGCAAACTCCGCGCGCGCGCGCGCACACACACACTCACTCGCGCACAGCGTCGGAGGTCAGGATTGAACCCAGGTCTCTGGAGCCGGGAGGCAGCGGCTCTACCTGCTGTGCCACTCTCTCTAGCCTAAGGAAACACAGAGTTGCACAACTGACTTGAAAATACATCGCCGTTGCTTCATCACCACTGGGTCCAAACCCTGGGGCTCCCTCCCCAACAGCACCGTGGGAGCACCTTGCCCAGAAGGAACACAGCGGTTCAAGGCGGCGGCTCATCCCGCCCCCCCCCCCCCACCCCACCCACCATCTCGAGGGGGCAGTTGGGGATGGGCAATAAATGCTGGCATTGTCACCAACTGCCAGATACACTAACAATTCCCCCCCACAGATGCTGCTCGACCCGCTGAGATCTTTCAACAGATTGTCACACTATTAAAGTCCCCATTGCCACAACGAGCCGCTAATCCATCACAGAGGCTCTCTCAAACGAAGTTTCCTACCCCACGTTCTGCATCACATTGTTCCTGTGAGCATTCCAAGCTTTCCCCTCAGTGGGACTCACCACAGTACTGGCTGCTGGGCTCGATCACCGAGATATCAGACCCCAGCCTCGCCCATCTCCAGGTCTGGGCACCAGCTCTCTGTCCCTCACGAGCCGTGAGACACGGTTCACCAAGGCTGATGCTGGCATTGAGGGAGTGCCTCAGGGTCAGGGGCGCCGTCATCAGGGTGAGACGTTAAACCATGGCTCGTATAGTGAAGCACGTCAAGGGGAGTTCTTGCCAGTGTTCTGAGCCAGTAATTATTACCATTGACATTTATGGGATTGTTCTGTGCACAAATTAAGATTCATAGAGTCATATAGCACAGAAACAGGCCCTTTGGCCCAACTTGTCCATGTGGATCAAGTTATTTATCTAAGCTAATCCCATTTGCCTGCGTTTGGCCCATATTCCTCTAAACCTTTCCTGTCCATGTACCTGTCTAAAGGTCTTTTAAATGGTGTAATGGTACCCACCTCTACCACTTCCTCTGGCAGCTCGTTCCACACACCCACCACCCTCTGTGTGAAAAACTTGCTCCTTTGGTCCCCTTTAATCTTTCCCCTCTCACTTTAAACCTGCACCCTCTAGTTTTAGACTCCCCTACCCAGGGGGGTGGGGGGTTGGAAGAAGACTGACCATCGACCTTATCGATGCCCCTCATGAATTTATAAACCTCCATAAGTTCACCCCTCGGCCTCCTTCGCTCCAGGGAAAACAGCCCCAGCCTATCCAGTCTCTCCTCAAGCCCTCCAGTCCTGGCAACATCCTTGTGAAACTTTTCTCGAGCTTAATCACACCCTTCCTGTAGTGGGGCGACCAGAACTGCACACAATACTCCAAGTGTGGTCTTACCAATGTTTTGGTGTCCGAGGTCCCAATTAGATTCTGTAGTTCCTATACTACAGCAGTCACTGCACTTCAGTGGGTATGCAGTACCTGGAACATCTAGACGGCAAGAAAGGTGAGATAAAAACACACTTCTTTTTAAGAGGATGATGCCTCCTTCCAAGTTGAAAGTAACCAGGGCAATTCGGGCCTTCCCTGAGGAATTACATCTCCGGATCACATTCCTTGAGGGAGATCTGCAGCAGAATGGGAGAGGATAGCGGGGGAGAGGGGCAGACTGGAGAGGGACGTAGGAGGACCTGTGGTACAGTGTTAACCGAACTAGGGATGGTCCAAGAGTCCAGGAGAACATCACTCCCAATACCACTCCTGTCAAGAACCTTGCAATGTAATTCAAAGAAAGCCTTTTTTTTAAATAATTGCACTTAAACATCTTTTTATTATTACACGTTGGGTTTTTTTTTGTACAAGTATATGAACATGGATTAACACTCATTTCACCGTTGGATTGGGACAGGAAGGAGAGAAATCTCACACATACACACACTCACTCACACACGCAGCCAGCTGGTGGTGTGCAACAGCTAAGACACTTTGCGACCTCGCACCAGTACACACTGCCCAGTTGATAGATTGAAAGGAAGGAGCTGTATGCTTTCCCCCCGCAGCCCTCCCATCTCTCCACCCATACTTGCCGGGGGACAGACACCACATGGCCAGTAACACCTTGCCCAAATGGCTATTAGCTTTAAAAGACACCAGCTATTCAACCACACCCAGCATCACACCTGCTCCTGGTCTCCCTGGATGCCATAACTCACTGTTCCCAGTGACGAGGAGGTGCCCAGTAACAGGTCTCTGTTCTGGGTAATGGGTGCTCCCCTGGGTTGAGAGAGCCCAGCGTGGCACAGACCAGGGCTGGGATACTGTTCGGGTGTGATGTGTGTGTGTGATGTGCCTAATCTAAAGGAGGGCGCACTGACGTGCCTTTGTTGTGACCTGTTAACACTATCAACGTTTCCTTGGGGGCGGTCAACACGCAGCAGTCAATCTGACTTGGGGACGCCAACAGGGGGCCCACTTGGGACCACACCACGCCTCTCAGCGACAGGACACCCCTCTGTGCTGAAATTGGAAACACACCTTGGACGGATGTCGCCCCAGCTCCTGGCCCCTTGTCTACGTGTGGCAGTCGTGGGCGTACGGGCAGTTTATACAAACTCTGCAGCTGCTGTCTGCTCCCTTTGCTCTGCCGTGCCCAATACAAGGGCAACCTGGTACTGGAAGCAGCAGCGCAGAGACCAGAAACTGCACCTTCATCTGGTCACACCATCCTGATGGGGAGGTATCCAAACCCACCCTCTGTCAGCCCCTGATACCCCACCCTAACCTGTCACCCCGACACTCCACCCGAAACTGTCACCATGAGACCCCACCCTCTGTCTCACCCTGTGACCCCACCCTAACCCGTCACCCCGCTGACTGATGCCCTGCCCTCAAACCCACACCTAACCACAGATGGGTGAACTACAAACTTTGCTCCACATGGGCGTCAGGACTAACAGTTGGCGAAACGATCATAAGATCCTTGCCATCTGGGTCAAGTTCCTCTGTGACACCTTCCTTCCGCCCCCCCCCCCCCCCCCACCAGCCTCTGCCACAGCCCCAACCCCTGCCAAAAATCCAACGTTTGTTACAGCCATCTCCCCTCCCCACCCCTCCGGGGCCAAGTCCTGTTAGAAGTGGCACTGCAGAGCTACCTCTGGGTGGGAGAGCTCAACTGTACTGCGACAAGGTTACATGCGACACTCCCGTTACAGGCTTGGAGGAGAAAGCTAACTGAGGGGGAACAGCGTACACAGAAACTATAATAATTACAGCAGCTCACTGCTCAACCACCCACAATGCTTTAAGGAGCTGAATTCGTGAAGCAGTGTCACCACCAACATTAAATCTTAAAAATGTAATTTTTCTCTCATTTTTTTTCTCAATTAAAAATCTTAACACTTATCTCTCAGGTCTGCAATATAAATGAACTCACCCCAAAAAAGTTCATCAGCAAGTCTAAATCATTCTTGTCTTGTTCCTCACTAAATATCGTCCTGGATTCCATGGCGATAATGTACAAATTAATAAAAATAATAGCAGTTTACAAGAAGCCAACTTCCTGGCTGTTCAAAAACAAATATTTTTAAACATCTCATAGCATGTCGGGTATATTTCTTATAGAATCATTCCTCTCCCCTTTGCCAGAGTTATCTTGATCGGAAGGACTCAGATGGTGTCTCGACCACCAAAGCTCGCTGTTGTATGGTGTGGTGAAGAGTTCCGAGATGTTCCACAGGGAACAAAGAGGGGTGGACGAGTGAAAGGACAGATGGCCAGCAGTCAGAGCAACAAGCTAAGTGGTGTCTTTGAGGCAGAGAGGAGGCTGAGAGGTGGGTGGATGGGGGGTGGGGTGGGGGTGGGGGGGCGGTGGTGGGGATGTGTGCGAAAACCTGAGGAGCATAGAGACCCCAGCTTCGTGGGGCAGGGCCAGGGACGGGGAAAGCCTCAGAGGGACATGAGGATGAATGTCTTAAATGTGTTGCTGGCCTGGGAGCCAAGACACGATGGGCGAAGGGAGCTTGGGTGCAGCCTGTCGAAGCTGGATGAACCTCCAGACCAAACCTGGACTAACGACCCTCCTCCCACCTCCCCCCCCAACCCCACCACCTTCCTTACTAGATGGACGGTTAGCTGCTCTCTGTGACCCGGTGTCAGCGGCCTGCCAGGAACACGCATTCCCCACGCATTCCCCTGCTCCTCTTCCTCCAGCTGCTCGATGCGGGATTGCCATCACGTCCTGGGACCCCCATGGCTCGGGTGTGGGGAAGCCCGGCTTGGCTGGGCTTCTGTGGCTCTGTAGAGAGTGCCGGGTTCAGCTTGGGGACCCTGTATCCCCTGCCCCCCACTCCTGTGACACCAGTTCCCCAGCGCCCACTCCCTCCCGGTCTTCCCGTTCTGGACCGCGAGAATTCATCCCGATCTTACCTACCAGAGGGGCACAGGATGCCCCCCACTGGGGCAGCAAACTGGGATGATTGTCCTGCCCAGTGCACTGATCTGGGCACTGACACACCTCCGCTGCTTGTGTCAGTCAGATCTCGGTCGATATTGCCCCCTTCCCTCTCAGATTCCTTTAAAATGGGCTTCAGGCCGAGCTGTCAGTTTTCGAGGATCAACTAGGGCAGTAGTACTCCCTTACACCTCCCCCACCACCCCTCGTATTCCCCCAGGGACACATGAGCCGTCATGGCGCCAGTCTTCCTGAAGTTCAGAAGATGAGCAACAGCTCCCGACACCTCTCTCCCTCCCAACTTGGCAGCAATAATGCAGAGCGAAGCAGCCAGCCAGCCTGCGTGGCTCCGTGCCCCAGTGCAGCGAGGGTGCTGGTCAACAGAGAGACCTGCAATCCCTTGTAACCCAGGTGTGGAGGGAGGGGCAGCACAGAGATGCAGCCACTCCCGAGGCGACTGGCTCTGGTTTCACCCAGAGCTTTGGCAGGGGGGGCGCAGAGAGTCCCAATGCGAGACTGTAACAGGCTCCCACTTTTTGCCGTCAAGTTCCACCCAGAGGAGTTTACCTTTTCCTTTGAGGCAGGTGAGTGGGGAGAGGAAGAGGAGACGGTGGGATTGTGCGTGGCGCAGAGACGCAGATCTAACCAGTCCCAAGATTCCACGGCCTTCTCTCCTGCATCACACCCAAGCCCCAAACTCTGGAGTGGAAATTCTGGACGACGCCACTTACAGCTTACCTGGACACTGGATATCCTCAGGGATACAGGCAATGGCTTCATGTCCCGGTTTCAACTGGATGTCTCCCTGATCGGGAGGCACATTAAGTAATCTGAGTCCTACTGGCAAGCAGTGTTTTCATGAAGACACACGGGAGACTGCAGACGCCGGAATCTGGAGCAACAAACAAACTGCTGGAGGAACTCAGCAGGTCGGGAGGATGGAGCTGTCGACATTTCAGGCCGAGGCAGGGTTTCGACCCGAAACGTCGACAGTTCCTTTCCCTGCCGCAGATGCTGCTCGACCCGCTGAGTACTCCAGCAGATTGTTTGCTGCCTGACGTTAAAGGAGTGATCGAGAGTACCAAAGACTGCTGCAGGGGTCTGCCACTGGCCCTTGGCAGGGACACCGTCACTCTGCCTGCCATCCCATTAGCCACGTTCCCTCTGCAGCTACTGTCAAGCTCGAGTGCTCGGGACGAAAAGTCAGCGGCAGGGGAGACCTTCAGCCAGGGGTCACAGAAACCATTCACCACTGCCCCCCCCACGTCCTCCCCTTCCCCCATGGAAAGATATGTTCCCGAACTCCCTGCAGGAGAGATCAGGGGCGGGAGGTGCAGAGAGACACACACACCTTCGCCGGAAAAGTATCCCATTCCCCCCTCACACCCAACACCGGAGACAAGGCCAATCAACTCGTCAATAAACGTCACCTGATAATGATCAATTCTCGGAAATTAGAACGAGCTTTTATTAATTTATTTATTTTCTACCCACACCGCCCGCCCCTCCCTCACCCCGAGCACGGATGCTGGGGGAGGTGGGGCTGAAGATACCCCAAGTCTTTTAGCTCCTCTCCCACTTGGCTCCCAACGTACCCTAGCACACACTCACACACTCCCGGGGGGATGGGGGGGGGGGGGGGGTGGTTGAACAAGGGTCTGTGCACTTCCGGGGCGCAGGTGGCGTGCCGAGGGTGGGGAAGATCCTGTCCCGCTCTCCCAACCTCGCTGCGCACGCCCCCACGCCACGAGTTACTTCCCCGCAAAGAGCTTCCTGTTCTCCGTCTGCCTTTGCTGCCAACTTACAACGTAGAAGCTAATGGCACTTTTCTTTCGCCCGACAGCAATAACTTGTTGCTTCAGAGAACAGAAGGACGGGGAGAAGAGTTGGCGGAGCTGGTGGGCTACTCCTGAGCCTCGTCCGTGCGCCACTTCAAGCTTTCCTCCTTCCGAGCGTCGGGCTTGATCTGGTTCCGCATGCCGCCGAGGAGGTTGGAGGTGGCCTCTGAGGCCACGATGAGCGGCTTGACCACGGTGGGCGGGATTTGCCTCAGGACCCCACCCACGGCTCCCGTGATGCCCTTCTGCTCGTGCCCCCTCGTGGCCACGTCGCAGATGGTCTGGGCCGTGTCGATGACGCCCTGGAACGAGAGGATGATGGCACTGGTCAGCGGGTCGGGCCCTTTGCTGGCTCCTCCAGCCCCTTTCTTTAGACTGTGGCTTTGCTCAAGCAAACGGGAGTGGGAGTAGGCCACTCGGCCCCTCAAACCTGCCCCTGCCGTTCAATATGTTCATGGCTGATTCATACAGGCCCCTCTGCCCAACTCGTCCAAGATGCCCATCTAAGCTGGTCCCATTTGCCTGCGTTTGGTCCATATCCCTCTAAATCTTTCCTATCAGTGTACCTGTCCAAATGGCTTTTAAGCTCTGGCCAAGATCTCTGTGCAAGTTCCCCACAGCCCTCAATCCCCTGACCTTTCACACATTTATCTACCGCCACCTGAAGTACCTCTGATGAACCGGCCTTCACAACGTTCTGAGGCAGAGTTCCAGAGATCTGCCACCCTCTGGGAGAAGTCCATACAAACCTCATTTTGTAACTAATTCAAAACACCCCCTAATTTTGCAACTGCAGCCCCCTCGTTCGAGACGCTCCCACTGGTGGAGACGTCTGCAAACCTACCCTGTCAGATCCCCTCCGGATCTTAAATATTTAAGGTAATTGGTCTGTTATTGTCGCATCTACCGAAATTCAATGAAAAACTTTGTTTTGTGTGCTGTCACGAGGTCACAAGACAAAGGAGCAGAAGTAGGCCATTCGGCCCATTGAGTCTGCTCCGTAGGCTAAACTAAAACTATTCCTATCTAGCCCCAATTTCCGGCATTATCCCCATATCCCTTGATACCTTGACTACTCAGATACCTATCAATCTCCTCCTTAAATGCCCCCAGTGATTGGGCCTCCACAGCCGTACATGGCAACGAATTCCACAAATCCACAACCCTCTGGCTAAAGAAATTTCTCCTCAACTCTGTTTTAAACCTGTACCCTCTAAGACTGTGCCCTCTAGTCCTGGACTCACCCACCAAGGGAAACAGCTTAGTCACATCTACTCTGTCCAGTCCTTTCAACATTCTAAATGTTTCTATGAGGTCCCCTCTCATTCTTCTGTACTCCAGTGAGTACAGTCCAAGAGCCGACAAATGCTCATCATATGTAAGCCCTTTCATTCTGGGAATCGTCCTCGTAAATCTCTTCTGAACCCTCTCCAACATCAGCACATCCTTCCTAAGATGTGGGGCCCAAAACTGCACACAATCCAGACTGATCATTCCATACACAAGTGCATCGAGGTAGAACAAAAGGAAAAGCAGTAACTGAATATAGAACATCGAACATTACAGCACAGGACAGGCCCTTCGGCCCACAATGTTGTGCCGACATTTTATCCTGCTCTAAGATCTATCTAACCCTTCCCTCCCACATAGCCCTCCATTTCTCTATCATTCATGTGTCTATCTAAGTGTCCCAAATGTATCTGCCCCCACAACCTCTGCCGGCAGTGCGTTCCACGCACCCACCGCTCTCTGTGTAAAAAAAAACTTACCCCTGACATCCCCCTTATACCTTCCTCCAATCACCTTAAAATTATGCCCCCTTGTGTGAGCCATTGTCGCCCTGGGAAAAAGTCTCTGACTGTCCACTCGATCTATGCCTCTTATCATCTTGTACACCTCTATCGTCACCTCTCATCCTCCTCTCCAAAGAGAAAAGCCCGAGCTCGCTCAACCTACAGTTAGTGTTACAGTTACACAGAAAGTGCAGTACAGGTAGACAATAAGGGGCAAAATGTGATAGATTGAGAGATCAAGAGTCACCCCTCATTCTTCTAAGCTCCGAAGAATACATACCCAAACCATTTAGCCTCTTGATAGGACAAGGTAAGACATCTTTATTAGTCACATATACATCGGAACACTGTGAAATGCATCTTTTTGCGTAGAATGTTCTGGGGGCAGCCTGCAAGTGTCGCCACGCTTCCAGTGCCGACATGGCATGCCCACAACTTCCTAACCCATATGTCTTTGGAATGTGGGAGGAAACCAGAGCACCCGGAGGAAACCACGCAGCAACGGGGAGAACGTACAAACTCCTTACAGACAGCGGCGGGAATTGAACCTGGGTCGCCAGCGCTGTAAAAGCGTTATGCTCACCGCTACACTACCATGCCCTCTCATCCCAGGAGTTAGCACGGTGAACCTCTTTTGGACTACCTGCAATGCTACTCCCTTGGATATGGGGACCATCCATCTCCATAATCCCTGTGTATTCTTGCAAACAGTTACCTTTCCCTCAATGTCAACATTGACGTCAGGAAAGGGGGCAGTGTACATGTACCTGTCTACATCAACGGTGCTAAGGTCGAGAGGGTTGAGAGCTTCAAGTTCCTGGGAGGGAACATCACCAATAGTTGTCCTGGTCAAATCACGTAGACACCACGGCCAAGAAAGCTCACCAGTGCCTCTACTTCCTCAGGAAGCTAAAGAAATTTGGTATGTCCCCTTTGACACTCACCAACTTTTATTGATGCACCGTAGAAAGCATCCTATCTGGATGTATCATGGCGTGGTATGGCAACTGCTCTGCCCAGGACTGCAAGAAACTGCAGAGAGTTGTGGACACAGCCCAGTGCGTCACCGAAACCAGCCTCCCCTCCTTGGACTCTGTTCTTACCTCTCGCTGCCTTGGCAAAGCAGCCAGCATAATCAAAGACCCCACCCACCCGGGTCATTCTCTCTTCTCCCCTCTTCCATCAGGCAAAAGATACAGGAGCCTGAGGGCACGTACCACCGGGCTCAAGGACAGCTTCTACCCCACGGTGATAAGACTATTGAACGGTTCCCTTATACGATGAGATGGACTCTGACCTCACGATCTACTTTGTTGTGACCTTGCAAATATTGCACTGCACTTTCTCTGTAGCTGTGACACTTTACTCTGTACTGTTATTGTTTTTACCTGTACTACCTCAATGCACTCTGTACTAACTCAATGTAACTGCACTGTGGAATGAATTGACCTGAAAAAACTTGTACAAGTGACAATAATAAACCAACACCACTGTAGCTGTTACCCCAGCTGTATAATTCCCATTTCTTGGTGCTATGTCATTGAATGAAGATGAGGTATTGATGGATAGACATTCAGACAGACTGCCCTTGATAGCAGAACGGGCCCACAGGGCCAGAAGGTTTCTTTATACCCCTGTATTTCTGAGTCCAGATGAAAATACAACAAGGCATCCAATACAGAAGTAGAATTATCAGTGTAAGGGAAGCAGACACTGGATAGCACTGGAGGAACATTGAATTCTCCCACTATAGATAATCCCCTCCCCACCATGCTTCTTCCCTATCCTTGCCTCTTTTTTTCTACCTTTTTTCCTTTCTCTCCTTAACCTTGACCCGTCCCCCGGTGGATCTGCTCTCCCCTCCTCCCCCGCACCTGCCTATCACTATCTCTTACCTGCATCCACCTATCACCACCCTGTGCCCACCCCGCCTCCCCTCTTTTGTCCACCTATCACTGCTCTGCTTTTCCCTCCTTTACATTGGGCTTCCCCTTTCCCTATCTTCAGTCCTGACCCCGAAACGTTGACCGCCTGCTTTTCTCCACAGATGCTGCCTGGCCCGCTGAGTTCCTCTGGCACCATCGTGTTTTTCCTCTGAATTCCAGCATCTGCGGTCCTTTGCTTCTCTTTCACTGGATAACACTCGATGTCTGATTCAGGATGACAGGTTAGAGCTCAACCAACCTCCACCTTCAACGGTTTTTGGATGTAAGATTTGCTCCTCGTGTGGGGGAGTTCTCCCTGACATCACCAACGGTGTCAGCTTATAATATTAAGGCACGCCACCAAGTCGTTTCTCCGACGTAATCCAAGCCTTTCAGTCTAAACGTCATTCATCAATCTGCACTCCACCCCCTTTAAGGTCAATATATCCTCACTGAAGAGAGATCCTTGATACAGTTACGGGCTGGAATCTTTTTCCTTCCCTTCTGCGTTTGGTTGGAGCCTTTTCTCCAGAGATTTGACCCCCAATCCCGGAGTCAGTACAGTGGGATTGTTGGTGATACCATCCTCTGGCTGAGACGTTAACCGGACAGGCATGGTTAGCGTAACGCTACTACAGCAGGTTCAATTCCGGCCGCTGTCTGCAAGAAGTTTGTACATTCTCCCTGTGTCTGCGTGAGTTTCCTCCCACATTCCAAAGACATACGGGTTAGGAAGTTGTGGGCGTGCTACGTTGGCGCCGGAAGCGGGCTGCCCCCAGAGCACTCTGCACCAAAGATGCGTTCCACTGTGTGTTTTGATGTACATGAGACTAATAAAGGTATCTTATTTTAAAAATGTGAACATCATTAACATCATTGGGATGAACCTTCTCCTTTGGGTACGGTGGGGGGGGGGGGCACACGTGCTGTCCACCCCCTTTTGAGGCAAAAGTGTCCTGACCAGAAGGGCTAATGGTGGCCAGTCCACCATCTTGTTTTTCCCCTTGGCATGTTGACCAGTGGTGAGAGGTAGGTAGGTCCCTTTGGTAAGGGTGACCCTTGGCTCCTTGTCATGGGTCCAGTCTCCAGTCTGGAGACCAGACCACATTCCAGCTCACCACTCTTGTTCCCATACTGCCGGCTTTTGGGAAAAGCTTCACAGATGTTAATCTGAGACCCCCCCCTACTCCCCCTGCCTGCCCTCACGAACCAGTGAGGCAGCAACACTAACTGCAGTTGGTGTTAAGTGCCTCACAGGTTCGATCCCGACCTCCGGCGCTGTCTGTTTTTGGAGTTTGCATGTTCTCTCTGTGACCGCATGGGTTTCCTCCCCCAGGTTGCTCCGGTTTCCTCCCACGTCCCAAAGACATGGCTCCCCCAAGAACACTCCATGCAAAGGTACATTTCACTGTGTGCTTCGATGTACACGTAACTAACAAAGATACCTTATCAGTTGGCCACTGTAAGTGTGTAGGTGGCTAGTGGGAGAATCCGTGGGGAGTTAATAGGCATGTGAGAAAGACTGGGATACTGGGAAACAAGTTGGGGAGGGGGGCGCAGGGGCCACAAGAAATTCTGCGGATGCTGGAATCTGGAGCAACACACACAAAGTGCTGGAGGAACTCAGCAGGTCAGGCAGCATCCGTGAAGGGAAATAAATAGTTGATGTTTCGGGTCAAGACCCTTCTTCAGGACTGGAAAGGAAGAGGGCAGAAGCCAGAATGTGGGGGGAGGGAGAGGAGCACACACAGGCAGGGGAGAGGTGAGTTCAGGTGAGAGGGGGAAGGTAGGTGGGTTGGGGGGGGGGGGGGGAGCGGGGAGAAGATGTAATAAACTGAGAGGTGATAGGTAGAAGAGGCAAAAGGGCTGAAGGAGGAGGAATCCGGTAGGAGAGGGCAGTGGACCATGGGATAAAGGATGGAGGAGGGGAGAGGAGGAGATGGGCAGGTCATCAAGGCGGGGGACGGGAGCCACAGGAATAAGAGAAAGGAGTTGGGGGGTGGTGAGGGGTTACCAGAAGTTAGAGAAATCGATGTTGAGGCCGTCAGGTTGGAGACTCCCAAGGCGGAATATGAGGTGTTGTTCCTCCAACCTGCGAGTGGCCTCAACGTGGCAGTAGAGGAGGCCGTGGACAGACATGTCAGTATGGGAGTGGGATGCGGAATTGAAGTGGTTGGCCACCAGGAGGTCCTGGCTGTTGCGGCGGATGCTCCGAAGGCGCTCGACGAAGTGGTCACCCGATCTGCGTCGGGTCTACTGCTTTTGTCGAGCTGCAACATCACCTCGCGGCTCTTGAACTCAATACCCTGACTAATGAAGGCCGACACACCTTCTTTCTGTGTCAGAAGGAAATCGATAGTATGTAAAATGTGAAATATTTCACAGTGAAATGCGTCTTCTTATGTTACTAAGAATGTGCTGGGGGCCAACCCGCAAGTGTCGCCACTCTTCCGGTTCCTCATGGAGAGCTCATTCAGAAAGTCCGGAGGCATGGGATCCAGGGAAACTTGGCTGTGTGGATTCAGAATTGGCTCACCCATAGAAGACAAGAGGGTGGTGGTAGATGGAGTGTATTCTGCCTGGAGGTCGGTGACCAGTGGTGTTCCACAGGAATCCGTTCTGGGACCCCTGCTCTTTGTGATTTTTATAAATTACTTGGATGAGGGTGTGGAAGGGCGGGTTAGTAAGTTTGCAGATGACACGAAGGTTGGTGGTGTTGTGGATAGTGTAGTAGGTTGCTGTAGGTCACAACAGGACATTGATAGGATGCAGAGCTGGGCTGTGAAGTGGCAGATGGAGTTCAACCCGGAAAAGTGTGAAGTGATGCACTTTGGAAGATCGAAGTTGAAGGCAGAATACAAGGTTAATGGCAGGGCTCTTAGCAGTGTGGTGGAACAGAGGGATCTTGGGGTCCACATCCATAGATACCTCAAGGTTGCTGTGCAGTTTGACAGGGTTGTTAAGAAGGCGTATGGTGTGTTGGCCTTCATTAGTCAGGGTATTGAGTTCAAGAGCCATGAGGTGACATTGCAGCTCGATAAAACTCTGGTCAGATCACACTTGGAGTATTCAGTTCTGGTCACCTCATTATAGAAAGGATGTGGAAGCTTTAGAGAGGGTGCAGAGGAGATTTACCAGGATGCTGTCTGGATTGGAGAGCATGTCTTATGAGGATAGGTTGAGCGAGCTCGGGCTTTTCTCTTTGGAGAGGAGGAGGATGAGAGGGGACTTGATAGAGGTGTACAAGATGATAAGAGGCATAGATCGAGTGGACAGTCAGAGACTTTTTCCCAGGGTGACAATGGCTAACACGAGGGGGCATAATTTTAAGGTGATTGGAGGATGGTATAAGGGGGATGTCAGGATTAAGTTTTTTTTTTACACAGAGAGTGGTGGGTGCGTGGAACGCACTTCCGGCAGAGGTGGTGGGGGCAGATACATTAGAGACACTTAGACAGGCACATGAATGATAGAAAGATAGGGGGCTATGTGGGAGGGAAGGGTTAGATAGATCTTAGAGCAGGATAAAATGTTGGCAGAACATCGTGGGCTGAAGGGCCTGTACTGTGCTGCAGTGTTCTGTGTTGTATGTTCTATACCAATCCCATTTACCGACCTGCAGCTTTCTATGTCTTGGTGTTTCCAGTCCTGATCTATATATTTCTGCAATGCTGTGGAAGTCTCTGCTTCCTCCACACCCTCAGGCAGCGTGCTCCTGATTCTAACCATGCTTGGGGGAAGAAATCTTCATCAATGCCCTCTACCTCGCCTACATCTTATCAAACCTACGCCCCTTGGGTTTGTCCCTTCTCTGCCTCGGTAAAGCAGCCAATGTAATCAGAGACCCCACCCACCTGGGATATTCTCTCTTCTCCCCCCTCCCATCGGGCAGAAGATACAAAAGCTTGAGAGCACGTACCACCAGGCTCAAGGACAGCTTCTAACCTGCTGTTATAAGACTCTTGAACGCTCCCCTACTACAATAAGATGAACTTTTAACCTCACAATCTATCTCGTTGTGACCTTGCACCTTACTGTCTGCCTGCACTGCACTTTCTCTGTAACTGTAACACTATATTCTGCATCCTGTTATTGTTTTCCTTTGTACTGATGTGATGAAATGATCTGTATGGACAGCATGCAAAACAAAGTTTTTCACTGTACCTCGGTATATGTGACAATAACAAATCGATTTACCAAATTACACCATTTGTTGAACAAGGGTGTAATGTTTGCAACTTTCCAGCCTCCACACATCACCCCAGAAACCACAGATGTTTGGAAGATTGTGGCCAATTCCTCCCTCACTTCCCTCAACAACCTGAGATGCTTTGCATTTGGACCGGGTAATTTATCCAGTGCAGTTTGAAGTGGATAAACATAACGAGAATGGCTCCTGTGATGAGGATCATCACAGAGCAAAAGAGCCTGGGACTTTTTGGAGAGGAGAAGGTTGAGGGGTGGATCGGACAGAAGGATATAAAATGATGAGGGTTCTCGACAGAATGGATAGCGGAAGGCTGTTCCTGTTGGTAGAGGCGTCACATATTAAATCAAGGGGAAAAGAACTAACAGTAACAGGCAGAAAGATCTTTCCATGGAGGGTGTGGACGGAATTTGAAAGTGCCTGCAGACGTGGTGAGGCAGGTTCCATGGCCTTCCAAAGGGAATAAACATAGGGTTTATTATTGTCACATGTACCGAGACACAGTGAAAGGCTTTGTTTTGCAAGCCATCCAGGCAGATAATTTCATAAGCCATGACGTTGAGGTAGGAAAAATAGAAAGCAGAATATAGTAGCTGCAGTTACAGAGAAAGTGCAGTGCAGGTAGACAAAGAAGGCCACGATGAGGTCTGTAAGGAGCTTGGGGTTGTTGCAAGTGAATTGCTCTGCTAGGGAGGCAGCACAAACATGATGGGCTGAATGGCCTGTGCTCTCTGTGATTCAATGAGTATCATTCCTGGTGGGCCCCACCTCGGTACTTTTCCTGTCTGTGTGCTTCAGAACGGTTATGAATTCTCTCTGCTGCCTTTCCCTGTGCCTCACCTTCACCTTGCACTTCCTTTCTCACTTCTCCTCTGGATACTCCATTACGTCCAGTTCCCCCGTAACCCTGAACCCAATCAGCCTGGCACCGACCCCGTGTCCTTTCCTGCTGATCTATTTTGTTCTCTGTCGCTGTGATCACTTCCTGGCAGACTGCAAGGAGGTCCTGCCGGTTTGAACAGAGCAGTGCCAATGACGAAGCCAATGACCTCATAGGATCGTACAGCGGACACCTTGGACTCTTGTCTTTACTTCTCACTGCCTCAGTGAAGCAGCCAGCATAATCAAAGACCCCACCCACCCAGGTCATTCTCTCTTCTCTCCTCTTCCACCGGGTAGAAGATACAGGAGCCTGAGGGCACGTACCACCAGGCTCAAGGACAGCTTCTACCCCACTGTGATAAGACTATTGAACGGTTCCCTTATACGATGAGCTGGACTCTGACCTCATGCTCTACTTTGTTGTGACCTTGCACCTTATTGCACTGCACTTTCTCTGTAGCTGTGACACTTTACTCTGTACTGTTATTGTTTTTACCTGTACTACATCAATGCACTCTGTACTAACCCAATGTAACCACACTGTGTGATGAATTGACCTGTACGATCGGTATGCAAGACAAGTTTTTCACTGTACCTCAGTACAAGTGACAATAATAAACCAATACCAATACCAAGCACACAAACAGGCCCTTTGGCCCACCTTGTCCATGTCGACCTTGACGCCCATCTACACTGAACCCATTTGCCCGCACTCGGTCCATATCCTTGCCTATCTGAGTACCTGTCTAAACGCTGTAATTGTACCTGTCTCCACCACCTCCTCTGGCAGCTCGTTCCAGATACCCACCACCCTCTGTGTGAAAAACTTGCCCCTCAGATCCCCTTTAATTCTTTCCCCTCATACCTGTGCCCTCCAGTTCTGGACTCACCTACCCTGGGAAAAAAGACTATCTACCCTATCTCTGCCCCTCATAATTTTAGAAACCTCTATAAGCCCTCCATTCTGAACAACAGCCTAGTGAGTCTCTTCCGCACCTTCTCTATTGCCACCGTATCTTTCCTCTAGTGTGGTGACCTCCTTAGGAATTAACATCTGCCTTTAACACTGCATCTAATAAGTGGCAGGGTACGCAGGTTCGAAAACAAAGAACAGTACAGCACAGGAACAGGCCCTTCAGCCCATGATGTTGTGCTAAATTAATTAAGCTAATGACACCTAATCCCTTCTGCCTGCACATGACCCATATCCCTCCATTCATGTGCCTATCTCAGAGCCTCTTAAACCCCTCTATCGTATCTGCCTCCACCCCAACCCCTGGCAGTGCATTCCAGGCACCCTCCGCTCCCTGTGTAAAAATTTTGCCCGCACATCTTTGAACTTTCCCCCTCTCACCTTAAACGAATGCCCTCCAGTATCAGACATTTCGACCCTGGGATAAAGATACCAGCTGTTTACTCTATCTATGCCTCCCATAATTTTATAAACTTCTGTCAGGTCTCCCCTCAGCCTCCGCTACTCCAGAGAAAACAACCCACATTTGTCCAACCTCTCCTTATAGCTCATGCCCTCTGATCCAGGCAGCATCCTAATGAACCTCTTCTGCACCCTCTCCAAAGCCTCCACACCCTTCCTGTAATGGGACAACCAGAATGCAATACGCCAGATGCTGTCTGATCAGAGTTTTATAAAGCTGCAACATAACTTCCTGACTCGAACTCAGTGCCTAGACTAATAAAGGCAAGTGTGCCGTACGCCTTCCTTACCACCCTATCAACCTGTGCAGCTACTTTCAGGGAGCTGTGGACTTGGATCCCTAGATCCCTCTGTACATCAACACTGTTAAGGGTCCTGCCATTAACTGTGTAACTTCCATTTACGTTTGATCTCCCAAAGTGCGACACCTCACACTTGGCTGGATTAAACTCCACCTGCCATTTCTCTGCCCATATCTGCAACTGATCTATATCTCGCTGTATCTTTTGGCATCGTTGTACACTGTCCACAACACCACCAATCTTTGAGTCATCAGCAAATGTATTAACCCACCCATCGACATTTTCATCCAAGGCATTTATAACATGGAACAGTTATACCATGCAGTTTCCAGAATCAATGCCTATGACTATTTTGACTTAGTTGTGCTGATAGAAACAAAGTTAATGCATCTTATTAAAAATAATTTTTTTAGTAACAGAAATTTTCCATATTTCCCAATGACATAGAGGACCACTTGGCCCATTAAGTCTATGCTGGTTCTCACAGCAAACACCTTCATTCTCGTTCTCCCATTTACTTCTCTGCAACCCACTCTCGCTCCATTAACAACCCACCGATTCCCCCACACACTGGGGGGGGGGGAGGAATTTACGGCTGCCACTTAACTCACCGACCTGCACGTCATTGGGACGTGGGGGGGAATCTGGAGCACCCGGGGGAAACCCACGTGGTCACGGGGACAACGTGCAAACTCCACACACACACACACACACACACACACACACACACACACACACACACAGTGTGCCGGAGGTCGGGATTGAACCACTGGAGCTTCAAGGCAGCTGCTCTGAAAACACGCACCATCAGGCTCAAAGACAGCTTCTATCCCGCTGTTATAAGACTCCTGAACAGACCTCCTGTACGATAAAAGATGAGCTCTTGACCTCACAGTCTACCTTGTCATGGCCCTTGCACCTTACTGTCTGCCTGCACTGCACTTTCTCTGTAACTGTGACACTTTACTCTGCATTCTGTTATTGCTTTTCCCTTCTACTACCTTGCACTGTGTAATGAAATGATCTGTATGGATGGCATGCAGAACAAGGTTTTTCACTGGACCTCGGTACATGTGACAATAATAAACCAATTCCAATTCTTCAGCCCATGGAGACAGTGCTGGCTCTCAGAGGAAGCCCATACACTCGCTTACTTCCCAGAAATAATCATTTTTTTCTAAAAGGAGAAAAAAAATCACTCCTGAACTAAAAATAAAAAACAAAAAAAAATCAAGCTCCACTTATCCTCTCCATAAATCTGTCTGTTTTCCCCCACTGTCACTATGGGATCCGGTTCTAAGTTCTCACCCCTCTTGGTCGAAACTTCTCTCCTGAGCTCCCTACTGGATGTATGACTGGGCCTCTTACATCAATGCCCCTCATATGGTTGTCCCCACACACCATTCCTCCAGACAAGTCCTCTCTCTCTCTCTCTCTCTCTCTCACAAAAGAGACCCAATGTCCTTTCCATAACTTTTTCACTTCTGCTATCATAGCTGGAGACACAAGAGACTGCAGATAATGGAATATTGGATATCTACAAGGGTACAGCCAAGTCCTAGTTACAACTGGATGTCTCTCTGATCGGGAGATGCATTAACCAATCCAACTGGCAAGAAGTGCTGACGTTAAGGAGACAACAGAGACTGCGGATGCTGGAATCTGGGAGCAGGAAACAAGATGCTGGAGGAATTCAGCGGGTCGGGCAGCATCTGTGGAAGGAAATGACCAGTCGACGTTTCGGGCCGAGAGCCTTTGTCTGGTCTTGAACTGAAACGTCGACTGTTCATTTCCCTCCACAGATGCTGCCTGACCCGCTGAGTTCCTCCAGCAGTGATTTTTTTTGCTGCTGTCATTGTTGCCATAGAGACAAGAGCATAATTCTCAGGAGATGAACACACACACACACACACACACACACGCTACCTCTCGGACGGTGTCGTAAGCTTTGGCAACTCCTTCGCGAAGGTCCGCTGGCTGTTGTACTCTCCTGTACTTCTTCAGGTACTTCTGGTCCATGATCGCCTTGGTTACCGGTGGCGTCGGAGACAAGATGTCGTACACGGTCTCCGCGGTGGCCTGTGGAGAGAGGAGCTGCTTTAAGAGGCTGCAGTGTGGGAGCTGTGACTCTCCCCCATCAGTCTGGGGTTTGGCCCAAACCTGGACCCACAGAACAAAGGATCTGTTGTGTGGGCAGGGCTGAGGAACCAAGCGCCATGTAATCACAGCCACTCCCAGCACCGTACACCTTCTATCAGGTCTCCCCTCAGCCTCCGACACTCCAGAGAAAACAACCCAAGTTTGTTCGACCTCTCCTTATAGCTCATGCCCTCTAATCCAGGCAGCATCCTGGTGAACCTCTTCTGCACCCTCTCCAAAGGCACCACATCCTTCCTGGAATGGGGCGACCAGAACTGCATACAATACTCCAAGTCCATGTCAACCATTTCATTCTCCCCACATTCCCTCTCCCTGAAACAGCCGCTTTTTGCTTCCCCTCTCCTACCCTTTCATCACGTTTGCTGCCCTGCCAATATTTTACTCTTGTCGGAGGACCCCGTGTACGGACTCGATGCCGCGTTCCCCATCACACAGTGGAGGCTACGCACTGACAGAAATTGTCCTTCAGCAGCTGTAGAGCACTTTTGGGTCCTGAGGTAGTGGAAATTCTCTCTCTCTGCATCCTTTATCCGACCTGCCAACCTTATGTTCCCTCTCCAACAGAATTACCTCTTTAATCCCATCCCCTTGCCCCAGATGTCAGTGTTTTCAGATGTTTGACCTCCTCCCTTTTGAAAACTGGTTTCACTGTTAATTCCAGCTGGACTTTCTACAGTCACTTAAGTAATCTTCCGTCAACTCCTTTGGCATCAAACTTAAATGGATTCACTTCACATACTCATTGGCCAATGCCAGCAGTCGATTCCAACTCGTCAATCTAAATCTCTTCTCAATTTGACCTCTCTCAACCATTCAACGAGGCAACCCCAGTCTCTCGCCTCTCCTCGCCTGAAGCCTCTCTGACCTCAGACCTCGCCTCCGGTAAATGTAGCCAATTGACACAGGGCAAGCTCATGGAAACAGACTCCTATCCGGACCGCATCGCAGCTTGGTACAGCAACTGCTCTGCCCAGGACCGCAAGAAACGGCAGAGAGTTGTGGACACAGCCCAGTCCGTCACACAAACCAGCCTCCCCTCCGTTGACTCGAAAGCAGCCGACATAATTAAAGACCCTTCCCCGCCCCGGACATTCTCTCTTTTCCCCCTCCCATCAGGCAGAAGATACAAAAGCTTGATAGCATGGACCACCAGGCTCAAGGACAGCTTCTATCCTGCTGTTATTAGACTCCTGAACACTAAAGGATGAACTCTTGATCTCCCAACCCACCTTGTCGTGGCCCTTGCACTTTATTTGTCTGCCTAAACTGCACTTTCTCTGTAACTGTAACACTTTATTCTGCATTCTGTTTTCCATTTTACTACCTTGAGATACTTATGTACGGAATGATCTGTCCGGATGGCACGCAGACACAAGCTTGGTACGTGTCACAATAACAAACCCATACCAGGCACCAGATGATGGGTTCAGGTGCTGTTGACTAAGGGCAAAAGGTTGGATGGAAGAGAGCGATTGGCCAGGGGAAAGGAGTGTGGGGATAGAGAGGAGCTCTCTCAGAGAGGCAATGCAGGGACGTGGGAGGGAATACAGAAAGGGGATTGACGGCTTCTGAGCTATCTCTATGCAACATGAGAGGTATCAAGTACTCCCAAGCAGATGGAATGGATCAAGCATCGGTGGCTTAGCTGCCTCAAGCGCCGCCTTACCTGAATGGCTTGCACCAGCCGGTTACTCAGCTCCAAGGCTGCGGAGGCAGTGGAGGTTCCGAAGGACGCGGCGCCCCGCTGGAGCCCGCGGATAATCCGCCCGTCCTTGCGGTACTGTTCGATGGGCAGCCAGAATAGATCCCTGAGGCCGTGAACTGGGAAAGGAGAGACCGTTGTTACGTACAACTGATGCAGGGGAGAAACGAGTAGCCACAACAACCGATTTAGCAGAGTAATACGACGCAAGCCCTTGGGCCCATCGAGTCCCTGCCAACCATCACCACCCATTTACATCGATCCCATTTTATTCTCCCCACATTCCCATCAACTCCCCCCAGATTCTACCCCTCACCCACACGAGGGGGACGATTTAAGCGGCCAATTAACCCACCGACCCCACACGTTGTTGGGATGTGGGAGGAAACCGGAGCACCCGGGGGAAACCCACGTGGTCACAGGGAGAATGTGCAAACTGCACACATGTGCACAAACACACACACACAGAGGCAGCGCCGGAGGTCAGGATCGAACCTGGGTCTCCGGAGCTGTGAAGCAGTTGCTCTACCCACTACACCACTTGTACAGCCCCGACTTGGCAGAGGAGGAGGCTCATTTTGCCTGTGCCAGCTCTTTGTAAAGCTGATCTGACCACTCATAATCCTCAGCTCTTTCCCAGAGTTATTTTGGACAGAATGTGAGATGTT
Organism: Pristis pectinata; assembly: GCF_009764475.1. Classification (NCBI taxonomy): domain Eukaryota; kingdom Metazoa; phylum Chordata; class Chondrichthyes; order Rhinopristiformes; family Pristidae; genus Pristis; species Pristis pectinata. The sequence continues at coordinate 7,828,357 of NC_067441.1, forward strand.
TATGGAGCTGAGTTTTCCACTGATGGCTCAGAGTGAGCACATCAGACTGAAGCATAGACCTGGGGAATGGAAATCTTCCCAATTCAGGAACCCCGTGCCAACACCAAATTCTAGCAGGACTGCTACAATAGAAATTAGGTAGAGAGTGAAGCTCCCTCGACACTGTCCCATCACACACTCCCAGGGCATGGATCAGACACAGAGTAAAGCTCACTCGACACTGTCCCAGCACACATTCCCAGAGCATGGATTAGACACAGAGTAAAGCTCACTCGACACTGTCCTGTCACACTCTCAGGACAGAGACAGCACAGGTCAGACACAGAGTAAAGCTCACTCTACACTGTCCCGTCACGCACTCCAAGGGCAGGCCCAATGTGGGTTAGATACAGCGTAAAATTGTCTCTACACTGTCCCTTATACTGTAACAAGATGATTCTAATGCCAGCCTTCCCAGGAGTAATCATAATGAGACCATTTTCATGACCAACTTGGCAGAGGAGGGAGCGGGAATGAGCTGTGGGCACCCGTCCTCTGTCAGCCGTGGTCGTCTGCAGCTCCCGGCTGCCGGCCATTTTAATCCCCCTCCCCATTCCCACACTGACCTGACTGTCCTCGGCCTCCTCCACTGCCAGAATGAAGCTAAGTACAACCTAGAGGAACAGCACCTCATATTCCGCCTGGGTAGGCTACAAACTGACGGCATGAACACTGAATTCTCCAACTTCTGGTAACCTGCTCCCCCTCTGTCCCTTTTCTCCCTCCTCCTGATCCACCCCAGTCCCTCCTGCACCCACCCCAGCCCCCATCACCCACATACCCCTCCCACTGGGTCCCCTCCCCCCCACTGTTCCCATCTCCGCGCCCCACCTCCCATATTTGGTTCCATGCTCCACCTATCAGATCCCACCACCTGCAGCCCTCTGTCACCTCCACCCATCACCTCCCAGCCCCCGACGCCACTCCCACCCTCCCCTCCCCCATCTGCCCATCGCCCCCTCCTCACCTACAGTTTGTTGTTGTAGATTCAGTCTGCTGGACCTTGACCCATGCACTAATGGCTCTGTCTCCCCTGCCTAAACCAGCCCTGGGTCTAGTCCACCTCCATCGAACCTCCCCGCAACCTTCCCCGCTCCAAGGAGAACAACTCCAGCTTCTCCAGTCCAACCCTGGAGCCGCAATCCCTCATGCCCTGGCACCGATCCATTGAGGACATCTACAGGAGGCGATGTCTCTGGAAGGTGGCATCCATCATTAGGGACCCCCACCATCCGGGCCGTGCCCTCTTCTCCATTTCATTGGAGAATGAAGAATTCCCTCTTCTCCAGGCAGGAGGTACAGGAGCCTGAAGACCCCACACCTCACGGTTCAACAACAGCTTCTTCCCCACTGCCGTAGGATCTTTCGGTAATACAGCATGGAAACAGGCCCTTCAGCCCCACTGGTCCAAGGCCAACCGTGGTCCTGTCTACACTCGTCCCGTTTGCCCGTGTTTGGCACACATCCCTCTCAACCTTCCCAACGTGTACCTGTCCAAATGTAGACGACGTTATTGCACCTGCCCCACCGTCTCCGGCAGCTTGTTCCACATACGCACCACCCCTGCAAGAAGACGTTGCCCCTAAGGTCCCTTTAAGTCTTTTCCCTCTCTCTCTCTCTTAGTCTTGCACTAGTGTTTTGTTTAGTTTCTGGTTTATTTTGCATGTGTTAATTTAAGCTTATGTTAAGCTTGTCATCGTCTTGTAATGTACTGTGGTGCTGCTGCAGAAGGCTAGTCTTCATGGCATCTATACCCTGGGTACGTCTGCCTATGACAACGATAGACCCCCACACTCTTTCCGGGATCTCCATTCACATCCTTCGTGAAGTGCAGGGTCCGGAAGCAGCACAGTGCTCCAGCTGCGGCCAATGTGCGTTTTACGTAGCTTCAACGTAACCTCCCTGGTTTTCTACCCTCTGACCCTGTTTATGAATCCCAGGATCCCAGCTATTTTACCGACTGCTCCCGTAACATGCCCTGCTACTTTCAAGCATGACTCTGCCCTTGCAGTAATATCCCACTCACTCCCGACCCTCCACTCCTGAAGACACTCACCGTTGCCCCTCTAATGAGGCTGAGGTGCCAGTAGCCCTCAGGAGGCCAGTCAAGAGACCCTACCCACCTCAGATATTCTCCCTTCTCCCCTCTCCCATCGGGCAGAAGATGCAGAAGCCTGAGAGCACGTCCCACCAGGCTCGAGGACAGCTTCTATCCCGCTGTTATAAGACTCTTGAACGGTCCCCTAGTCCGATAAGGTGAACTCACAATCTACCTCGTTTGGACCTTGCACCTTATTGTCTGCCTGCGCTGCACTTTCTCTGTAACTGTAACACTATATTCTGCATTGTGTTATTGCTTTTCCCTTATACTACCTCGATGTAGTGATGTGATGAAATGATCTGTATGGATGGCATGCAGAACACGTTTTTTCACTGTACCTCGGTATATGTGACAGTAATAAACCAATTAAATTTGATTCAAGAGCACAGCCAGTTGCCAGAATCATTGCTGGGATCAGTCAGGTCACAGCATTGACAAATAGGAGCCTCTTGCTCCCTCAATTAGCAGGACACAAGGACCAACAGAAGGATGGGGGAAGAGTGCTCAGGGACGCTATTAGCTCACAGGGTGTCATGACTGAACCATCTCTGCTGAGCACCTGCTACTTACACAGCTGTACCACTGAGTGCATGGGCCCCACGCCTCCGAGAATGCCTGGCAGCTGGTTCTTCCTGATATCGTTCAGCCACTCACTCAAGGCATAGTTGATCACCTTGTCCACCCCCAGCAGCCTGAGAGACGGAGAGACATCGGCAGTTATTTTACAGACAAGGAGTGTTGATCCCATTAAGTGGGAGGTAGGGTGGGACTTAGAACAAAGTCTTAGTTTAAAACAAAGTCTTTTTAAACAGAGCCTCCAAGAACCATGTAAAATAGAACTCATGATCCAAACTATGGCAAAGTCTCCCGATAAAAGCAGGATTAATTTCCAGCAAGGGAGACACAAGAGACTGCAGATGCTGGAATCTGGAGCAACACACAACCCGCTGGAGGAGCTCAGCGGGTCGAGCAGCGTCTGTGGTGGTGGGGGAGGGAATTGTCAGCATTTGGGGTCGAAACCCTTCATCAGGACTGCGAGGGGAGATGGCCGGTGTAGAGAGGGGGGGAGTGGTGAGACAGGAGCCCGAGATGGACTGGGGAGGGGTGAAAGATGACAGGCAGGTTGTGCCAGGTAGGGGAGGGGGATGGGAGATAGGGGCAGGTGGGTGGTAGATGGAGGGCAGAGGGGGAGAGAAGAGTGGGGGGTGAGGAGGGGGGGGAAGGAGAGGGGGGAAGGAGAGGGGGGGAAGAGGGGGGGGAAGGGGGGGGAAGGGGGGGGAAGGAGGGGGGGAAGGGGGGGGGAAGGAGAGGGGGGGGAAGGAGAGGGGGGGGAAGGAGAGGGGGGGGAGAGGGGGGAAGGAGAGGGGGGGAAGGAGAGGGGGGGAAGGAGAGGGGGGAAGGAGAGGGGGGGAAGGAGGGGGGGGGAAGGAGGGGGGGGGAAGGAGGGGGGGGAAGGAGGGGGGGGAAGGAGGGGGGGAAGGAGGGGGGGAAGGAGGGGGGGAAGGGGGGGGAAGGAGGGGGGGGAAGGAGGGGGGGGAAGGAGGGGGGGGAAGGAGGGGGGGGAAGGAGGGGGGGGGAAGGAGGGGGGGGGAAGGAGGGGGGGGAAGGAGGGGGGGGAAGGAGGGGGGGAAGGAGGGGGGGAAGGGGGGGGGAAGGAGGGGGAAGGAGGGGGGAAGGAGGGGGGGAAGGAGAGGGGGAAGGAGAGGGGGGGAAGGAGAGGGGGGGAAGGAGAGGGGGGGAAGGAGAGGGGGGGAAGGAGAGGGGGGGAAGGAGAGGGGGGGGAAGGAGGGGGGGGAAGGAGGGGGGGGAAGGAGGGGGGGAAGGAGGGGTGGGAAGGAGGGGGGGGAAGGAGGGGGGGGAAGGAGGGGGGGGAAGGAGGGGGGGGGAAGGAGGGGGGGGAAGGAGGGGGGGGAAGGAGGGGGGGGAAGGAGGGGGGGAAGGAGAGGGGGGAGAAGGGGGGGAGAAGGGGGGAGACAGAGGGAGGGAGAAATGAGAGGCAGATGGAGCAAGGTGGGGGTAGAGAAGGGTGAAAGCTGGAGGGAGATGAGCAGGAACACAAAGGGCTGCCAGTGCTGGGCTCTGATATGTAAAGGAGGTGAGAGCGGGAACCATTAGGGGAGAGGTGCATGGCAGATGGAACCAGAGACAGATTTTGGTGGGGGGGGTGGGGGGGGGCAGAGCTGGGGGAAGCCTGAGGGTGAACTGTGTGAGTGGTGGGTGGATGGACCCAGGAGGGAGAGGGGGATGAAGATGGGCGATGGGGGGGCTAGTGGGATGGGGTGGGGTGTTAATGTGGGAAAGGGGACAAAATGGGAGGACCAGAGGAGGGGGATTTCCAGCACAGTGCAATGAGTGGGTGACAGTCGTATAATGGTGGATGCAAAAATGAATCAAGGTATCCACAGCAGAGCAACCTCCTCATGTCACTGACTAATGTCCTGATTGGGACTTGTGGTGTCACCTATTTAATGGCACGTAATGTCAACTGTCGGCAGAGACAAGGGGGAGCTGACAAGGAAAGTTTCATAGAACACTACAGCACGGTACAGGCCCTTCAGCCCACAACATTGTGCTGACATTTTATCCTGCTCTAAGATCTATCTAATCCTTCCCTCCCACATAGCCCCCTATTTTTCTATCATTCATGTGTCTATCTAAGAGTCTCTTAAATGTTAAATTTCACACAGATAATCGGGCTCCCTCGAGACTTTAGCTTTGCTGGACTGGCAGAATTTCTGGACTATTGGATAGAACTCCTCCTAATACCCTGTTATTCTTTTAATGCACATTTTCGGAGATGTTACACAGTAGTATAACAAATTTTGCAGGGGACCTAGAGAGGTTAACAGGGACACAGGAAACAACCAAGTGAATCAGACACTGACCCATCAGTATTCCCGAACAATTGCAGTGTAGGTACATGGTTCCCTGAAAGTGGAGACACAGGTAGACAGGGTGGTGAAGTAGGTGCTTAGCACCCTTGCTTTCATTGGTCGGGGCACTGAGTATAAGAGTTGAGACGTCATGTTATGGCTGTACAAGACGTTGGTGAGACCGCACCTGGAGTAGTGTGTGCATTTCTGGTCACCCAGCTATAGGAAGGGTGTCATTAAGCAAGAGAGGGTGCAGAAGCGATTCACGAGGATGTTACTGAGACTGGAGGACTTGAGCTATGAGGAGGTACTGGATAGGCTGGGATGTTTTTCCCTTGGAGGCTGAGGGGTGACCCTTATAGAAGTTTATAACATCATGAGGAGCATAGATAGGGTGGATGATCACAGTTGTCTTCCCGGGGTAGGGGAGGCGGTTACTGTGACGCTATTACAGCGCCAGTGACCCGGGTTCAATTCCTGCCGCTGTCTGTACGAGTTTGTAAGTTCTCCCCGTGTCTGTGTGGGTTTCCTCCGGGTGCTCCGGTTTCCTCCCACATTCCAAAGACATACGGGTTAGGAAGTTGTGGGCATGTTACGTTGGCGCCGGAAGTGTGGCGACACTTGTGGGCTGCCCCCAGAATATTGCATGCAAAAGATGCATTTCACTGTGTGTTTCAATGTACATGTGACTAATAAAGATACCTTATCTTATCTTAAAGCTAGAGGGCATAGGTTTCAGCTGAGAGGGGAAAGACTTAAAGGGGACGTGAGGGGCAAGTTTTTCCACACAGAGGGTGGTGGGTATATGGAACAAGCTGCCAGAGGGAGTGGTAGAGGTGGGTACAATTAGAATGTCTAAAGGCCATGAATAGGATGGTTCACGCATAGGAAAGGTTTAGCAGGATATGGGCCAAATGTAGGCAAATGGGACTAGCTTAGGTAGACAACCTGGACGAGTTGGGCTGCAGGGCCTGTTTCTGTGCTGTATAACTCCATTATTAGGTAGTGAATTATCGGAATTTTACCGTGCATGGGATCTTGATAGAGCAAGTAAGTCTCCAGTAATCAGAAGACTCAGGTCCTCAAGTGATGAAAGAACCAGAGCAGAGGAGGCATTCTTTAACGCAGCCGGTTACTGTGATCTAGAAAGGGCAGTGGAAGTGGGTTCAATGGGTCTTGTGAAGGGGGAATCGGATAAATACTGAATAGCTCTTTCAAATGTGGAAGAAAAATTGGGCTCCTTTTGTGTAGCACTGACCATCGGTTGGTGTCACGCTTGGATGAGAGGGATTCATTGTTGCAGGGAGTTTCTGCTGGTGCTCATGTGTCAGGGCAGCTTGCGTACAATCATCACATTGTAACCCGTCTCAGGCCTGGAACAATCATCCAACAAAGATGCCCTTTCCACTGCCTGTTGGCCAAGTCACGCAGCTGAAGAGAAACATTTCTTGCATTTTCCTTTACTTTTGGAAGTGTTTTCTTTCTGGGGGCAGACAGGAGACAAAGACTCTGATGTAAAGCAGAGCCCGCAGCTAATGGGCACGTGGCTTCCTCCTGGGAATTAGCACTTGGGAGCACTGTGTGCAGTTCTGATCGCCCCATTACGGGGAAAACGTGGAGGCTTTGGAGAGGGTGCAGGAGAGGTTCACCAGGCTGCTGCCTGGATTAGAGGGCACGAGCTATAAGGAGAGGTTGGACGAACTTGGGTTGTTTTCTCTGGAGCGTCGGAGGCTGAGGGGAGACCTGATAGGAGTTTATGAAATTATGAGAGGTGGAGATAGGGTAGACAGTCAGTCTTTTTCCTGTAGGGTGGAAATGGTAAGTAATAGAGGGCAGTTAAGGTGAGAGGGGAAAGTTAAAGGAGATGTGCAGGGCAAGTTTTCTTTTTTACACAGAGAGTGGTGGGTGCCTGGAACGGGCTGCCAGGGGAGGTGATGGAAGCAGACACGATAGCAGCATTTAGACGGACACAGGAACAGACAGGGAGTGGAGGGATACGGATCAGGTGCGGGCAGATGGGATTAGTTTAGACTGGCATCACGGTCGGCACAGACGTGTTGGGCTGAAGGGCCTGTTCCTGTGCTGTTCTGTGTTCTATGAGACAGAAAGGAAAACAAAAATGGCCAGTCCTGATGCACAGAGAGAGAGAAACCTAGCAACACATTCACCAGGCAAAGGAGCTTAACTGCCCCTAAATTCCACCCCATCAGAGCAATTGCCCTAGCTCCATCCTTCGCCCTCCTCCACCTTCTCTGCTCCCTCGACCAACTTCGTTCTCTTCCCAGTTCTGATGAAGGGTGTCCGCCCTGAAACGTTAACCGTACCCCCCCCCCACTCCCAAAGGCCTCCTGCATCCTCCTCCCAGTCCATGCTGCTACCCAGCAAACACGGATATATCATAGCAACACACACACACACACACACACACACACACACACACACAAGGTGCTGGAGGAACTCAGCAGGTCAGGCAGCATCTATGGAGGGAAATGGGCAGCTGATGCTTCGGGTCGAGACCCTTCATCAGGACTGGACCCGAACAGGGGCTCGGCCCAAAACGCCGACTGTTTATTTCCCTCTGTAGATGCTGCCTGACCCGCTGAGTTCCTCCAGCTTTTTGTGTGTTGCTCCAGATTTCCAGCATCTGCAGTCTCTGGTGTCCCCATGGATATATCGTACTTGGCCTCCTTATCTGAACCAATGCCGTAGATGTAGTGAGCCAGGGTCACAGCACGGTTCCCTGAATCCCTCCAATGGGCACAGCTTGGCTGTTCACCAATCGTGAGCCAGGAGGAGTACATTAAACCCCAACCCCAGGTGCTCTGACATCGTTTAATGACAAAGCACCATGTTCACTGGTTTCTCTTTATCTAGTCTGCTCATTCCAAACTCCAACCAGTTTGCTCCTTTCTTAAACAGTACACATTCATAAACCTATCATTAGATGAGAGGATACGTTTGGTACCCTCCCATCTAATGAAAGGTTTAGAAAATCGTGAGGGACATGGAGAAGGTGAATCCCTTCCCCAGTGTAGGGGAGTCCAAAACTCGAGGGCATAGGTTTAAGGGGAAACATTTAAATGGGACCTGAGGGGCAACTTTGGTGGGTGGTGAGTACATGGAACGAGCTGCCAGAAGAAGTGGTAGAGGTGGGTACAATTACGACATTTAAAAGGGATTTGGACAATTACATGGATAGGAAAGGTTTAGAGGGATATGGGCAAAACGTGAGCAAATGGGACTCACTCACTTAGGCAATTTGGTCGGCATGGACACAATGGGCCGAAGGGCCTGCTTCCATGCTGTCGAGCTCATTGTGATAGAGAATGGAAACAGGCCCTTCAGCCCACCCAGTCCATGCCGACCATCAACCACCCACTTACACTCATCGTGTTTTATTCTCCCTGTAACTGCCCCCAGATTCTCCCCCTCACCCACACACAAGGGGACAATTAACCCAGCACCGACCCCGCACGTCGTTGGGATGTGGGAGGGAACCGGACCACCCGGGGGAAACCCACGCGGTCACAGGGAGAACGTGCAAGCTCCACACACACACACAGCACCGGAGGTCGGGATTGAACCCGGGTCTCTGGAGCTGTGAGGCAGCGGCTCTACCCGCTGCGCCACCGTGCCAGCCTATCTTATCTTATCATCATGAATCCATAGAATTTTGGAAGCCAGCAGTCAGTGCCTCCACTATCCCCACCCAAACCCTTGGATGGAATCATTAGATCCTGGGGCTCAAACCTTTTTCAAACCCACTGATTTCTCCACTATTGCTTCTAAACTGAAGCTAATTTCATTCAGACCCTCGGTCACTTTAGATCTGTAGTTCTTTCTTTCCCTATCAATTCCTTATTCCTTAAGATAATTTCTTCTATCTCAATACATAAAGCACCAGTGTTAACTTTCACGAATTATTTCTGGTTGACACATCTACAGGCGTTTTGACAATCTGTTTTTATCTCTCTCTGCAGGCAGGCAATTCTATGCAATCCACACTTCTGCTTCCTGTAGAGTCTGATGTCAGTACTTAGGAGTGAGGCAATATCCAGTTTAAGTACCTGATGACAATTTTAAGTAGGTATGTCTGATCAAGAGAGGCTGGACAGTTTGGCTCTGGATTGTTTGGAGTTTAGAAGAATGAAGGGCGACTTTATTCAGAAGTAGAAGATCCTAAGGGCACTTGATTTGGTAGATGTTGAGATACTTCCACTGGTGGGAGAGTCTCGAACAAGGGGGTGTAGCTATAAAATAAGGGGACGGTCATTTAAAATGGAGGTCAAATCCGGCCACTGTCCGTAAGGAGTTTGTACGTTCTCCCCGTGTCTGCATGGGTTTCCTCCAGGTGCTCCGGTTTCCTCCCACATTCCAAAGACGTACAGGTTAGGAAGTTGTGGGCATGCTATGTTGGCACCGGAAGTGTGGTGACAGTTGTGGGCTGCCCCCAGAACACTATGCAAAAAGATGCATTTTACTGTGTGTTTCGATGTACGTGTGACTAAGAAAGGTACCTCATCTTCAGAGGGTGGTGAATCTCTGGAATTCGGGGGAAATCATTGGACATACTCAAGGAGGTGGGTAAATATTTGAAAGATTGAGGAGTTGAGGATTACAGGGAACTGGCACGGGACAGGAATTGAGACCAGCATAGATCAGCCAGGATCACACTGAATGCAGGGGTAGGCTTGAGGGTCTGGTGCCTTACTCCTGCTCCTCATTCTCAGGGCTGGTATCAAACATGTCAGGTACAGAGTAACGCTCCCTTTACTCTCTCCCAAAGCTGAGCCAATGCGGTAACCATCCCTGTGACCCAGCTGTGGTGGACAAAAGACTGGCACTTTATCCATTGGAGCGTAGGAGAATGAGGAGTGACCTTATAGAGGTGTATAAAACCATGAGGGGCATAGATAGGGTGAATGCACACAGTCTCCCCCCCCCCCCCGCCCCCCCTCAGGGTTGGGAGTCAAGGGCGTATATTTAGGGTGAGAGGTGAGAGATTTAATAGGAACCCAAGGGGCAACTTTTTTACCCAGAGGGAGTGCCAGAGGAAGTGGTTGAGGCAGGTACATTAACAACATTTAAAAGACACTTGGACAGGTACACAGATAGGAAAGGTTTAGAGGGATATGGGCCAAACTTGGGCAAGTAGGACTAGTTTAGATGGGCATGGACTGGTTGGGCTGAAGGGCCTGTTTCCGTGCTGTCTGAAGACACAAGAGAGACTTCAGATGTTGGAAATCTGGAGCAACGCACAAAATGCTGGAGGAACTCAGCGGACTGGGTCCTGATGAAGGGTCCTGACCCGAAACGTCGACTGTCCATTTCCCTCCAGAGATGCTGCCCGACCCGCTGAGTTCCTCTAGCTGTCTGTGTGTTGCTCTGGGCTTTATGACTCTCCTTATAAAAAAAATCTACTGCCTGTGGGTCGGTTTGAAACACCGCTCACTCTCTGCGGGTTATTCGCACTGTGGGAACCTTCACGCTATCAACCTGGGCAGCATTCAAGCTCCAGTCCCAGAAGTGTCCCAAGGAATGGGACAAAGAATCCAGATATGAGAGAGAGGGGGCGGGAGAGGGGGCGAGGGCGCATGGGATAGCAGGGTGGAACTCAGCAGACTGACTCGCCAGAGAAACAAAGGACTGCAGATGCTGGAATCCAGCTGAAAAACACGATGATGCTGGAGGAACTCAGCAGGCCAGGCAGCATGACTGACATATCAGTGTGGGAAGGGGGTTGAAGTGACTGGTAACGGGGAGATGCAGGTCGCAGTTACGGACAGAGCGCAGGCGTTCTGCGAAACGGTCACCCAGCCTGCGTTTGGTCTCGCCGATGTAGAGGAGGCCACACTTGGAGCACCGAATGCAGTGGATGATATTAAGGGAGGTGCAGGTGAATTTCTGTCTCACCTGAAAGGACTGTTTGGTTCCCTGGATGGAGGTGGTGTAGGGGCAGGTGTTGCACCTACGGCGGGGGTGGGAGTGGGATGGGTGGGGGGAGGAGTGAACGAGGGAGTCACAGAAAGACCGGTCCCTGAGAAAGGCAGCAAGGGGTGGGGAGGTGGGGGGAAGATATGCTTGGTGGTGACTGTCATATCGGTGATAGTGTGGGGGGGGGGGGGGGAGTGGCTGAATAACCAATGCACACTTGTATGGGAACTTAGCAAGTGGGTCAACAAGTGACTGCTGGCAGCTGGATCTCCAAGGTAGTTTCACCTACATCTGACTGGTGTCTTCAAGCAGGCATAGGTTTGGTGCTGGGGTTAGTGTTGGTGTAGGTAGTTCTTCCAAAGGAGGGACAGTAGAGGACACACAACCCTTTGGGGCTACAATACCACTCCATTACTAGGTGCCCCTACAATGAGACACCTGACTGACATCAGTACAATCGAAACCCCTCTCAAGCACACCAGCTCACACGGGAGCAGATTGTCAGGGCAAGTGGAAGGTCAGATCAGGATTAGTGATTGGGTGAAGGATTAATCGGAGTAAAAGGAAACGTGCCGAGATTAATGAGGGAGTTCTGGGAAAGAGCTCGATCTTCTGGGATTCTGTACAATGGGAGAGGGTGTGACTTACTGGGATTCCATTGATTAGGAAGGAGTTTGGTCCATTGGAGTTCTATCCAATTGGAATGAATGGGAAGGATTGGGTCGATGGAGCGAATGATTTGGTTTGCTGGCAGCCCATGCTAGGGATCTTTCTTTTGGGGTCAGGAAGCAACGGCTTTAACGCTTCTGCTCCAGGCTGGTGCAGTGTGGAAGTGACAATTACCACAGGCCTCCTTTGACAGTAGGTAGATATTAACAGTGAACAGACAGCGGACTATAACAGTCTACAGACAGCGGACTATAACAGTCTACAGACAGCGGACCTTAACAGTCTACAGTGTCTATTAGAACAGTGCACTATAGACATCTATAGAGATTCAGGACGATGCACATGTAGCAGAACAAATCTGGCCTCCCAAAGAGCAAGAGGAAGTTTGGCTTCATCCTACATCCCCAGGAGCGGCAGCTCTATCTGCTCTGTCTCTCTCTGCTGGTTGCAAGGAAACCTGGAGGAACGGGACAGGTGGGGATGGCTCTGATGGGCAGAACGGCCTTCCGCCATGCTGTGACGGTCCCATCGCCTGCCCAACACTCACCCATGTCTGCAGCACAGTCTCTTCAGCTTCAGTTCAGAGCAGTTGAGCTGAGCGAGTCCTATCAGTATTCCAGCGAACGTGCCCTGCGGACGATGGAAACACATACTGAGGCTTGTAGAATGGGAGCGCCGGACTTCTGTGCAACTGATCACGGTCACCAAAAGCACCACGGACACTCGGAGCATCCCTTAACACCGCTGCTCAAGCCAATGAGTTGGTGGCAGGAATTATGGCAGCTATTCCTTTTGACAGTAGGCAGATATTAACAGTGAACAGACAGTGGACTGCAACAGTCTACAGTGTCTATTAGAACTATAGAAATCTACAGAATTTACTTAAACAACCCACGACAATAGTCATTGAGAAACACAACACAGAAACAGGCCTTTCAGCCCATCAACCACTCGTTTTTACATTAATCCTATCTGAGTGCATTTTATTTTCCCCTCATTTCTATCAGCTGCTCCCCCCCTCCCCACCCCCAGATTCTACCACTCACCTACACACAGCGGTGCGGAGGGGAATTAACACACCGACCTTGCACGTTGTGGGATGTGGTAGGAAACCGGAGCACCCGGGGGAAACCCATGCGGTCACAGGGAGAACATGCAAACTCCACACACACACACACACACACACACACACACACACACACACACACAGAGCCAGAGGTCGGGATCGAACCCGGGTCTCTGGCACGGTGTGGCAGCGGCTGTACACGCCACGCCACCGGTGCAGGTTTGGAGCTGCACTGAGTAGTCCACAGGCCATAGGTTCAGGTGTAGAACTGGAGTCCCATCTCCACACAGGTGGGGTAAAGCCAGCAGGTATGTTCCTCAAGAGGTGTTTTACAACTGCAACAAAGCAATTCTTTTAAACTATTTCGATCCTGAAACTGCCGTGGTGGGATTTGAACTTGCATTGTCTGGATTGCTTGTCCAGTCACCTGATCACTCGACCACCATCCCCTCAACAGCACTGGGTGCCCAGGGAACTGCATTCTGGCAAGGATCAGGGTCTGAGGATAAGGAGATGGCTGCTTGTTGGAGAAGGTCTACTTGACCCAAGCCTGACGGGGCCTGTCTGTGTGTAGCTGGGGCACCAAACACATTACAAGGAGACACAAGAGACGGCAGACACTGGAATCTGAAGTAACAATCAGCTGGAGGAACTCAGCAGGTCAAGCAGCATCTGTGGGGGGAGGGGGGGGGGGCAGAGAGGGAACTGTCGACATTTCAGGTCGGAAAGGTCCTGATGCAGGGCTTTGACCCGAAACGTCGACAATTCCTCCCCCACCCCACAGATGCTGCTCGACCTGCTGAGTTCCTCCAGCAGAGTGTTGGTTGCAACACGTTACAAGCTCCTATGCTTGAGTCGGGGTCAGGGTGAAGAAACCGCAGAGAGTTGTGGACACAGCCCAGCGCATCACGGACACCAGCCTCCCCTCCTTGGACTCTGTCTTTACCTTTCGTTGTCTTCGTGAAGCAGCCAGAATAATCAAAGACCCCACCCACCCGGGCCATTCTCTCTTCTCTCCTCTCCCATCAGGCAGAAGATACAGGAGCCTGAGGGCACGTACCACCAGACTTAAGGACAGCTTCTACACCACTGTGATAAGACTACAGAACGGTTCCCTTATACAATGAGATGGACTCTGACCTCACGCTCTACCTTGTTGTGACCTTGCACCTTATTGCACTGCACTTTCTCTGTAGCTGTGACACTTTACTCTGTACTGTTATTGTTTTTACCTGTACTACCTCAATGCACTCTGTACTAACTCAATGTAACTGCACTGTGGAATGAATTGACCTGTACGATCGGTATGCAAGACAAGTTTTTCACTGTAACTCGGTACAAGTTACAGTGAATAATAAACCAATACCCTAACAGAGCTTGAGTGGATGTGGTAAACTACACTCAGACGGGGAGAGAGAGCAGTGTACAGAGCGAGGTCTCTCCCTCAGCCGATGAAGGGCACCACTCACTTGATCCATGGTTACGTGTTTTCCGTGATAGTCCAACCAGATTGGCACCTCTGAGGTAAATCGGAATTCCCTGTCACACGGAAAGACCACAAGTTATAACTCAGACCCTTGTTGCTGTTCTCCCAAAGCCCGACACACATGTAACTCCTGCCCTGGCAAGCTCAGCGGATTACCCCGCACCCTCTGCGGACTGGCGCACAGGAGTGGACCGAGACCGGACACAGGAGGGGAGTAGGAGAGTCGAGAGGTGGCTACAGAGCTAATCCTGTCAGTGTGTACTGGACAGGAACAGGCCCTTCGGCCCACCATGTCTGCGCTGACCATGATGCCATGATCTGTACTCTTTGGAGTTTGGAAGAATAAGAGGTGATCTCACTGGCTTGTGACCATGGGAGGTGGAGGTTAATGCTCATAGAACAGATGGCTCCACAGGCATGATTTTAGGGGGTCTACCCTTATCCGGATCCTGTTCCACTCTTCAAACTCTTCAAAACAATTTGTTTTTATATACAAGATCTGTAGGGAGCACAACAGGTTACCTGTTGAGATGCTTCCACTAGTGGGGGAATCTCGAACAAGGGGACATTGTTACAAGGTTAGGGGGTAGTCATTTATAGAACAGTACAGCACAGGAACAGGCCCTTCGGCCCACGATGTCTCTGCTGACCATGATGCCAACTGAAGCTGCAGGTCTGTCCGGCCGTGGTCTATATCCCTCCATTCCCTGCCTGTCCCAGTGTGGATCAGGGCTTCTCCAGGGGTGAATGGGTCAGCCAATCCCAACTTCATTTAACGCTCTATGGGTCTGTCCAAGACTGCTTCGTGATTGGACATATTTGCACAATCACTTTCCCATCCACAGGAAACAGGGTGAAATCAACAGAGATACAGATTACCACAAGCTTCTGCGCCCAATAACTGCTCGTAACCCGGAAGTTGGAAGTATGGCCACCCCGCAATGTATTTATATAAAAACATTGGGCAAACAAGGACAACGTGTAGTTCAACTCAAACCAGTCAGATTTCCCCGCAAGGTGCAATGATACTGTTGCAGGAAAACTATTCTCCATACTCAGTAATGTCTGAGCTCTGTGCAGAATAAAGGACTGGTTTGTTTCAATCATGCTGTACATGCCCTGTGATCCCCAACCTCGCACTAGAGCCATGAACCACGTTCCCACCCGGCAGAAGATGCCTGCAGTCCCACAAATCCATCCCGCCCGTCTCCCAAACACTTGTTGAACGGACTGCACACGTCAGCCGCTCATCGGCTGGGGAGGACCCGTGGAAGCCACTTATCTCCCCCTTATCTGCTTTGTCATTCCAGATCAAGACTGATTTATTCCCTTGGCATCACTTCCATTTACAAACCCTCTTAGCAGTGTGGAGGAACAAGAGGGATTTTGGGATCCACGTCCATAGATCCCTCAAGGTTGCCGCACAGGTCGATAGGGTTGTTAAGAAGGCGTATGGAGTGTTGGCCTTCATTAGTCGGGGTATTGAGTTCAAGAGCCGCGAGGTGACGTTGCAGCTCTATAGAACTCTGGTCAGACCACACGTGGAGTACTGCGTTCAGTTCTGGTCGCCTCATTATAGGAAGGATGTGGAAGCTTTAGAGAGGGTGCAGAGGAGATTTACCAGGATGCTGCCTGGATTGGAGAGCATGTCTTATGAGGATAGGTTGAGCGAGCTAGGGCTTTTCTCTTTGGAGAGGAGGAGGATGAGAGGTGACTTGATAGAGGTGTACAAGATGATGAGGCATAGATCGAGTGGACAGTCAGAGACTTTTTCCCAGGGTGACAATGGCTAACATGAGGGGACTTAATTTTAAGGTAATTGGAGGAAGGTATAAGGGGGATGTCAGAGGTAAGTTTTTTTTTAAACAGAGAGCGGTGGGTGCGTGGAACGCACTGCCGGCAGAGGTGGTGGGGGCAGATACATTAGGGACATTTAAGACACTCTTAGGTAGGCACATGAATGATAGAAAAATAGGGGGCTATGTGGGAGGGAAGGGTTAGATAGATCTTAGAGCAGGATAAAATGTCGGCACAACATTGTGGGCCGAAAGGCCTGTACTGTACTGTGCTGTGCTGTAGTGTCCTATGTTCTAAACCCCATAACCCTCAACTCCCTTAAATTGCTAAAAACCTCTGACTGACTGTGCCTCCTCAGCTCTCCCAGGTTGAGAATTCCAAAGAATCCAGGCGAAGACATTTCTCCTCATCTCAGTCCTGAATGGCCGACCCCTTCAGCACATTCCCGATAGTTTGGTTGAAAAGGGTGGAAGCATTTAAATGTGGAAGAGGAGTTCAGGGCTAACGTGCCACCCAGAAGGGCGAGTTGAGGTGACTGCAAGTCCAGGGAACCCTGGATGCCAAGAGATGTCGAGGACTGGATACAGGAAATATACAAGTGTTTGGAGAAGTGAAAACCCTTCAGGAGTACGGGGTGTAGGGAGGTCCTTGTAAAAAGACCAGGAGGGGATTGAGGGGCAGGATTAAGGAAAACTCCAAAACTTCCTACTAGTGTATTAAGAGCAAGAGGGTAACCAGGAAAAGAGAGGGGCCTATTAGGGAAGTAGCAATCTGTGCTTGGAGTCTGATGACAGATGAGGTCTTAAATGAACACTCCTCACGTGAAGTTGCTAAGGAAGACATTGTAGCTGGAGAATTCAAGGAGGGGGACAGTGAGTCCTAGAACATGTAGGCATTAAGGAAGATGCAAGTTGTCTCAGGAGACTTAAAAGTGGATAAATCCCCAGTGTGCTGTGGGAGGGTGGGGCCCTGACAGGGATTTTTAAATCTTCACTAGCCACAGTGAGGTGCCAGGTGACTGGAGGACAGCAAATGCAGTGTCTTTATTCATTGCACTGCACTTTCTTTGTAGCTGTGACACTTTACTCTGCATTCTGTATTGTTTTACCTTGTACTACCTCTATGCCCTGTGTTGATCGGTATGCAAGACAAGTTTTTCACTGTACCTCGGTACAAGTGACAATAATAAACCAATTCCAATAAGGGCAGCAGGGAGAACCCTGCTAACTATAGATGTGTGAGTCTAATGTCAGTGGTAGGGAGGGTTTTTTAAAATTTATACAGCACAGTAACAGGCCCTTCTGGCCCAATGAGCCCGCGCCGCCCGATTACACCCCACGTTAACCTGCTAATCTGTACGTCTTTGGAACGTGGGAGGAAACCCACACAGTCACGGGGAGAACGTACAAACTCCCTACAGACAGCGGTGGGAATCGAACCCCAATTGCTGGCGCTGTAATAGCGTTATGCTAATCGCTACGCTACTGTGCTGCCCTAAGGGCACCATTCCTAAGGGACAGGAATAAGCTAAACCTGGAAGGGATTTGTTTGGGGAGAGATCCTGTCTGACCAATTTGAGTGACACTTTCAGAGGTAACAGAACGTGTCAGTGGGGGCAGTGCGGTTGATGTGGTCAACGTGGACATCTGATTTGTACAATGTTCTACATTACCATGATAGCTTGGGGGTCAGAAGGGAACTCCCACCAATGTTTTCTACACATTGATTCTACTTCATGATGTTATAGAGCCACGGATTTGTATAGCACGGAAACAGGCCCTTCGGCCCAACTCCTCCATGCTAACCAAGATATCTGTCCAAGCTACTTCCATTTGCCTGCATTTAGCCCGTATCCCTCCAAACCTTTCCTATCCATGTACCTGCCTAAATGCCTTTTAAATGTTATAACTGTACCCGCCTCTATCATTTCCTCTGGCAGCTCGTTCCATATACCCACCACCCTCTGTGTGAAAAACTTGCTCCTCAGTTCCCCTTTCCCCTCTCACAGAACATAGAACAATTACAGCACAATTCAGGCCCTTCGGCCCACAAAGCTATGCCGAACATGTCCCTGCCCTAGAAATTACTAGGCTTACCCATAGCCCTCTATTTTACTCAGCTCCATGTACCTATCTAACAGCCTCTTGAAAGACCCTATTGTATCCGCCTCCACCACTGTTGCCGGCAGCCCATTCCACACACTCACCACTCTCTGAGTAAAAAAAACTTACCCCTGACATCTCCTCTGTGCCTACTCCCCAGCACCTTAAACCTGTGTCCTCTTGTGGCCACCATTTCAGCCCTGGGGAAAAGCCTCTATCTACCCGATCAATGCCTCTCATCATCTTATACACCTCTATCAGGTCCCCCCTCATCCTCCCTCTCCAAGGAGAAAAGGCCGAGTTCCCTCAACCTGCTTTCATGAGGCATGCTCCGCATCCCAGGCAGCATCCTTGTTAAACTATATCTTCTGGTTTTAGACTCCCCTACCCTGGGGGAAAGACTGCGACCATCCACCTTATCCATGCCCCCCATGATTTCATAAACCTCCATAAGGTCAGCCCTCACCCTACTATGCTTCAGAAAGAAAGTCCCAGCCGATCCAGTCTCTCCTTATAACTCAAGCCCTGCAGTCCTGGTGACATCCTCGTGAATCCTTTTCCAGTTTAACGACATCCTTCCTATAACTGCGAGACCAGAACTGCACACAACATTCCAAGTGCGGTCTCACCAATGACTTGTACAGTTGGAACATGACGTCCCAACTCCAGTATTCAACGCCCTGACCGATGAAGGCCAGCGTGCCAAACGCCTTCTTCACCACCCTGCCTACCTGTGTCGTCACTTTCAGGGAACAGTGTACCTGTACCCCCGGGTCTCTCTGTTCTACAGCACCCCCCAGGGCCCTGCCATTTACTGTGCAAGTCCTTCCCTGACCAAAATGCAACACCTCGCGCTTGCCTTAAGCTCCATCTGCCATTCCTTGGCCCACTTCCCCAGTTCATCTGAGTCCTGTTGTAATCTTAGACAACCTTCTTCATTGTCCACTACACCATCAATTTTGGTGTTCACTAATCACGTCATGAAAATAGATGACAAATAACAGTGGACCCAGCACCGATCCCTGCGGCACACCACTGGTCATAGGACTCCAGTCTGAATGACGACCTTCCACCACCACCTCCTTCTACCAAGCCAATTTTGCCTCATCTCACCCTGGAACCTATGTGATCTAACCTTCCAGGCTAGCCTTACCACGTGGGACCTTGTTTACAACATCTACTGCCCTGTCCTCGTCAATCTTCTTCACTACCTCTTCAAAAAAACTCATTAAATTTTCCGAGTGATGATCTTTTTACCCATCTGCCTTTATCCCACTCCCTATTATCAAAACCATCCTTCCTCAGGATACATGCTTAGGATACATTACAGATATCTCCTGAACGAGTACTACGTCCAATGTGCGTTGAATTCTATCCACCGCACTTTTGGAGAGACGTCAAGGCCTTGGAGGGGGGTCCAGAGGGAGAATTACTGACACGTTTCACAGGGATAAACGACTTCAATCAATGAAGAGACTGCGGTCAAGCAGAGGTGGCCAAGGGGAAAGTTAACCGAGGCACTCGAAATAATGAGGGACTCAGAGAGTAAAGTGGGCTGGAAAATGGAGTGGGCAGCTCTAAGGTGAATGACAAAGGAGCAGCAGTGAGATGAGGAAGGGATATTTCACAGTGTGTCGGAACGTTTTCCCGGGACGATGGTGGAAACAGACACAAGAGCAACGTTTCCAATGGAAAGCTAGATTATGGAGTCACCCAACACAGAAGCAGACCGTTCGACCCACCATGTCCACGCCTGCCATCGAGTGTCGACCTATACTTATCCCATTTAGCAGCAGCCAGCCTGCAGCCTTCATTATTAAACACCTTCACAGGGAGAGTGTTCCAGATTCCAGCCCCCCTCTGGGTGAACAAAGTTCTTCCTCATACGCCTCCTAACCCTCTTACCCCTCATCTATACCCTCTGGTTTTAGATGGGGAAAAGTGTCTCACAATCTACCTCATCTATGTCCCTCTGATTCTGTCCACCTTTACCAGGCTCCCCCCTCTGCTGCCTCCTCTCCAAGGAAACCAACCCGGCCAATCCAGCCTCTGCTTGTAACTGAAACATTCCAGTCTCGAACTGGAACGTCTAGTTGGGATGCAGGAGGGAACCGGAGCACCCGGGGGAAACCCACGCGTCTACAAGGGGAACGTGCAAACTCCACACACACACAGCGCCGGAGGTCGGGATCGAACCCGGGTCTCTGGAGCTGAGAGGCAACGGCTCTACCCGCTGTGCCACTGAGCCAGCTTTGATCCACCACAAGCAACAATCTGAACCAGAAACAGTCAAGGAGATTCCCCAAGGCACGTGGCC
The DNA here is from genome assembly GCF_009764475.1 of Pristis pectinata. Taxonomy (NCBI): domain Eukaryota; kingdom Metazoa; phylum Chordata; class Chondrichthyes; order Rhinopristiformes; family Pristidae; genus Pristis; species Pristis pectinata. The sequence continues at coordinate 7,848,741 of NC_067441.1, forward strand.
AGCAGTACACCTGAAATAAATTGGCTGCTCGGAGGAAGAGGCAGTGGACGAGGAACTGTGCTCGCTTAAGGTGGTCTCCATCGAGGCCGTCATCTCGGGCAACTCGAGCCCGCCCTGACAAGGTTCTGCGTCCCTGCCAACGGAATCAGCCTCAAAGACTCCACTCGCCCTCTGGCCGGGCTCGGGTTTGGCTGCAGGAGAGAGCAGAGAAGGCACAAGTTATTTGTGAAAGTCACCTAGAAAATAAGAATGATTAAACCCCGGCCAACTCCCGGAACGTCCACAGCTGATGAATGACCTTCCCCTACGATGGTCAACGTAGAGTTATAGAGACACACCTCACGGAAACAGGCCCTTCGGCCCACTGAGTTCCTGCTGACCATCAACCATCCATTTACTTCAATCCCATTTTATTCTCCCCACGTTCCCATCAACTCCCCCAGGTTCTACCCCTCACCCACACACCGAGGGACAATTAACCCACCGACCCCACACGTCGTTGGGATGCGGGAGGGAACCGGAGCACCCAGGGGAAACCCATGCGGTCACAGGGAGAACGTGCAAACTCCACACACAGACATACACACACACAGCACCGGAGGTCAAGATCGAACCCGGGTCATCGGTGCTGTGAGGCAGCGGCTCTGCCCGCTGGGCCATTGTGCCGAGGGCAACCGTGGTCGGCGAGACACGGTAGAAGTCCCGCACACAGCAGACGAGTCAGCAGGTGAGATAATTCCTTTTGTTGAGGAGAAATATCAGCCCCGGACGGTCGTACAAGATATTTGTGAGACTGCACCTGGAATATTGTGAACAGTTCTGGTCGCCCATTAGGAAGGATGTCATTCAGCTGGAGAGGGGGCAGGAAAGATTCACGAGGGTGTTACGGGGACCGGAGGGCTTGAGTTATAAGGAGGGACTGGACAGGCCGGGACTGTTTTCCCTGGAGCGAAGGAGGCTGAGGGGTGACCTTATAGAGGTTTATAAAACCATGGGGGGTGCAGATAAGGTGGACGGTCACAGTCTATTCCCCTCAGGGTGGGGGAGTCTAAAACTAGAGGGCATGGCTTTAAGGTGAGAGGGGAAAGATTTACAGGGGACCTGAGGGATAACTTTTTCATGCAGAGAGTGGTGGGTGTGTGGAACGAGCTGCCAGAGGAAGTGGTTGAGGCGGGTACAATTACAATGTTTAAAAGACAGGTACATGGATGGGAAAGGTTTCGAGGGATATGGGTCAAACACAGGCAAATGAGATTAGCTCAGGAAAATAACTTGGTTGGCATTGGACCAGTTGGGGTGAAGGGACTGATCCGTGTTGTATATCTCTATGAGTACCAATTTCCTCCCAGAAACAATGTTTGACGTCCGGTTCAGAGGGCAGGCAAGCCCCAGGGTTAACGGTGTAGAACACTTGACCTCAACGCCAGCATCGAAGCAGCCGTCATGCCCAACCTTCCTACCTTCTGCTGCTGAATCGATGGGAACAACGGGATTAATTCCAGTTGCAAAACTTGTGAAGAAGTCCTTCAGGAAGAATAAGGCATCCTGAGCAGGGAGAGGGAAGAGAATAAAATTAACAGGCAGCCAGGACCAGAGCGGTGATTACCGTGGTGCACCTGTCCCCCTGGAGACCAAGGGCAGGATTCAGTTCCCACTGTCACACGCTTGTGGTCTACCTGCCCTCAAGCACACTGATGCAAAGGGTCTTCTAATTCATGAAGGCTGGAGGTGCACAGCGTGGGGGAATTGGTAAATGGTTTACTATTGTCACATGTACTGAGGTACAGTGAAAAACTTTGTTTTGCATGCCGTCCATACGGATCATTTCAAAACAAAAGCACATTGAGGTAGTACAAAGGGAAAAGCAATAAAAGAATTCAAAATATGAGGATAGGTTGAGTGAGCTAGGGCTCTTCTCTTTGGAGAGGAGGAGGATGAGAGGTGACTTGATAGAGGTGTACAAGATGACAAGAGGCATCAATCGAGTGGACAGTCAGAGACTTTTTCCCAGGGCGACAATAGCTAACATGAGGGGACATAATTTTGTGACTGGAGGAAGGTATAAAGGGGATGTCAGGGTAAGTTTTTTTTTACACAGAAAGTGGTGGGTGCGTGGAACGCACTGCCGGCAGAGGTGATGGGGGCAGATACATTAGGGACATTTAAGACACTTACATAGACACATGAATGATGGAGAAATGGGGGGCTATGTGGGAGGGAAGGGTTAGATAGAGATTAGAGCAGGATAAAATGTTGGCACAACATTGTGGGCTGAAGGGCCTGTACTGTGCTGTAATGTTCTACGTTAATGTAGTGTTACAGAGAAAGTGCAGTGCAGGCAGACAATAAGGTGCAAGGGCCATGACGAGGTAAACTGGGAGGTCAAGAGTTCATCATTAACGTATGAGAGGTCCTTTCAAGTCTTATAACAGAGGGGTAGAAGCTGTCCTTGAGCCTGGTGGTACGTGCTTTCAGGCTTTTGTATCTTCTGCCCGATGGGAGGAGGGAGAAGAGAGAATGTCCGGGGCGGGTGGTGTCTTTGATTATGTCGGCTGCTTTCCCGAGGCAGCGGGAAGTGTAGACAGAGTCCAAGGAGGGGAGGCTGATTTGCATGACGGACTAGGCTGTGTTCACAACTCTCTGAAGTTTCTTGCGGTCCTAGGCAGAGCAGTTGCCGTACCAAGCCGTGATGCAACCAGATAGGATGCTTTTTACGGTGCATCAGTAAAAATTGGTGGGGGTTATTGGGGACATGCCGAATTTCCTTTAGGGCTAAAATGAAACGAGAGGAGGGGAGGGGGACTGTGCTGTCGAGGGGCGAAGACAGTGGTTCAATGGCTGTGCGAAGGTGGCAGATGCAGCTGTGAAGAGACTGGAGATAAAGTTGAGACACAGGAGACAGCAGACGCTGGAATCTGGAGCAACACACAATCTGCTGGAGGAACTCAGCGGGTCGAGCAGCATCTGTGGGGGGTGAGGGATTGTCGACGTTCCAGAACAGAGAGTGCAGAGGGGAGACGGCCGGGATAAAGAGAGGGGGACAGGAGCCCGAGGAGGGGGTGAAGGATGACGGGCTGGCTGCGCCAGGAGGCGAGGGAACTCTGACAATGCCTTTCCCCTCACAGATGCTGCTCGACCCGCTGACTGTTTGCAGCCGGAGGCATCGCTCGGCGTATGGGGTCGACAGAGGCCTGGGTGGTTTGGGAATGGCAGTCTGCAGGTCGGTGAGGGACACTGCCACTGATGCGTCGGGTAACACAATCCGTGCAACAGTGGCAATGAGTGTGCAGCGGAAAGAACGGCCCCTCCCACAGTTAAAAGCTGTTGGGCAGAGGGGTGGGAAGTGCTCAAGGCACACTGAACGTTGGACAGACGGGCGTCTCTGGGCTTGCATTCAAATTTTCCCAAAGGGACTCCACAAACACCTCTCGTCCTCGAGTCCATCCACCAAACGGCAGCGAAGAGGAGGGACGATGGCCAGAGGGGAGTGAGGGCAGAGTGACGGTCAGCGAGGGGAGTGGGAGTGACAGACTGACGGTCAGCGAGGGGAGTGGGGGCGGAGTGACGGTCAGTGAGGGGAGTGAGGGTGGAGTGACGGTCAGCGAGGGGAGTAGGAGTGAGAGGGATGGCCAGCGAGGGGAGTAGGAGTGACAGTGAAGGTCAATGAGGGGATGGGAGTGACAGTCAGCGAGGAGAGTGAGGGCGGAGTGACGGCCAGCGAGGGGAGTGGGAGTGACTGATGATCAGCGAGGGGAGTGGGGGCAATGGGTGACGGTCAGCAGGGGGAGTGGGAGTGACGGTCAGCGAGGGGAGTGAGAGCAGAGTGACGGCCAGCGAGGGGAGTGGGAGTGACAGTGATGGTCAGTGAGGGGAGTGGGAGTGACAGAGTGATGGTCAGCGAGGGGAGTGGGGGCAATGAGTGACGGTCAGCGGGGGGAATGGCGGCAATGAGTGACGGTCAGCGAGGGGAGTGGGGGCAGAGTGACGGCGAGCGAGGGGAGTGGGGGCAGAGTGACGGTCAGCGGGGGGAGCAGAGGTGACAGAGTGCCGGTGAAGGAGAGGAGTGGAGGTGATGGAGTGCCGGTAAACGAGGGGAGAGAGGGTGACGGAGGGAAGGAGCGACAGAGAGATTTTCAGTGTGTTTCAGCCACTAACCTGGTCAATATTGAGGCGTAACGGCATGAGAGAGACTCGCAGGCAGCATTCAGGGCCACCAAGCCCCGACTCTGGCCTGACGTGGAGGGCTTTAATTGTCAGCTGTAACACACAGTACACATTGGCACAATTACTCCAGCGCTGTTGCAGTGAAACCTCCTTCCCTTCCCCTCCCCAACACATACAGTATCCCGCTGGACTGCTACAGCGAGCTGCAGCAACCAGCAAACACCCTGGAGTGGATCACTGCTCCGCACAGTGTGGGAACGAGGGTGCATCACTGCCCCAAATACAAATTAGTCCACCCTTAAAACTGAAACCCCTCAGCCCGAAACCATTTCCAAGGAACTTCACCTCCTGAAGTGCAGGGGCCAGGATTGGACACAATAACCCAGCGGTGGCCCCATCAGTGTTTCATCCAGGTTTGACCTAACCCCCAGCTTTGTCCCCTCTGCCCCTATTTATGAAGCCCAGAATCCACTGACTGCTCTCTCAATGCGTCCTGCCAGCTTCAAGGATTGAGATGCATGTGGAGGACCCTCTGTTCCCTTGCACCCGTCGGCAATGGACAACTTAGTCTGTACTGTCCGACCTCTTGATGTCACATCACACCCGTGTTAAATTCCATCTGCCACGTGACTGCCCAATCCACCAGCCCTCTGCGGTTCATCACTACCCTCCTCACTCCCCCCCACACTTCCAAATATTTGGTCAGTTTTACCATGGACACTTATTTCCAAGTCAATATCTACTGTAATAACCTCAGGGAAGAACTAAATCCCCCTCCTCTCTGACACATTTTTTCTGCGAAGCCAATTTCTCATCCTTTTATTCCATGAGTTTCGATCTTGCTGACCAAACTTTTCAAGGGACTTTACCAAACACCTACTGAACATTCATGAGAGTCATCAGGTTCTACAGCACGGAAACAGGCCCTTCAGCTCAACTCCATAAGGAGCAGAATTAGGCCATTCAGCCCATCGAGTCTGCTCCATGTGCCAACTCGTCCATGCCAACCAAGGTACCCATCTCAGCTGGTCCCATTTGCCTGCATTTGGCCCGTATCCCTCCAAACCTTTCCTATCTGTATACTTCCCCAAACGTCTTTTAGGTGTTGTTATTGTACCTGCCTCAACTACTTCCACTGGCAGCTCGTTCCATATAAGCACCAACTTCTGCGTTAAGAAGTTGCCCCTCATGTCCCTTTTAAATCTTTTCCCCTCTCGCCTTAAACCCATGCCCTCTAGTTTTGGGTTCCCTTTCCCTGGGGAAGAAGGACTGTGTGCATTCACCCTATCTATGCCCCTCATGATTTTATACACCTCTAGAAGGTCAATGAATATGACAACTGGCACATTAACCCCTTCAACCATCTCTGTTATCTCATTGAAAGACTTAACCAGGTTTGTCAGCCAGGTTTTTCTCCCTCCTCCTGATCCATCCAGTCCCTCCTACACCCACCCCAGCTCCCCATCACCCCGTTTCTTCCCCTCCTCGATCTGCCCATCACCCGCACACCCCTCCCACTGTTCCCATCCGCCCTCCCCACCTCCCGTATTCGGTTCCATACTCCACCTTTAGGATCCCACCATCTGCAGCCCTCCACCAATCACCTCTGTCACCACTCCCACCCTCCCCTCCTCCATCTACCTATCACCACCTCACCTGGATCCACCCATCACCTGCCAGCCCCTGGCCCACCCCTTCCCCCTCACCTCCCCACACCAGCTATCTCCCCTCTCTATCTTTCAGTCCAGATGAAGGGTCTCCAGCCGAAATGTTGCCTGTCCATCTCCCTCCACAGATGCTGACTGACCCGCTGAGTTTCTCCAGCAGTTTGCTTTCTGTCAAACCCAGTTTGCCTTCGACAGACCCAGACAGGCTTTGCCTTTAAGGCACCCCCCGTACAGGCAGATTTTCCACCCTCTTGGATGTTGCTCCTGTTAAAACCCCAACGCACTTTTATTGTAAATAAGCTCTGTAATTCTCTTAAATAAACCACCTCTTTCTTCTCCTGTGAGATCTCTCCAATGGAGCTTTTATCTGCGTCTAGCTGACGTGACTCTTTGGGGAAAAGGCCGCGGCAAAGCGAGATCCCAAGGAGCAGGAGTGGGCCGGACAGACCTACAAAACCATCAAGATCGTCAAAAAGGCCGCTATTCAAACGCGGCCGCCTGCGTTGCGTACCATGTTGGAGTGGGCCCTCCGGGGCATCTTCTCACTGGTGTACAGGTAGAGGAACTTGTTGATCTGGGAAGAGGCCAGCCGGTCACGGATCTCCAGCTCTTGGACAATGAAGACCTGCCGGGCGATGGGCTGCTCCTCCAGCTCGGGAGCATGGGCTTCGGCTGGGCCTTTCTCCAGCGTGGCGGCCGGGACTGGGTATGTCTCGTGCTGGAAGCTCACCTAGGCAGAAAGCGGGAGGGACAGCTCAACAATTCTTTGCCACATCTGTGCTCTCCCCGCTCCTCCACCGCAGCCCAGTTACCGGACCCAAGCCCGAGCAGTTGGGTGTCTCATTGGGTTGGGGTCGGATGCTGTCCTACTTCATAGACTCGTACAGCACAGAAACAGGCCCTTCGGCCCACCACATCCATGCTGACCTTTCTGCTCATCTACAGTAATCCCATTTGCCCGCATTAGCTCTGTATCGTTCCATGCCTTGCCTACTGTCTAAATGTCTCTTAGATGTGGAGATTGTATCTGATTCCACCACCAACCCTGGCAGCGACTTCCAGATTCCAACTGCTCTGTGTAGTAAAACTTGTCCTTCAGAGCCCCTTTTAAAACCCCACCATCCGGGATGTACCCTCTTCTCGATGCAGGAGGTACAGGATCCTGAAGAACCACACCTCAAGGTTCAACAACAGCTTCTTCCCCACTGCCGTCAGGCTCTCGAACCCACAGAGGCTAAAGAAATCTGGTATGTCCCCTTTGACTCTCACCAACTTTTATCGATGTACCATAGAAAGCATCCTGTCTGGATGCATCACGGCTTGGTATGGCAACTGCTCTGCCCAGGACTGCAAGAAACTGCAGAGAGTTATGGACACGGCCCATCACATGACAGACACCAGCCTCCCCTCCTTGGACTCTGTCTTTACCTCGCGCTGTCTTGGTGAAACAGCCAGCATAATCAAAGACCCCACCCACCCGGGTCATTCTCTCTTCTCTCCTCTTCCATCGGGTAGAAGATACAGCCCGAGGGCACGTACCACCATACTTAAGGACAGCTTCTACCCCACTGTGATAAGACTATTGAATGGTTCCCTTACACGATGACATGGACTATGACCTCATGATCTATCTTGTTGTGACCTTGCACCTTATTGCACTGCACTTTCTCTGTAGCTGTGACACTTTACTCTGTACTGTTATTGTTTTTACCTGTACTACCTCAATGCACTCTGTACTAACTCAATGCAACTGCACTGTGTAATGAATTGACCTGTACGATCGGTATGCAAGACAAGTTTTTCACTGTACCTCGGTGCATCAACCAATACCAGAAACCCTAACACTATCTCGGACTCTCTCTCTCAACCTGCGCTAGTGTGGCTATGTTTATTTTGTTGTGCGAGTTACGTATAATTTGTTAATTTAAGTTTGTTAACATTTTGTAGTGGACTGTGCTGCTGATGCAAAAAGCTAATTTTCATGGCATTTATGTACGTACACTTATGTCAATAAACCTGCTCCCAACTTGAACCTATTCTGAAGCAGATCAACCTTGCATCTGGGTTTGTAAAAGGGTAGGCACGGTAGTGTAGCGGTGAGTGTAACACTTTACAACGCCAGCGACCCAGGTTCAATTCCAGCCACTGTCTGTGAGGAGTTTGTACGTTCTCCCCGTGTGTCTGTGTGGGTTTCCTCCCACATTCCGAAGATGTATGGGTTAGGAAGTCATGGGCATGCTATGTTGGTGCCGGAAGCGTGGTGACACTTACGGGCTGCCCCCAGAACACTCTATGCAAAAGATGCATTTCACTGTGTGTTTTGATGTACTTGTTAAATTAAATTAAATTTTATTTACAGCGTGGTAACAGGCCCTTCCAGCCCAACGAGTCCGCGCTGCCCATTTTAATCCCCAAATTAACCTACCCGTACATCTTTAGAATGTGGGAGGAAACCGGAGCACCCGGCGGAAACCCACGCAGACACGGGGAGAACGTACAAGCTCCTTACAGACAGCGACGGGAATCGAACCCTGATTGCTGGCGCTGTAATAGCGTTGCGCTAACCACTACGCTACCGTGCCACCCAGATATCTTATCTTATTATAGAATAATACAGCACGGAGACAGGCCCTTCAGCCCAAACCGTCCATCCCCAGGGGGGTTGACAGGTAACTTTTCACCATGGTTGAGGGTTAAGGGCAGGAGGTTTATAAGGAATCTGAAGAACTTTTTGTCTCTCCCAAAGGTGGGGGGGATGGAACCTGCAACGCACTGCGCGAGGGGGTGGTGGAGGCAGACACCCTGACAACATTTGCCAAGTATCTGGTCAAGCACTTGAAATGCCAAGGCACAGGAGGGTACAGACCGAGTGCTGGAAAATGGGATTGGGAGCTTGATGGTCGGCCGAAAGGCCTGTACACCTCTATAGCAGGGAGCTCAACGGTAGACCTCATCCAACAGACGACATCTTCATCCATAATGCATGGGGAGAGTCCTGGATTACATGCTCAGATCCCTGCAGTAAGGCCCAAACATAGACTGGCTTCAGCTCATGCACTTAAAGTGAGAGGGGGGGAGTTTAAAGGAGATGTGTGGGGCAAGTTTTGTTTTACACAGAGAGCGGTGGGTGCCTGGAACAGGTTGCCAGGGGTGGGGGTGGAGGCAGATACGATAGAGGGGTTTAAGAGACACATGAATATGCAGGGGGGGAATGGAGGGATATGGATCATGTGCAGGTAGAGGAGATTTAGCATGTTGGCATCATGGTCGGCACAACATTGTGGGCCGAAGGGCCTGTTCCTGTGCTGTACTGTTCTCCCTCAGGAGTTGAAGCGTTCTGTTAGATCGATAGCCAGGCCACACAGACCAGTGAGGGCCTCGCGTTTGAACCTTGGGTCTTGGCTTCTCTCATCAATTGGGAGTGACACCATTGGCTCTGATTCCTTGACAGTGGTGGCCACATCTGTAAGAAGTCACTGGCCATTGGCTAGGGTCACTACTGCTAATCCTGCAGTACCTATGATGCTGACACTGTTGAATAGCCAGGTGCATGCCTCAGCAAGTAGGGGGATTATAGGGCCATGGTACCCGTTCTTTTGGGAGTTCAGCAGATGTTGGGGCTACCTTGGTGAGCTGTATCTCCATGAGGATCTCGTGGTTCCTTCCCGAGCCTCCCTGCGTCCTCCACGTGTTCTGTGGCCTATTGGGGAAGGCGGAGCGAGACGGCGAGCTCCTCGCGCTGACGACCACCGGCTTCATCCTGTAGCAGACGGGGAGAAGTCACTATTACCACGATGCTCTCCCAAAGTCATAGAGTCACCCAGCACGGAAACAGGCCCTTCGGCCCAACTCGTCCATGTCGACCAAGATGCCCCATCTAAGCCAGTCCCAGTTGCCTACGTTTGACCCATATCCCTCTAAACCTTTCCTATCCACGTACCTGTCCAAGTGTCTTTTAAATGTTGATATTATACCTGCTTCAAACCATTTCCTCTGGCAGCTCGTTCCATACACGCACCACCCTGTGTGGCAAAAGTTGCCCCTCAGGTTCCTATTAAATCCCTCTCCTTTTCACATTAAACCTGTCCCCTTTAGTTCTTGATTCCCCAACCCTGGGGAAAAGACTATGTGCATTCACCCTGTCTATGCCCCTCATGATTTTATTCACCTCTACAAGATCACCCCTCAGTCTCCTACACTCCTTCAAGTCCCAGCCTGCCCAATCTCTCCCTATAACTCAGTCCCTCAGTTCTGGCAACATCCTTGTAAATCTCCTCTGCACTCATTCAAGCTTAATGGCATCTTTCCCATAGCAGGGTGACCAAAACCGAACACAGTACTCCACGTGTGCCCTCACCAACATCTTGTACAACTGCAACTTAACATCCCAACAACCTTCCCCCTCTCACCTGGACTCGCCTATCATCTGAACTCATGTCCCCTGCCTGCGTGTACTCCTCCCCCCTCCCCCTTATTCCGGCTTCTGCCCTCTTCCTCTCCAGTCCTGATGAAGGGTCTCGGCCCGAAACGTCGACTGTTTATTTACGTCCACGGATGCTGCCTGACCTGCTGAGTTCCTCCAGCACTTTTTGTGTATTGCTCCAGATTCCAGCATCTACAGAATCTCTTGTGTCCCAGCATCTATACTCAGTGCCCTGACTGATGAAGGCCGCCATGCCAAACACCTTCTTCACCACCCTGTCTACCTGTGACGCTACTTTCAGGGAACTATGTACATGTACTCCTGGGTCCCTCTGTTCTACAACACCCCCTAGGGCCCCACCGTTCACTGTGAAACTCCTACCCTGGCTTGACTTCTCAAAATGCAACACCTTGCACTTAGCTGAATTAAACTGCATTTGCCATTCCTTGGCCCCCTTACCCAGCTGACTAAGATCCTCCTGTAAATCCTGATAACCACCTTCGCTGTCTACAACACTGCCTACTGCAAGTCACCCTCACCTCCTGCTACGTCCTTTGCTACTACAGCTTTTAACATAGCAAAATTCCCCATAAAGTGTGAGCAAGCAGAAAACTGACTCCAGGGGGAAATAGTAAGGCAGGGTCTGAGGAGGAAGGCGAGGTGGAGAGATAGGGAGGGAAGTCCAGAGCTTCGGGGCCAGGCAGCTGAAGACAGTCACCAGTGGTGTTGTGTGATGTGTGGACCAGGAACAGGGGAGCGTCGGGATCTCGGACAGTTACAGGACTGGAGATCACACCTTTATAGAAACCATGGAGCAATTTGGTTACGAGGATGAGAAATTTAAAATTAAAGCACTGAGACCCACTGTGGAGGAGCAAACGCAGAGCAGACGAGAGAGCCTTGGATGGTCACAAGTTTGTAGACGTGAATGAGAGCGACCAGCTAGGAATGGGGAGTTGGGGTCACCTCACCAAAGCACGGATGAAGGCTTCAGCACCCGATGAGCTGACATTTTGGGTCGAGACCCTGCATCAGGAGGGAGCAGTTCGGACCCTCCGCTGGTACCTACCTGGGGGAATGCGAGTGGATGGAAGAAGGGCGAAATGGGCCGAAGTCCCTTCCTCCATACAGATGCCAGACCACGGAGATTTCCCTCAGCATGATGCGGGTGTCGGGGACGGGGAACCGGGCCGGTGCCTTCAGCAGGTCCGTGCTGCCGATGGGTCGGGAGAAGTAACCGTCCTTGATCGTGATGCAGTCGTCTGTCAGCTTGGAGACAACCGGCTCTCCGTCTTTGGGCTTGAAAGAAAGCAAACAAGTCTCTGAATATGTGCTGGCACAAATGCACGCGCGCGCACACACACGCAAACACACGTGCACACATCCATGGATGCACACATCCATGCATGCGCACACACGCACGCACACACACATGCATGTACATCCGCGCATGCGTGCGTGCACACATACACAGTTAGCTGGACAGTAAAGGATGCTGATGTGTATCTAGTCCATCAAGCGCACAAGATCGAAAGTCATAGCTCTTAGTCATAGTGTCAACAGTTAGCTGGACAGTAAAGGATGCTGATGTGTATCTAGTCCATCAAGCGCACAAGATCGAAAGTCATAGCTCTTAGTCATAGAGTCATACAGCACAGAACCAGTCCCTTCAGCCCAACTCTTCCATGCTGACCAAAGCACCTTCCTGAGCTGGTCCCATTTGGCCCCTATCCCTCCAAACCCTTCCTATCCATGTACCTGTCCAAGTGTCCCTTAAACGTTGTAATTGTATCTGCCTTTAACCACTTCCTCTGGCAGCCTGATCCACACACCCACCACCCTCTGTGTGAAAATGTTGCCCCTCAGGACCCTTTTCGCCTCTCACAAACCCATGCCCTCTAGTTCTAGACTCCCCTACCCTGGGGAAAAGACTGTGATCATCCACCTTTATCTACACCCCTCATGATTTGATAAACCTCCATAAGGTCACCCCTCAGCCACTAATACCCTGGGGAAAACAGTCCCAGCCCGTCCAGCCTCGCCTTATAGCTCAAGCCCTCCAGTCCCGGCAACATGCTCGTGAATCTTTCCTGCTCCCCCTCTAGTTTAATGACGTCCTTCCTGTAGCTGGACAACCACAGCTGCACACAATAGTCCAAGTGCAGTCCCACCACCAACAGGTACAACATGACGTCCCAACCCTTGCACTCAGTGCCCTGGCCGATGGAGACAAGTGTGCCATATGCCTTCTTCACCACCCTGTCTACCACTTCCAGGGAACCATGTACCTGTACACTTGGGTCTCCCTCTTCTACAGCAGTCCCCTGGGCCCTGCCATTCACCGTGTATGTCCTGCCCAGGTTTTTGACATGCAACCAACCCCCTCTAGCTTGTGTGGGACCCTGTTAACCACCCCGCTCTGTCCTCTCTGCTCTTTCCCTGCTTTCTTCTCATTGGTATCCGACTGTTCTGGTTAGTTGTGGGATCTTGCTCTGTCCACTGGGTTGCCCAGGTAACAGCAGAATGAACGCACATGCAGCCTCTTTCAGAGTCAGACACCCCCAAAGTGCTTTAACTGATTCCTTTGGAGGTGGATCCACTGCAGCAATTCAGGTGCAGAGAACTCCCACAGACAGCAACGTGATAATTCAGCTTTGGTGACGTTGGTCAAGGGATAAATATTGTCCCAGGACACTGTAGAGAAGTCCCTTGTTTTTCTCTCTGTGGTTACGTGAAAGGCTTATATCCAACATGCCAACTAGCAGCACAAGAGTTTGCAGATGCTGGAATCTGGACCAACAAACAATCAGGAGGAGGAACTCAGCGGGTCGAGCAGCATCTGTGGGGGTGGGGCGAGGAACTGTCGACGTTTCGGGTTGAAACCCTGCATCAGGACTGAGAGTGGAGAGGGGAGATGGCCGGTGTAGAGAGAAGGGGAGTGGTGAGACAGGAGCCCGCGGTGATCGGTGGACTGAGGAGGAGCGAAAGATCACATTCATTGGCCTTATAATTACAAGCTGAGAGTTTTATCTGACCAGCAGTCCCCATGAATTTTGATACCACAGGTCCACACAAGCCTTCTCTTACCCCTCCTCACATTCTTTGTCCTGTGTTTATCCAGATTCCCCTTACACGGATGCATGTGTGTCACCCAACCACTCTCTCTGGAAGTGGACACAATGTCCTCCCTAGATGTAGGGGGTCCTCCTGAGTGGATTTAGTAGTGTTTGCCTTATAAGCACAGCCACATTCTGGTCTCCCTCACACCATCTCTACATCTGCTCCAAGATCTATTTCATAATTACAAAACCCTCCAGAGAACAGGTAGATAAGCTGGTGAAGGAGGCGTACAGGATAACTCTAAGTAATTTTTACAGACGCACCACAATAAGCATCCTATCCGGATGCATCACAGCTTGGTACGGCAACTGCTCTGCCCGGGACCGCAAGAAATTGCAGAGAGTTGTGGACACAGCCCAGTCTGTCACACAAACCAGCCTCCCCTCCGTTGACTCCGTCTACACTTCCCGCTGCCTCGGGAAAGCAGCCGACATAATCAAGGACCCCTCCCCACCCTGGTCGTTCTCTCTTCTCCCCCCTCCCATCGGGCAGAAGATACAAAAGCCTGAGAGCAAGTACCACCAGGCTCAAGGACAGCTTCTATCCCGCTGTTATCAGACTCTTGAATGGACCACTCTTACACTAAGGGTGAACTCTTGATCTCCCAGTTTACCTCGTCACGGCCCTTGCACTTTATTTGTCTACCAGCACTGCGCTTTCTCTGTAACTGTAACACTATATTCTGCATTCTGTTTTCCTTTGTACTACCTCAATGTACTTAAGTATGGAACGATCTGTCCTGATGGCACACAGACAAAAGCTTTTCACTGTGTCTTGGTACACGTGACAATATTAAACATCATCTGGGGTACAGAAATAGCAGAGCAGAGAGGGACAGTTCAACTTTATAGAACATAGGTTAGGCCACAGCCTGACTACAGTTCTATAGGAAGGGCGTGGGTGGCTGCAGAGAAAATTTCACCAGAGTTCACCTACAGAGTGTTTCCGGTATTTTCTATTTTTATTTCAGACTTCTAGCATCTGCAGTTTTTTGTGATTTTCTCTCACCAGGATGATGTCTGGGATGGAGTGCTTCAGTTAGGAGGGAAAGGCTGAGGAGGGATCTCAATGAGGTCTATATGGAGCATAGAGAGGGTAGACAGTGGGAAACTTCTCCCTGTAGCAGAGGGGTCTGAAACTATAGGGAGTGAGGTGTATGGGTAAGGGGTAACTATAGGGCATTAGGTGTACGGGTAAGGGGTAACTATAGGGCGTTGGTGTATGGGTGAGGGGTAACTACAGGGCGTTAGGTGTACGGGTAAGGGGTAACTATAGGGCGTTGGTGTATGGGTGAGGGGTAACTACAGGGCGTTAGGTGTACGGGTAAGGGGTAACTATAGGGCGTTGGTGTATGGGTGAGGGGTAACTACAGGGCGTTAGGTGTACGGGTAAGGGGTAACTATAGGGCGTTGGTGTATGGGTGAGGGGTAACTACAGGGCGTTAGGTGTACGGGTAAGGGGTAACTATAGGGTGTTAGGTGTATGGGTGAGGGGTACGGTAAAACTCCAAAAACACGGCATCCGATTGTTTGAAAATCCTGATGGATTGGCACCTGGTTCACTTGTTATCCGGAACGCGAGGTGGGGATCCAGGGTGCGGCCGGGTGTAGGATCCAGAGCACCAGGGGTCAGGGACATTGTCGAGTTTGCGGCCGGCTACTGGTATATATTCCGCACCCCTTAAACTTGCCGACTGGAGGAGAGCCTATTCTGGACCTGGTACTGGGCAATGAGCCGGATCAGGTTTCAGATCTCTCGGTGGGAGAGCATTTTGGAGACAGTGACCATAACTCCTTGATCTTTACCAGAGCCTTGGAGAGGGATAGGAGCAGACGATATAGCAAAGGATTTAATTGGGGGAGGGGGAATTATGAGGCTATTAGGAAGGAACTTGGGAGGGTAAATTGAGAACGTATGTTCTTAGGGAAGTGCACAACAGAAATGTGGAGGTTGTTTAGGGAGTACTTGCATGGGATTCTGGATAGGTTTGTCCCATTGAGGCAGGGTAAGGATGGTAGAGTGAAGGAACCGTGGTCGGCAAGAGACATGGAACATCTTGTCAAGAGGAAGAAAGCAGCTTACCTAAGGTTTAGAGAGCAAGGATCAGACAGGGCTCTGGAGAATTACAAGGTAGGAGGGAGCATTAGAATGTACTTAGGAGAGTTAGAAGGGGGCACAAGAAGGCCTTGGCGAGTAGGATTAAGGAAAACCCCAAGGCATTCTACACGTATGTGAAGAATAGGAGGATGACTAGAGTGAGGGTAGGACCGATCAGGGATAAAAGAGGAAGCATGTGCCTGGAGTCGGAAGAGGTAGGGGAGGTCCTTAATGAACACTTTGCTTCAGTATTCACCCGTGAGAGAGACCTTGACATTTGTGAGGATGGCGTACAACAGGCTGATACGCTCGGGCATGTCGACACGAGGAAAGAGGATGTGCTGGAACTTTTGAAAAACATTAGGATAGATAATTCACCAGTGCCGGATGGGATATATCCAAGGTTATTACGGGAAGCCAGAGAAGAGATTGCTGCGCCTTTGGTGATGATCCTTGTGTCGTCACTGGCCACAGGAGTAGTGCCAGATGATTGGAGGGTGGCAAATGTTGTTCCTTTGTTCAAGAAAGGGAGTAGGGATAACCCTGGGAATTACAGGCCAGTGTGCCTTACTTCAGTGATGGGCAAATTACTGAA
This sequence comes from Pristis pectinata, assembly GCF_009764475.1. NCBI lineage: Eukaryota > Metazoa > Chordata > Chondrichthyes > Rhinopristiformes > Pristidae > Pristis > Pristis pectinata. Next base: position 7,864,807 of record NC_067441.1, read on the forward strand.
GAAGATTCTTAGAGACAGGATTTATGGGCATTTGGAGAACCATAGGCTGATTAGGGACAGTCAGCATAACTTTGTGAGGGGCAGGTCGTGCCTCACGAGCCTGACTGAATTCTTTGAGGATGTGACAAAGCACATTGATGAAGTTCGAGCAGTGGATGTGGTGTACGTGGATTTTAGTACGGCGTTTGATAAAGTTCCTCATGGAAGGCTCATTCAGAAAGTCAGGAGGCATGGGATCCAGGGAAACTTGGCTGCGTGGATTCAGAATTGGCTCACCCATAGAAGACAGAGGGTGGTTGTAGACGGAGCGTATTCTGCCTGGAGGTCGGTGACCAGTGGTGTTCTGCGGGGATCTGTTCTGGGACCCCTGTTCTTTGTGATTTTTATAAATGACTTGGATGAGGATGTGGATTAGTAAGTTTGCAGATGACATGAAGGTTGGCGGTATTGTGGACAGTACAGAGGTTGCTGTAGGTTACAACAGGACATTGATAGAATGCAGAGCTGGGCTGAGAAGTGGCAGATGGAGTCCAACCTGGAAAAGCATGACGTGATACACTTTGGAAGATCGAATTTGAAGGCAGAATACAAGGTTAATGGCAGGACTCTTGGCAGCAAGGTTTCCCCACAGGTCGATAGGATTGTTAAGAAGGCGTATGGTGGGTTGGCCTTCATTAGTCGGGGTATTGAGTGCAAGAGCCGCGAGGTAATGTTGCAGCTCTATATAACTCTGTTTAGACCACACTTGGAGTATTGTGTTCAGTTCTGGTAGCCTCATTATAAGAAGGATGTGGAAGCTTTAGAGAGGGTGCAGAGGAGATTTACCAGGATGCTGCCTGGATTGGAGAGCATGTCTTATGAGGATAGGCTGAGTGAGCTCGGGCTTTTCTCTTTGGAGAGGAGGAGGATGAGAGGTGACTTGATAGAGGTGTACAAGATGATAAGAGGCATAGATTGAGTGGACAGTCAGAGACTTTTCCCCAGGGAGAAAATGGCTAACATGAGGGGACATAATTATGTGATTGGAGGAAGGTATAAGGGGGATGTCAGGGGTAAGTTTTTGTTTTACACACAGAGTGGTGGGTGCGTGGAACGCACTGCCGGCAGAGGTTGTGGGGGCAGATACATTAGGGACATTTAAGCGACTCTTAGATAGACACATGAATGATAGAGAAATGGAGGGCTACGTGGGAGGGAAGGGTCAGATAGATCTTAGAGCAGGATAAAATGTCGGCACAACATCGTGGGCCGAAGGGCCTGTACCGTGCTGTAGTGTTCTATGTTCACTGGAAAGTTTATTATACTACCGTGTAACATAAGAAAAAGTGAAACAAGTGTGTTTGAGAGCACCACCCAGTAGCATGGAAGAGGATCAAAGAGTCATACAGCACAGAAACAGGCCCTTCGGCCCTCTACATCTACACTGACCTTTTTGCCCATCTACACTGCCCGCATTAGGCCCGTATCTATCGATGCCTTGCCTATGTAGGTGCCTGTCTAAATGTCCCTTTAACATGGTGATTGTATCTGATTCCACTACCTCCTCTGGCAGCACGTTCCAGACACCAATCGCTCTCTGCACAAAGCAAAAAACACCTTTAAAACCCCTTCCTCTCACCTTAAACCAACACCCTCTTTTGATATCCCTACCACAGGAAAACGATTCTGACTATCCACCCTATGTTTCTCATTAATTTTCGACACCTCTGTCAGGTAGACCCTGCTAGTCCAGCGCCAAGGTCTCGAGAGGGAGGCTGGATGATTGGAGTTTTACTCTGGAGACACAAGAGGCTGCAGATGCTGGAAATCTGGAGTTGGAGGAACTCAGCGGGTCGGGCAGCATCTATGGAGGGAAATGGACAGTCGACGTTTCGGGTCGAGGCGGTCTCCTGGTGAAGGGTCTCAACCCGAAACGTCCAGCGTCCATTTCCCTCCACAGACGCTGCCCGACCCGCTGAGTTCCTCCAGCTTCTTGCGTGCTGCTGGAGTTTTACTTGAGCAGTTCAGAGAGGGTCGGAGGAGGAATTTTATCCCCTCAGGGCGGGGTTGGAATCCGGAACGCACTGCCTGAGAGGGGTGGTGGAGGCAGAGGCCCTCACGGCGTTTAAGATGAATCCAGACGAGCACTCAAACCACCAAGGCAGAGAAGGCAGAGCAAGTGCTGGCGAATGGGATTAGTGTAGATACTTGATGGTTGGCATGGGCTCGATGGGCCAAAGGGCCTGTTTCTGTCCCGTCCAACTCCAATGACAATAGGTTGAGTCATAGAGCAATGGAAACAGGCCCTTCGGCCTAACTCCCATGCTGGCCAAGGTGACTTGGACAGTGAGTCGCTCTGTTCTATCCCTGTCTCGGGTCCAGTGGGCTGTCCCGTGGGGTTTGGAGGGCAGGCTCACCGGAATCCCCATGCCTGGCGCGTCCAGGATGCAGAACTCGTCGTTGTCCGTCGAGTCGCTCTCCGCCTCGCTCCCCTCAGAGGGGTACACGTCCAGCCTGTCGACCGCCGGGGGTGGCTGCGCCGGGGGCTTGTCCTGGTTGTTCTCACCCGGGAAGAGATAGACGGACACAGGTGAATCCTGGCGCAGCAAGGGCATCCCACCTGCAGACAGGAGAAGAGTGCGGTCCCAGACACGTTAACATAGAGCAGTACAGGAACAGGCCCTTTGGCCCACAATGTTGTGACTAACTAACAAAACACCAAAGTAAACTAATCCCTTTTGCCTGCATAATGTTCCACATTCCTCCATTCTCTGCACATCCAGGTTCCTATCTAACAGCCTCTTAAACCCCTCTATCGTATCTGCCTCCACCCCTACCCCTGGCAGCCCGTTCCAGGTACCCACCGCTCCCTGTGTAAAAAAACTTGCCCCGCACATCTCCTTTTAACTTACCCCTTTATCACCTTAAATGTATTAGCCATTTCGACCCTGGGAATAAGATACCGGCTGTCTACTCTATCTGTGCCTCTCATAATCTTATAAACCTCTCCCCTCAGCCTCCGCCGCTCTGGAGAAAACAACCCAAGTTTGTTCAACCTCTTCTTCTCGCTCATGCCCTCTAATCCAGGCAGCATGCTGGTAAATTTGGATGAGCTGCATTTCTGAAAGAGCTACCCAAATAGTCCCAGTACTTATGCCTTTCCACCTCCGCCCTGAACTTGGCTCTGCTCCTTTTCTGTTCATTGCCCACGTCCCTCTTGAAAGTTGAGATTAAATCTGCCTCCACCACCATTCCAGGTCAACGTAAAAATAGTCCCTCCGTCACACAAACGTTCACCAACGCGTGCTCAGACTGTTCCCGCAGCAGCTCCTTGGGGTCGATACGGGCTCCTCTGTCAGATCTCACTGAACTCATCCCTTCCCCTTCCTGGGCCGACATAAGCCCACTGATTTTCTCTTACACACACACACACACACACACACACACACAGATACAGACACGCACGCACACACGCGCACACAGATACAGACACACACACACACACAGATACAGACACACACACAGATACAGACACACACGCACACACACGCGCACACAGATACAGACACACACACGCGCACACAGATACAGACACACACACGCGCGCACAGATACAGACACACACACGCGCACAGATACAGACACACACACGCGCACAGATACAGACACACACACATACGCGCACACAGATACAGATACAGACACACACACAGATACAGACACACACACAGACACAGACACACAAACACACACACACGCACACAGACACACACACACACAGATACAGACACACAAACACACACACACACAGATACAGACACACAAACACACACATACACGCACACAGATACAGACACACACGCACACAGACACACAGACACACACACACACACACAGATACAGACACACAAACACACAGACACACACACACGCAGACAGAATGTGGATACTGCCAGCATTTATTGCCGACCCCTCTTTGCCCTTGAACAGGAGGCAGGTAAGAACTGATCAGGTTGGTTGGTCCGGAGTCACGTTGAGGCCAGTCCAGGTTAAGGATGGCAAACTTACTTTAATAAAAAAAACCCAGTGGGTTTTTACAACAACCTAGTGGTTTCAGGGTCACCTACTGCCACTGGCCATTTTGGTTAAGATTCCAGTTTTGTTTAAAGACTTGGGTTTACACTCGGCAGCTGCAACGATGTGAGCTGAACTCGTGTCTCTGAACGTGGTCTACAACTCCTCTAGTCTAGGAACGTAAGCATCACATTACCTCAATGTTTCATCATTCACAAACACTCACTCATTCAGACAGGCACTAGGTCCCACGTACTTATCCACAAGCACATGCTCACTCCTGCGCCCATCGCAAACGCGCGCGCTCACCCATGCCCTCAAACGCGCGCTGATCCGCACCCTCAAATGCACAATGATCCGCGCCCTCTAATGCGCTCATCTGCACCCTCACTCAAACGCACGTTCATTCACGCCCGCTCTGATGCATGCTAACACGGCTCACCCACGCTAACGCATGGCTCGCCCAAGCTAACACGGGTCACCCACATTAACGCACGGCTCGCCCATGCTAAGGTACACTCATCCGAGCACGAACTTGCTCACACTGTTTCCCAGGTGCACACTGATGCACATACACGGCCGAACAGCGGGTGCTCGGACCCCGAGGTTGTCCCGTTCCCACCCTCGCTGCGCTTACCTGACCCGTCAGCCGAGTCCCTGTGGCAGCGCTCGGTGTCAATGAGCGCATCCGTCAGGTCGCCCTGGTTGATCTCGGCCGTCTCTGCTGGGAGGCGAGGCGGGAGGGAGGTCGCTGACTCTGGCAACTGGTTGGGGGGTGGGGGTGGAGGAGCCAAGAGGAAAGTGTTAAAACCTGTCCGAATGTTCTGGTGTCTGTAGCCCCCCGCGGGTCCTGACCTCCCACCCGGGTTCCCGGTGGAGGGCTGTGTGCAGGTATGAGAGAAAGCAGCAGCACATCTCCTAGTAGGACAGGGGTCCCACCGAGAGGGCAGCTTTCCTCCCTTCACAACACACCAAAAGCTGGAGGAACTCAGCGGGTCAGGCAGCTTATATGGAGGGGAATGGGCAGTCGAAGTTTTGGGTCGAGACGCTTCGTGTGGTCTTGAACCGAAACGTCCCCTGTCCATCTCCCTCCACAGATGCTGCCTGACCCATCGAGTTCCTCCAGCTTTTGGTACGTTACTCCAAATTCTAGCATCTGCAGTCTTATGTCTCCTGCTTCCTCCTTAGTAACGAACCCAGTTGCCCACACCTCACTCGTCACTCCAGGGTTCACCCATTCCCTTCCAACATAGGAGGCCATTCAGCCTGTCAAGTCTATCCTGGCTCACAGGGCAATGCCATTCACCATTTTATTTCCCCCAGAACCCATTCTCTCTACATTCCCGCCAACTCCCCCCAGTTTCTACCAGACTGGGAGTTGATACAAAAGCCTGAGAGCACGTACCACCAGGCTCAAGGACAGCTTCCATCCGCTGTTATCAGACTCTTGAATGGACCTCCCAACAGATGAACTCTTGATCTCCCAATCTACCTCGTCGTGGCCCTTGCACCTTATTGTCTTCCTGCACTGCACTTTCTCTGTAACTGTAACACTATATTATCTTTGCCCACAAGTGATTTCTTTACGTTGGTTGATTGCACCTACCCGAATCTCTCAATCACTACTCTTCACAAGATCTCTATCAAGTCATAAAATTCTGTCCCTGAGGAGGGCAAGGGAAGTGTTCTTAAACCTTTGCCATAAGTTCATAATTGTTAGGCACATGAATGATAGAGAAGTGGAGGGCTATGTGGGAGGGAAGGGTTAGATGGATCTTAGAGCAGGATAAAATGTCGGCACAACATTGTGGGCCGAAGGGCCTGTACTGCGCTATGTCCATATTCTGCATTCTGTTTTCTTTTTACTGCCTACTTATGTACGGAATGATCTGTCTGGATGGCATGCAAAACAAAAGCTTTTCACTGTATCTCAGTACATGTAACAAAAATCGGTTTATTATTGTCACGTACTGAGGTACGATGAAAAACTTTGTTTTGCATGCCATCCAGACAGATCATCTGGTGCCGTGAGGTAGTACGAAGGAACACAATAACAGAATGCAGAATAAAGTGTCACAGCTACAGAGAAAGTGCAGTGCAGGCAGACAGTAAGGTGCAAGGGCCACAATGAGGTAGATTGTGAGGTCAAGTGTGCATCTTATTGTACTAGGGGACCGTCCAAGAGTCTTATAACAGCGGGGTAGAAACTGTTCTTGAGCCTGCTGGTACATTCTTACAGCATGAAAGATGAAGGGGAGTTTTAACAGTTAAAATTTTAAGGGAGAGCCAGGGCAGGTGGAGAGGACTAACTGGAGAGCTCTTTCAAAGAGCTGGAATAGGGTCATAGAGTCATACAGCACAGAAACAGGCCCTTTGGCCCAACTCATCCATGCCGACCTAGATACCCCATCCACCATTTGCCAGCGTTTGGCCCATATCCCTCTAAACCTTTCCTATCCGTGTACCTGTCCAAGTATCTTTTAAATGTTGTTAATGAACCTGCCTCACCCACTTCCTCTGGCAGCTCGTTCCACATGGACGCCACCCTTTGCGTAAAAAAAGTTGCCTCTTGGGTGCCTTTAAACCTCTCCCCACTCGCCTTAAACCTGTGCCCTCTTAGTTCCTGATTCCCCAACCCTGGGGGAAAAGACTGTATGCGTTTCACCCTGTCTGTGGCCCTCATGTGGAAGATGGGCAAGGCAGAGTAAGGGATGGGACACATCCAGGGGAAGATGAAATCTAAAGAAGTTCGTTATAGTAACATCTCAGCAGATTGGGCAGCGTTCGCGGTGAGAGAAACGGTTAATACTTCAGATCTAGGATCAGAACTTGAGAAAAAGAGAAACGTTAGCCCGGGCAGCAGAGGCGGGGGAGGGTGGAACAAGGAGAATTTCTCTGATAGGATGAAATGATATAGCACTTAAAGGGAAGTTAAAATCAGATTAAGTTTCCTTATCTGTGTAATGTGTTGCTAATGTTGTACTGCCTGTGTAACGTTGTACCATCTGGACTACTCGCCTGGCAGGCCAGAACATACGAAGTAAAACAAAAATGACAACAGGCAGAGATGGTTAGACACAATAAATAAAGAGCGAGTTCTCTGAAGTTAGAGAACTCAATATGAAGTCCTGCAGGCTGCAACGTGTCCACACAGGAGATGAGGCATTGTTCATTGTTCTTGTTTTGGGCCTCGTTGTAAAGGCAGGGAGACCAGAGGCGGAGTGGGCCGCAGGATTAAACTGACAGCTCAGGGTGACTCCTGTAAGACTGAGGGTGGGTGCCCCACACAGATATACTTCCTACATTTAAATCTCACCCTCTACACCCTCAGGGTATCCTGTAGCACGTGGATGTCAGTCAAGTGACACTGCCACTCATGCCATTTGGCTTAGCAAGTCTGTACTGGCTCTCTCAAAGGGAGTGTCTGCAATAGAATGCCTCAAAATGGCTTAACGGGGACAGTTATCAGCACATGAAGCTACTACGCTTGCGTAAGCGAGTTGTTCAGGGTAAGGTGGTGGGACTTGCTCAGCAGGCTAGACTTATCCATGTAGGATAAGAAAACAGAAAGGGTGCGGCCCATCACCTTACTGAGTCCTGCAGGCTGCAATGTGCCCAGACGGAAGGTGAGGTGTTTAGACTGAATTACACCATTTCCACTCATCCTATCACACACATTCCCTTTGTTCTACACATCCCTCCCCCACCTTAGACCGAAATGTCGACTGCTTCTCTCTCCACAGATGCTGCTGCCCGCTCTGCTGAATTTTCCCAGCATTTTCTGCTTTAGTTTCACTGCCCCACAGAAGTTCTCCTTTTCAAGAACTGAGCCATTTTCCTTTCAGTATTGGTATTGGCTTATTATTGTCATGTGTACTGAGATACTGTGGCAAAACCTCTGCGTACCATCCGGACAGATCACGCCGTACACAAGTACATCAAGAGAGACAGAATGCACGATATGGTGTTGCAGTTACAGACAAAGTGCAGCACAGGCAGACAAGTAAAGTGCAAGAGCCACGGTGAGGAAGATTGGCAAATCCCTCAAGTGCCCAGACAGAAGATAAGGTGTTAAGCCAGACCCCGACCGACTCCCCACCCCACCCCCCCCCCCAACCCGTCTCAGACCCCAACCAACTCCCCCCAACCCCCTGGACCCTGACCGTCTCTCCCTACCCCCACCCGTCCCAGACCCCGACCGTCTCCCCCCACCCTGTCCCATCCTGGACCCCAACCAACTCCCCCAACCCCCGGTCCCGGACCCCGACCGACTCCCCCCTCGTCCTGGATCCCGACCGACTCCCCCCCGCCCGTCCTGGATCCCGATCGACTCCCCTGGTCCACTTGTCGACTGTCTCGTACTTTAGGTGCTGGGCTACCTGTCTACACTGTGCAAACACACCTTTCATTAACCCTTCTCACCTTTGAACTCTACCGCCTCTGATTAGAATAACAATCTGCAGGGGTTAATTATGCAAAGTATTCTTTCTGCAAGAACTACCTGGTGTTGCTCACAGTGGCCTCAATGAGCTCAGCAGTGCCTGCAGCCCACATCCTGGTGTTTGACAGACACTCAAACCACCAGGAGTGACACAGACCTGCACCTTCCAGCAAGACGAGCAGCCCCGTCAGCAACAACCTCTTGCAAAGCAACAGTGCAATGTTGTCTACTGTGGTTTGGTGTTGATGCTCTCAGCGACTGAGTCAGTACCTAGTAGGTTCCAAGTCCAGGCTGACATATGATTGCAAATGTGGAAATAAGATGCTGCCTGGCTCCTGTGAAAGATTTCACCATCCAGTGGAAGGGCTGAGGTGTTTTCTGAGTCACCGTTTTCAGCTGTCCCTCCACAGTGCAGGGCTCCCTCACTACCACCCCTCCACAGTGCAGGGCTCCCTCACTACCACCCCTCCACAGTGCAGGGCTCCCTCACTACCACCCCTCCCACAGTGCAGGGCTCCCTCGCTACCACCCCTCCCACAGTGCAGGGCTCCCTCCTCACCGCCCCTCGCACCTCATCGTCTCTCCCATGGCGCTACCTCCTCACTGTCCCTCCCACAGCGCACTCTCCACACTGTCCCTCCCACGGTGTGGTGCTTCCTCACCATGAGGCTCCCTCACTGCCCCTCCCACGATGCAGGGCTCCCTCACGCCCCTCCCACAGCATGGCGCTCCCTCCTCACCGCCCCTCCCACCTCGTCTCGCCCATGGTGTTCCCTCCTCACCACCCCTCCCACAGCGCACCCTCCACACTGTCGCTCCCACAGTGCAGAGCTCCCTCACCGTCCCTCCCACAGTGCAGGGCTCCCTCACGAGGCTCCCTCATGCCCTCCCATGGCGTGGCGCTCCCTCCCACGGCGTGGAGCTCCCTCCTCACCGCCCCTCCCACGGCGCGGCGCTCCTTCCCCACCGCCCCTCCCACGGCGCGGTGCTCCCTCACCGCCCCTCCCACGGCGCGGTGCTCCCTCACCGCCCCTCCCACGGGGCGGCGTTCCTTCCTCACCGCCCTTCCCATGGCACGGCGCTCCCTCACTGCCCCTCCCACGGCACGGGGTTCCCTCCTCACTGCCCCTCCCACGGCGCGGCGTTCCTTCCCCACCGCCCCTCCCATGGCGCGGGGCTCCCTCACCGCCCCTCCCATGGCGCGGGGCTCCCTCACCGCCCCTCCCATGGCGCGGGGCTCCCTCACCACGGCCCTGCTCTGGTTTATGGGCAAATCTCTGGATTGCAGCTCTGCCTGATGACTGGGGCGTGTGAGATGAGGGAGGCTGCATTTTCAGAGTATAATACTGACGGATTCTCGCTGTGGGACGATGATTCACCGCTGATAGGGACTTCTTTGTTCCTGGGTTTTGCTGCGAGGCTTCAAGCACAGCAGAGCCCAGAGCCAGGAGCCAAGAACAAAGAGCAGACCCAGTCAATCCAATCCAAAGGGCAGAGGGCAGCTCCCACATTCTCACGCTGCGACAGAGAGAGGGGAAAGATTTAAAGGGGACCTGAGGGGCAAGTTCTTCCACACAGAGGGTGGTGGGAGTATGGAAAGAGTACAGTAGAGGCGAGTACAATTACAATGTTTAAAAGACATTCCGACAGGTTTGTGGATAGGAAAGGTTTAGAGGGATAGGGGCCAAACGTGGGTAAATGCGGCTGACTTAGGCAGGCAACTTCAACAGCACTGGGCAGAAGGGCCTCTTTGCTGTATGGCTCTGTGACTTTTGATCACATCTACAATAGGTCAGGGTTTGGGGATCCAGCAGTGAGGGACTCACCTCCTGACACCCCAAGGCCTTTCCCCCGTCTACAAGGCACATGTCAGGAGTGTGACGGGACACTCCCCACTAGCCCGGGTGAGTGCGCTCCCAACAGCTCTCGAGAACATCGACGCCACTCAGGACAAAGCAGCCCGCTCGATCGGCACCCTCATCTCCATCACTGGCACATGGTGGCCTCAATGCACACCGTCTACACAACGCCCCGCGGTTACTCGCCCGGGGCTACTCCGATGGCACCTCCCAAAACCCACCACCTCTCCCCACCGAGGAAAGCGGGGTCAGGGGGACACCACCACCTGCAGATTCCCCTCCCTGTCACACGCACGGCCCCGACTCGGAAATACATCGCCGTTCCTTCACTGTCACTGGGTCTAAACCCTGGGGCTCCCTCTGCAACAGCACTGAGGGATCACCTTCCCCAGAAGGACTGCAGCAGTTCAAGGGGGGCTCACCCCCCCCCCCACCTTCTCACGGGGGCAGTTCGGGATGGGTGATAAATGCTGGTGTTGTCCGTGGTACTCAGATAATTAGCGCCCTCTGCTATCCAGTCCGGGATGAGCTGGAGGTGAGCTCACTTCCGTGACTGAGGCCAGTTTACAGTCCCTGATGGGGACTGCAGAGGACTTCAGTCCCAGCACACCAGGCAAGCAAGGAGATTGGACAGCTGTGGTGTTATTTTCTTCGTCCAACTCGGTTTTGCACTAACTCTGCACTGAAATTGTATTCTGTATATACCGTTTTTTTGCACTATTTTTACTTGCACAATTTTTTTTGTCTGCGTTTATTGTATGTCTTCTGTTTCATGTACGTCCTCTATTGTGAGAGTCTGGGGGAAACGACATTTCGTTCCTCCGTAGCATATGGGTGAATGACAATAAAGTAACTTGAACTTGAACATAATGTGAGAGGTGACTCACACAAACGCTGGCAAGCAAAAGCCGAGCGTTTCTGTGCTGCAGCCTCAACACAATTCAATGCAAATGACCAAGTTGTTTTCCAACTCCGGGAGAAATTCCTGCAACATCCTTGTATGGTTTACCTGGGGTAATTTTAGAACCAAGCTACACCTCTAGGCAAAACGCAAGTTCCATACCTCTCCACGACATGATTCATTGAGTCTATCCAAGTCATACTGCAGTCCCCAATCCCCTGCAACACATTCTCCCCATATTCCCGTCAACCACCACCAGATCCTACCCCTCACCCACACACTAGAGGGGCAATTTACAGCGACCAATTAACCCACTGATCTTGCACATGTGTGGGATGTGGGAGGGAACCGGAGCACCCAGGGGAAACCCACGCGGACACAGAGAGTACGTGCAAACTCCACACACACAGCGCCGGAGGTCAGGATCGAACCCGGGTCTCCAGAGCTGGGAGGCAGCGGCTCTACTCACTGCACCATTACTGTCATATTTCTGCAAGTACAACAAAAGGTTTTTTTTCCCCTTCTTGCTTTGTATTTTTTTAATGTGGTTAGTTTGAAGGAGAAGACTGAGGGGATGAGGCTGAGGATCTGAGGCACAGTGAGTTGGAGTTGGAGATTTCACAGTGACTCTCAACTCTGACCTGCTGGAATAGAAGGCAAGGTCCTGGACAGATTTCTTCACCTGCTTCGGACCCATTACAGCCCTATCCTGCCCCACACTGGGCCACAGCTGCAGGGTTGTTCAGCACCCAAAGGTGACACACACTTCACCGCTGTGGTCCACATAGAAGCTGACACCTGCCCTCAGCAGTGGAAAGGGTGAGCAGCTTCAAGTTCCTGGGCGTCAACATCTCAGAGGATCTATCCTGGGCCCAAGACATTGTTGGGATCACGAAGAAGGCATGCCAGCAACTCTACTTTGTTAGGAGTTTGAGGAGATTTGGTATGTCACCAAAGACTCTTGCAAATTTCTACAGATGTACAGTGGAGAGCATTCTGACTGGTTGCATCACCGCCTGGTATGGAGGCTCCAATGTGCAGGATCGCAAGAGGCTGCAGAGGGTTGTATAGACTCAGCCAGCTCCATCACAGGCACAACCCTCCCCACCATCGAGGACATCTTCAAGAGGCGGCGCCTCAAGAAGGCAGCATCCATCACTAAGGACCCTCACCACCCGGGACATGCCCTCTTCTCCTTACTGCCATCGGGGAGGAGGTACAGGAGCCTGAAGACCCACACTCAACGATTCAGGAACAGCTTCCCCTCCGCCATCAGATCTCTGTACGGTCCATGAACACCACCTCATTATTCCTCTTTTGCACTATTTGTTTATGTTTGTAATTTAAAGTAACTTGCACTGTACTGCTGCCGCCAAGCAACAAATTTCATGCCATTTAAGTCAGTGATAATAAATCTGATTCTGATCCTTGGGTTTTTAAAACTCTGACGGGGCTGCGGATCTTCTGGTTTGAATGTTTTAAGGGAGCAACACACAAGATGCTGGAGGAACTCAGCGGGTCAGGCAGTGCCTGTGGAGGGGGATGGACAGTCGACGTTTTTGGTCGAGACCCTTCATCTGGACTGAGAGATAGAGGGGAGATGGCCGGTATAAAGGGGTGAGGGGAAGGGGTGGAGCGCGAGCTGGCAGGTGACGGGTGGGACCAGGGGTGATGGGGAGGTGGAGGAGGAGGAGGGGAGGGTGGGAGTGGCGACAGAAGCTGGGAGGTGATAGGTCGAGGTGACAGATGGTGGGATCTGATAGGAGAGGAAGGTGAAGCATGGAATTAAGTTGTGGATTCGTGGAATCTTCTCCCCGCCCCTTTCTGCTTTCCGCAGGGATCGCTCTCTCTGTGATTCCCTGGTCTGCTCATCCTTCCCTGTCCCCTGGCACTTTCTCGTTAATAATCCTAATGTCTTGCACTGTACTGCTGCCGCAAAACAACACATTTCACGCTATAGAACAGTACAGCACAATACAGGCCCTTCGGCCCACAATGTTGTGCCGACCTTTAAACCTCGCCTAAGACTATCTAACCCCTTCCCCCCACATATCCCTCTATTTTAAATTCCTCCATATGCTTATCTAGCAACCTCTTGAATTTGACCAATGTACCTGCCTCCACCACCACCACCCCCAGGCAGCGCATTCCACGCCCCAACCACTCTCCGGGTGAAAAAACCTCAGAGTGACTCCCTTGAACTTCCCACCCATTACTTTAAAGCCATGGCCTCTTGTATTGAGCATTGGTGCCCTGGGGGCACCTTCTCTCCAAAGAGTAAAGCCCTAGCTCCCTTAGTCTCTCCTCATAATCCATACTCTCTAAACCAGGCAGCATCCTGGTAAATCTCCTCTGCACCCTTTCCAACACTTCCACATCCTTCCTAAAATGAGGCGACCAGAACTGGACACAGTACTCTAAGTGTGGTCTAACCAGAGTTTTGTAGAGCTGCCTCACGGCTCTTAAACTCGAACTCCCGACTTATGAAAGCTAACATCCCATAAGCTTTCTGAACTACCCTATCCACCTGTGAGGCAACTTTCAGGGATCTGTGGATATGAAGCCCCAGATCCCTCTGCTCCTCCACACTCCCCAGAATCCTGCCATTAACTTTGTAATCTGCCCTGGAGTTTGTCCTTCCGAAGTGTACCGCCTCACACTTCTCCGGATTGAACTCCATCTGCCACTTCTCAGCCCAGCTTTGCATCCTATCATCCTATGTCAGTGATAATAACCCTGATTCAGAATCTCAGTGTTACCAGAGGCAGCATCATCGCCAGAAGCTCCACATTCCAACGCTACACTGAGGTGGCTACAGACGCGTCCCTGCCCTCTCTGGAAGGAAGAACCTCCCAGTGTGTTTACGAGCACGGGGTCTCCGTACCTGCAGCTTCTGGCCGGCGATCTCGGTCGGGCTGTCCTGCTTGGGGGGAGGGTGGAGGTCTCCGCTGTTCACCACGTACTGGATCAGGTTCACCAGCGCGGCACAGGAGTCGGCGCAGGTGTGGACGTGCACCACGTTGTTGGAGCAACGTAGCTCGAACAGCGGCTGCGTCTGGAGGGAGAGCAGAGCAGGCGCGTGGGTCGGAGGCTCCTGCAGACGGCGTCCAAAGCCCCCACCCTCACTGCACCCCACACTCCCAGCCCCAGAGTCTGGGGGGAGGGTGCGGAAGAGCCCCCGCTGCCTGGGGTTTGTGCTCGCAGGACCATGCCCCCCAGTCAGCATACCGTGGATCCGGCCACCGGGGCTAAAGCTCCCACACCTCCCCCTTGAAGAATGAGAGGGCATTTCTTCCCCGATCTCCCACCCTCCAGGGATACGCTGCCCGGTTGCTCCGGGGCGTTGGAGCTGAGGAACAGCTGGATGAGCAGGGAGGTGTGGGTCAGGAAGAGCGGGGTCGGTGGGGCCACCGACTGTCATTTCTGCGGCCGGGAGGAGACGGTGTACCACGTGTACGCGGAGTGCGAGAGGTCGTGGCCCCTCTTCGCGTATCTGAAAGGGGCTGCTGCTCAAGTTCTGGCCGCACTTCAGCCCGACGCCGCTGATGTACGGTCACCCGGTGCGGCATGGGGCCGGTCGCGTGGGGGATCTCCTGGTGGGTCTTCTGCTGGGTCTGGTGGGTGCCTGGAACGGGCTTGCCAGGGGAGCTGGTGCAAGCAGATACGCAGCAACCTTTAAGAGGCAGAGAGGCAGGGAGTCGAGGGAGATGGATCATGTGCAAACAGATGGGATTAGTTGAGATAGGTACAGACATGGTGGGCCGAAGGGCCAGTTCCTGTGCCAGACAGGCAGTGCTCAGGTCATGCTGGAGTTGTGTTCTAGAGAACGGTTCCTAACCCAGATTTTTTGCAGGTCAGAAATGAATGGAAGCAGTGTGCGGGAGAGGATCCCAGGAACAGCCGTGACAGGAGAGAGTGAAGGGGTGGGGAGAACGGCCACCAGCTGGCCTTGCTGACTCAGTGAGCGAGTCCGTCTGGCTGGACTTCAGCCCGACGCTGCTGATCTACGGTCACCAGGTGCAGCGCAGGGCGGGTCGCACGGAGGATCTCCTGGTGGATCTTCTCCTGGGCCTGCCCAAGCTGGCCATCCACGGGTCCTGGTGACGGGCGGCCGAGGGTTCCAGACGGTCGGCATGCCTGCCCGTCTTCCAGGTTTACGTCCGCGCGCGGGTGTCCTTGGAGAGGGAGCGCGCGGTCTCTGCGGGCACCCTGGTTGAGTTCCGCGCTCGGTGGGCCCCTCAGGGGATCGGGTGTGTCGTGGACGGTGAGAATGCGATTCTTCTCTGAAGTGTTGCGTGGTGCGCTCAGCGGGTGTTGCGTTGCGTGTGCAGTTCGCTGGTGTGTAGTCAGCGTTACTTTGCTGTAGTTCTGTAGGTGCTTAGTTTCTTCTCTTCTGTGTTAGTTGTAGTGTTTTGACACTGGTTGTCCTTTTGTAGTGTTTTTAGTTAATAAACATTTATTAAAAAAAAGTGAGTCTGCTCAATGCCCCCGGCTCTGCTCGGTTCCACCCAGCCCCTGACTGTGACGGCTCTGCCGTACGTACAGGGTGTCCGTGAATCAGGCGTTTGTAACCCTGGTGGGGGTGGGGGCGGTTGTACGTATACAACCCAAACAGAATATCCGCTGGGGTTAAGCACAAGGGAGAGTGAAGCGTAGGGTGGAGCAGGGAGGGTGGTGTCCGTCAGGGGGTGCTCGATATCAGAGGGGGCAGCCCTCTCCCAGTGCAGCGCCCCCCCCCCCCCCCCCCCCCCCGGATCAAGAGCGCGGTCCATCTCACCAGCTTCCCCGCCAGGTCTCCCTTCCAGGTGGTGATCACCAGCTCTAGCAGGTCCACATCCAGCACACACACGTAATCTGCAGGGGAGAGGCCGCGTCAAACCTCGGGCTGGCAACCAAGGGTAACGGGGAGGGGGTGAGGTGGTGGGGGGGGGCTGAGGCAGGGCCGTGGGGGTAGGGAGGGAGCAGGGTCAAATGTCGCCTACTGTAGAATGCTGGGTGGGATGTCAGAAAGGTGCGGGTCGGGGGGGGGGGAAGCACCACTGGGTGGGGTGTGGAAGAACGGGGGAGGGAGGAAGAGGAGGGGAGAGGAGGAGGGACGAAGAGGGAGAGGTAAGAGGAGGGACAGGAAGGGGAGGAGGAGGAGGGAGGGAGCGGGGGGAGGAGGAGGAGGGAGGGAGCGGGGGGGGGAGGGAGGGAGCGGGAGGGGGAGGGAGGGAGCGGGAGGGGGAGGGAGGGAGCGGGAGGGGGAGGAGGGAGCGGGAGGAGTACAGGAGCAGGGCAGGGAGGACCGTGGAGACGTGGAGGTGAGGGGGGGGGGGGGGGGGGGGTTGTGCGAGGGTGGGTCAGGCGCCCGAGGGTCCAGATATGACTGCGGCTGTGAGAGACACTGGGCGTGGCGGTGACAGGGAGGGGGTCTTGCTCACGGTGACCTACACACAAGGTGCCAGGTGTGGTGGGGGGGGGAGGTGGGTGTAAGTGAGTGGGCTGGAGGAGGGGGGTGGGGGGCTGGGGTGGGGCAGTGCACCGATACCACACCAGGGGGCTGCCGTACCTCGCTTCAAGTCCACGGTTTCCGAGCTGCACCTGTCGCACAGGTAGATGGCGGAGTCGTCCAAAATAAACCTGAGGCGGGGCAGAGAGAGAGAGAGGGGGGTGCTGGGGCTGACTGGAAGCAAAGGAGCACCCAACACTCGACGCCTGCTGCTCACCCACTCCGCCTGACGCCCAGAGACCCCCTTCCCCACCTCCCCGTGTCCTTGGCTCAAACCTCAACCCGAGACAACTATTCGACTGTGTTGGGCATCACGCCATCAACAAACGGGGGCAATCTCCCAGCCCACGGTCAGCAGCCTTGGGATTTCTCCTGTGACTTCCCTAGTTAGTGTCCCCCAAAACACCATGGCCTGTGTGAGTGCAGCAAGATCCCGCAGATTGCGTGGAGGTCTTGTTGGGTGATCGTGACGGAGGACTAATCATGGCCGAGCCAGGGAGAATGTGCCTGTTCTTGGTTCAGTGGTGGTGATGGAACCTTGTGCACCCACTAGGTAGGACAAGACTGCTGGAGGTTCACCCGGCAACAGTGTGGGTCACCCTCAATGCTGCACTGGGGGAGACAGGGCTGACTTACAGGGTCCTTGTAATGGGGACTTGAATCTCCGGAGGCAGAGATATGAGACAGGGGGAGCGTTAACTCACAGAGACAAGCTGACATTCGCTCCACTGGTGAGTGCTCTGGGGCAGTTTAAACAGACTGCAACCTGAACCCAACACAGATGAAAGCAGGCAGGCTGATATCCCATTGTTCACACTGACCAAAACTCCCCCCAGCTCTGGGTCTGTACCCTGTGGGTCTCAGCTCTCCGAGGGCCCGTCCCAGCGCCATGTAAATGCGGAGAGGGTTTCTGCCTCCACCCTCCTCTCAGGCAGTGAGTTTCAGACCCCCGGCGCTCACGGAGTGAAATAATCTTCCCCCCGCCTCCCCCCTCTAATCCCCCCCACCTGTTCACTGCAGCCTGTGCCCCCAGTTACTGCCCTCTCTGCTGGGGGAGATCAGCCCTTCCTGTCCCCCCCCATCCTGGCCTCTCAGGGTCTGACCCACCTCAGTTCAACCCCTTTGACCCAAGGAAAACCCCCCCCCTCCCCGGCCCGGACAGTCTCTCCTGCTGACAGGAGTCCCCCAGCCCCGACCAGGGCCCAGTCAGTCGCCCTCTGCACCCCCTCCAGCGCGCACCCCCTCCAGATGCCCCACACACCTTCTCAGAATCAGGATCAGATCTACTATCACTGTCTCACAACGTGAAATGTGTTGTTTTGCGGCAGCAGTGTAGTCCAAAGACATAAAAGACATTGGGCGACACGGTAGTGTAGCAGTTAGCGCGACGCTATTACAGCGCCAGCGATCGGGGTTCGATTCCCGCCGCTGCCTGTAAGGAGTTTGTACGTTCTCCCCGTGTCTGCGTGGGTTTCCTCCGGGTGCTCCGGTTTCCTCCCACATTCCAAAAGCATACGGGTTAGGAAGTTAACATGGGTGTAATTGGGCGGCGTGGGCTCATTGGGCCAGAAGGGCCTGTTACCGTGCTGTATAAATAAAGTTTTTAAGTTTTTTTTAAAAATGACTATAAATTACAAAATAAATAAATAGTGCAAGAAAAAAGAATAATGAGGCAGGGTTTATGGGTTCAGAAATCTGATGGCGGAGGGGAAGAAGCTGTTCCTGAATCGTTGAGTGTGGGTCTTCAGGCTCCTGTACCTCCTCCCCGATGGCAGTAACGAGAAGGTGGCGTGTCTAAAACCACCACGCAGCCCTCCCCCCCCCCCCCCGGCCTTCAGGGATCCACTCTCTGAGAATCATAGAACAGTACAGCACAATACAGGCCCTTCAGCTCACAATGTTGTGCTGACCTTTAATCCTCGCCTATCTAACACCTTCCTCCCACATATCCCTCTATTTTAAATTCCTCCATATGCTTATCTAGTAATCTCTTGAATTTGACCAATGTACCTGCCTCCACCACCGCCCCAGGCAGCGCATTCCATGCCCCAACCACTCTCTGGGTAAAAAACCTCCCTCTGATATCTCCCTTGAACTTTCCACCCATTACTTTAAAGCCACGCCCTCTTGTATTGAGCATTGCTGCCCTGGGAAAGAGGCGCTGGCTGTCCACTCTATCTATTCCTCTTAATATTTTGTACAACTCTATCATGTTGCCCCTCATTCTCCTTCTCTCCAAAGAGTAAAGCCTTAGCTCCCTTAGTCTCTCCTCATAATGCATGCTCTCTAAACCAGGCAGCATCCTGGTAAATCTCCTCTGCACCCTTTCCAATGCTCTCTTCCGAACCCTTTCTGATCCCCCCATTCTTCCACAGCTCGGTATCCTAAACATTCACTGTGTGTTCCCTCACCTTCAACCTGCAGTCTGTCTGCTGACCCGACCAGCCTCAGGGCTCCCTGCTCTCTCAGCCCTCCTGCCCCACCTGGTGGTGCAGTGGGGGGGGTGCAGCTCGACAGAGCGGGAGCTCCCCAGCGGCTCAGAAAGAGGAACTGAGATCCCAACCAGAGGGTTCGCTTGAAGTGAAAGTGGCAATGAGTCGTTGCTGAGGCTCCCTGAGACATAGATAGTGATGCTTGACGCTGAGAGCGCACTCAACACAGGAAGTGCTAGAAAAAGACTGTCAGCATCTAAATGACAGGCTGAAGTGTTGGGTCAGTTGTTTACCCAGACGCTGCACGGAAGCCCTTGGAGACAAAGGCGGCCACCTCCCTCGTCCGACCTCACTCTGCCTTGACCTCCCTACGCCTACTGGATGCTCCCACACCTCACCTTCTCTCCCCACCGTTCCCCATCCCTCCCTCTCTCCCCAATCCCTCTCCGACCCCCTCTCAATCTGCCCTCTCCCCACCGCCCGTCTCCCCTTCTCCCCATCCCCTCTTCTCCCGCTGACCCCGACATCTCTCTCTCTCTCTCGACGCCCACTCACTCTCTCTCTGCCCCAGTTCCACACCCACATTTCCCACGTTAACAAGTTCCCCATCGGCTGCACACACTGACGCCCAAAGCTGTCGAAATGTGGGTTTCCCTTCCTGCGGTCAGTCACCCTGCTCAGCAGTAACCCATCTGCTCCAAGCAGCCTGGTCAACTGCTGCAGAAGAACCTGCTGTTGGTCTCCGAGCGGTCCTAGTGCTCATCTGTCAAATCAAAGGATGCTGTAGATTACAACAGGATATTGACAGAAAGCAGAGCTGGGCTGAGAAGTGGCAGATGGAGTTCAACCCGGATAAGTGTGAAGTGATACACTTCGGGAGATCAAATTTGAAGGTAGAATACAATGGCAGGTCTGTTAGCAGTGTGAAGGAACAGAGGGATCTTGGGGTCCACATCCATAGATCCCTCAAAGGTTGTCACGCAGGCTGATAGGGTTGTTAAGAAGGCGTATGGTGTGTTGGCCTTCATTAGTCAGAGGATAGAGTTCAAGAACCGTGAGGTGAAATTGCAGCTGTATTGCAGTCTGGTCAGACCACACTTGGAGTATTATGTTCAGCTCTGGTCGCCTCATTGCAGGAAGGATGTGGAAGCTTTAGAGAGGGTGCAGAGGAGATTTACCAGGATGTTGCCTGGATTGGAGAGCATGTCTTATGAGGATAGGTTGAGTGAGCTAGGGCTTTTCTCTTTGGAGAGGAGGAGGATGAGAGGTGACTTGATAGAGGTGTACAAGATGATAAGAGGCATAGATCAAGTGGACAGTCAGAAACTTTTTCCCAGGGTGACAATGGCTAACACGAGGGGACATAATTTTAACGTGATTGGAGGAAGGTATAAGGGGGATGTCAGGGGTAAGTTTTTTTACACAGAGAGTGGTGGGTGCGTGGAACGCACTGCTGGCAGAGGTTGTGGGGACAGATACATTCGGGACATTTAAGAGACTCTTAGATAGACACATGAATGATAGAGAAATGGGGGGCTATATGGGAGGGAAGGGTTAGATAGATCTCAGAGCAGGATAAAATGTCGGCACAACATTGTGGACTGAAGAGCCTGTACTGTGCTGTAGTGTTCTATGTTCCGCGTTCACTCCTCAGAACAGCAGCTTCCAGTTCCACAGGCAAGGTGAGCGCCGCAAAAACTTTCCTGCCTGTATGCTGACCCGCCTCCTGACAGCAGGTTCAAACCTCGCCATGGCCCTCTTCTCCCTCTCTACAGCCCTCCCCACCACTGACAGCATCTACGTGAAGCACTGCCTCAAGATGGCAGCTGCCCAGTTATCACGGGCACATCCCTCCCCACCATCGAGAGTATCTACAGGAGGTGCTTCCTCAAGAAGACAACATCTATCATCAAAGATTCCCCCACCATCCGGGCTGTGCCACCTTCTCGCAGCTCCCATCGGGCAGGAGGTACAGAAGCCTGAAGTCCCCACACCACCAGGTTCAGGAACAGCTGGTTTGAGAACTGCACAACCCCAACCCTACCTCAGCAATGGAACACTACGGACCATCTCTGGCACTGCTGTGGTCTTGTCTCTGATTGTGGTTTTTTTGCATTAATGTCTTGTTTTGCAGAGTTTTTTTTCCCCACTGTCTTGTATTTCACTGTGTGTTTCGATGTACATGTGACTAATAAATAAATATCTTATATCTTGTAATAATTTCTGTTCTGTGTGTTGTCTGTACCTACGTGCCTGTGATGCTGCTGCAAGCAGGTTTTTCCCTGTACCTGTACCCCACCCTACTTGAGCCCATGACAATAAGCTGGACGGTGAACTCCACAAGGCTCTGAAATCACCGAGCTTCCTTATTCCAGCTCTGGCCACTGTGCCCTCAGTCGCCTGGGCCCTAAGCTCTGGCACTTCTCTGCCCCTCCTCCGTCACTTGCTGCCAGCTTGGGCCTGAGTGCACCCGTGCAGCACGGCGGCAGGTTTTACCTGAGGTGGAAGGTTGCTGTGTCGACGATGATGTTGCTGGACAGGGTGAAGGTCTCTGCAGTGATCAGCACACGCACCGGGAGGTAGAGGGGCCTGAAACCGCAAACCAAGACACCGCAGTCAGCCGCAGGAATAGGAAGGAGGTGGGATCTGATTGTAGGAGTCAGCCCAAACGCTGAGACGGAAACATGGAGCGCGCGGCATGAGGGAGAGGCGCGTGGTGAGGGAGGGGGGTGGCAGGAAGGGAGGGGCGCAGT
Source organism: Pristis pectinata (assembly GCF_009764475.1). Classification (NCBI taxonomy): domain Eukaryota; kingdom Metazoa; phylum Chordata; class Chondrichthyes; order Rhinopristiformes; family Pristidae; genus Pristis; species Pristis pectinata. The sequence continues at coordinate 7,886,737 of NC_067441.1, forward strand.
GCGGGGGAGAGGCACGGGGAGGGAGGGGCGTGGCGGTGGTGGAGGGCGAGAGGGGGAAGGGTGAGGGGCGGGGAGAATGGTGGGTTACCCCTGGGCCAATGGCAGTGTGCAGGCATCACAGTCCCAGCCGACACCCCTCCAACAGCAGTCTGCGCTCCAAATGCCTCTGCACCAGAAGCTCAAGTCACCAGAGGGGGAGTATCCCCAGCGTCCCAGCCAGGGGTGGGGGGTGAGGAGAAAGCGCTCCGGGGGTTTACCTGTAGTCAACAGCACAGCTGAGCAGGTGGGTGTGCAGGATGGTGATCACAGTGGGAGGGATGTAGCCCAGGATTGGGTCGTCCAACACATCGAAGAAATCCATCAGCTGTTGGCGGGGGGTGGGAAACGAGCACAAGGTTAGGAATGGAACGGCGGTCTGGATTTGCCGGTACGTACCCTGCTGTCCGGAGGTGTCTCCAGCCGGAGAGGACACTACCCCCAACCCCCCCAATGAGGCAAATAAACCAGGACAACATTGCCTTTGGTCTCGGAGCGTGAGCTCGGGGTCTGAGCGGAGGTGGGCAGTGTGCTGACTAGTGGCTGCCATGGACCCATGGGAGCAGAACCCCCTTCCCTGCCGGGTGGGGGAGTGGAGGGGAGAGCCTCCCTTCTCCCCGTTGGCTGCACTGAAGTTGCACACACGGGGAGGTCAGAAAACCCTGCAAGCATTCCTAAGGTGCCAAGATCCAGCACCATTCATTCACGCACGCACACAGGATATCCCGGAGTGCTTCACAAAGAGAAGCCAGTTCTTGCACAGACACAGCAAGATCCCACAAATGGCAGCGAGTCGAACTGCCAGATGTTGTTACTCCGCTTCATCCAGGACATGCCCCCTACTCGTTACTACCATCGGGGAGGAGGTACAGGAGCCTGGAGATCCACACTCAACAATTCAGGAACAGCTTCTTCCCCTCCGCCATCAGATCTCTGAACGGTCCATGAACCCAACCTCGTTATTCCTCTTTTGCACTTTTTATTTATTTTGTAACTTATGGTAATTTTATGTCTCTGCACTGTACTGCTGCCGCAAAACAACAAATTTCACGTCATAGAAGACTGTGATAATAAACCTGATTTTGATTCTGATACAAATGGCAGGAATCTTAGCAGTGTGGAGGAACAGAGGGATCTTGGGATCCACATCCATAGATCCCTCAAGGTTGCCGCGTAGGTCGATAGGGTTGTTAAGAAGGCGTACGGAGTGTTGGCCTTCATTAGTCGGGGTATTGAGTTCAAGAGCCGCGAGGTGATGTTGCAGCTCTATAGAACTCTGGTTAGACCACACCTGGAGTATTGTGTTCATTTCTGGTCGCCTCGCTATAGGAAGGATGTGGAAGCTTTAGAGAGGGTGCAGAGGAGGTTTACCAGGATGCTGCCTGGATTGGAGAGCATGGTTTATGACGATAGGTTGAGCGAGCTTGGGCTTTTCTCTTTGGAGAGGAGGAGGATGAGAGGTGACTTGATAGAGGTGTACAAGATGATAAGAGGCATAGACCAAGTGGATAGTCAAGAGACTTTCTCCCAGGGTGACAACAGCTAACACAAGGGGACATAATTTTTAGGTGGTTGGAGGAAGGTATAAGGGGGATGTCAGTGTTAAGTTTTTTTTACACAGAGAGTGGTGGGTGCGTGTAACGCACTGCCTGCAGAGGTTGTGGGGGCAGATACATTAGGGACATTTAAGAGACTCTTAGATAGACACATGAATGATAGAGAAATGGAGGGCTATGTGGGAGGGAAGGGTTAGATAGATCTTAGAACAGGATAAAATGTCGGCACAACATCGTGGGCCGGAGGGCTTGTCCTATGCTGTAGCGTTCTAGGTTTAAAGGCTGGTGAATCATTTCCGTCTACCCGAGAGGGCAGACTGAACCTCATTTCCTTGTCTGAGCTGAAAGACAGTGCAAACGCACCCCACCACTCCCACCCCCACCCACCCCCAGCACTGGGAGCGTCAGTCTGAACAACGGGGCTCGTCTGTTGAGCAGTGTTCAGACGCCCGTTCTCCTTGCGTGTTCCCGGGACTTGGCTGCACACACTGCTCTTGGACTTGTAGGCAGGCAGCTGTCCAGCTGTCCACTCTACCTTGGGAGCGATGCAGCCAAGGGTCACCAGACTGACTCCAGGGATGGTGGGTTTGTCAGAAGGAGAAATTCGGCAGACTGCGGCTGTACCCACTGGAGCCTGAGGGGGTGGTGGAGCCAGAGATTCTCGCAACAATTAAGCAGCATCTTGAATCGACCAAGGGAGAGAAGGGCACGGACCAAGGACAGGTAAATGGGACTGGTATAATGGTCAGCATGGACACGATGGACCAAAGGGCTTGTTTCTGTGGCGTTCAGAAGGACGAGGGGTCATCTCACTGAGATGTACAGAATTCTGACAGGGCCTGATGGGGTAGATGTTTCCCCCAGCTGGGGTGTCTTGGACCAGGGGCCACAGACTCAAATAAAGCAAAGGCCACTCAGGACTGAGATGAGAAGAAATTTTTACACCCAATGTCAGAGTGATACAGGCCCTTCGGCCCAAATTGTCCACGCTGACCAAGGTGTCTTCCTGAGCTAGCCCCATCTGGCCTGTACATTTCTAAACCTTATCTCTTCATGTACCTGTCCAAATGTCTTTTAAGATGTTGTAACCGTACCAGCCTCAACCACTTCCTCTGGCAACTTGTTCCACATACCCACCACCCTCTGTGTGAACAAGTTGCCCCTCAGGTCTCCTTTAAATCTGTCCCCTCTCACCCTAAACCTATGCCCCTAGTTTTGGACTCCCCTACCTTGGGAAAAAGACTGTTACCGTCCACCTTATCTATGCCTCTCCTAATTTTATGAACTATAAGATCACCCCTCATTCTCCTGCGCTCCAAGGAATAAAGACCTAGCCTGGCCAACCTCTCCCTGTAACTCAGGCCCTCTAGTCCTGGCAACATCCTCATAAATCTTCTCCGTACTCCTTCCAGTTTAACCACGTCTTTCCTATTACAGGGTGACCAAAACTGTACAGAGTATTCCAAGTGCGGCCTCACCAACGACTTGTACAACTGCAACATAATGTCCCAACTCCTATCCTCAGTGCCCTGACTGATGAAGGCCAGCGTGCTAAATGCCCTTTTTACCACATTATCTCCCTGTTACACTGCTTTCAACAAACTATGCACTTGTACTCCTAGGTCTCTCCGTTCCATTACACTCCCTGCCATTCATAGTACAAGTCCTACGTTGGTTTGACTCTCCAAAATGCATCACCTCACACTTATCTGTATTGAAATCCATTTGCCACTCCTCAGCCCACTTCCCCAACTGATCAAGATCCCCTGTAATCTACAATAACCTTCCTCGCTATCAACAACACCTCCTAGTTTCGTAGAACACCTGCGCTCTGTGCGTAACCGCGATCTGCATCTCCCCGTCACCGGTCACTTCAACTCCCCCTCCCACACTATCACTGATATGTCAGTCCTCGGCCTCCTCCACTGCCGGGAGAATCCCAAGCGCAGACTGGAGGAACAGCACCTCATTTTCCGTCTCGGAACCTTGCAGCCTAACGGCACGAACATTGAATTCTCCCATGTTAGGTAATCCCCACCCACCCTTCCCCACACACCCACCCCACCCCCACCCCCCACCACCCCCCCCCACCCCCACCCCCAACCATGGCTCTTCTTTCCTTCCCTTTCCCAGCCTTTTCCCCTCTCTCTCCTTACCTGTGACCCGTCCCCCGGTGGATCTGCTCTCCCCTCCTCCCCAGCCTATCACTGTCTCTTACCTGCATCTACCTATCACCACCCTGTGCCCACCCCGCCTCCTCTCTTTTGTCCACCTATCACTGCTCTGCTTTTCCCTCCTGTATATCGGGCTTCCCCTTTTCCTATCTTCAGTCCTGAAGAAGGGTCCTGACCCCGAAACGTTGACCGCCTGCTTTTCTCCACGGACGCTGCCTGGCCCGCTGAGTCCCTCCAGCACCATCGTGTTTCTCGCATCTACAGTCCTCTGTTTCCCCTAATTTTGTACCATCTGCAAACTTACTGACCAAGCCTGGTGCGGTGGCACCCATTCTTTGGTATTCTCCACAGCAGGGCTGTGAAGAGCTTCTGAGCACATTCAAGATGGGGATCAATCGTTTCTTTGGATATTGAAGTAGTGGAGGGATCGGAGTAAATGCAAGTAGGTGGCACCGAGGCAAACGGTCAGCCACGATCTCGTTGAATAGCAGGGCAGGCACGAGGGCTGAATGACCTCCTGCTGCCCACTGCTCCAGTGTGCCCAAAGGCCAAGCTGCCTCTCGAGTGGCGCACACACCGAGCTCCTTCACCGACTCTGCAGGGGAGAGAGGAGGGGATGTCCTGCGGTCCGGGAGGTCCCAGGAGGGAATGGTTCGGCGGGAGGTGTGCGCGTCCCTGCTGCTGCTCACCTGCTCGTGCCAGCTCTGGTTGGTGAGTGCCATCCGGTGACACAGGGTCGCGCCTTGTAGTCTCAGAGCGACCAGGAACTCCTGGAAACAGGAACGGGAAGGTCAGGAGGAGAGGTGAGAAGCCGCGGCGGCCGCGCTCCTGGGCTCACTGCACGCGGCCGTTGGTTTCCGAGCATCCCACTTCCCGCGACCCAGCGCTGCCCCTCTGTACAGGCCCCACGACTGGGTGGATCCGACGTTGAACAGCACGGGCTGGGGACAGTTCCCAACCCGTCGGCAGCACCACAGTTCAGTACGGTCCCACAGAACTCTAATGCTGCCTGTCAGATCAGGCTGGTCCGGCACCCAGCGCACTCCTAAACAGCCCACTGACCGGGACGGCATGCTCCCAGGCGGGCCAGGGTCGGTGCACTCACACGTGGGCCGGGCATGGCGCACTCACACGCGGGCCGGGGTTGGTGCGCTCATAGAGCCCACCGTCTGGGTGCAGCGTACTCCTCACACGTGGGAATTAGGGGAGTAAACACAAGCTGTTGGGGATGGATCAGCACATAGGGTAGCCTGTCCAAGCAGCCAGCAGTGGCTCAAAGGGCCTCTGTTCTACAATGACGTACCCACTCCTTCCTCTTTGCAAATTACCTTACATTCCTGCACCCCAGTGACAGCCCCGGTACTGATGGACACAGCTCCTCCCCACATACCCTCACCAATAACAGCACCGAACACCGTGATTAGATGCTCCCTCAACCTTTCAGCGACACTGCGCAGACAGACCTTGCTCCCGAGCACGGTCCTGCAGACGGACGGATACCTTGATGTTATTTGTGGTGTCCAGCGTGGTCTTGATGGCTGCAGCGAGCATCCGCAGGCTCCTGTCTCTCCGCCCCGGGGCCGCAGAGGACGTGGTGAGCAGCCCCTCCTCCGAGGACAGGATGGTCGGGGAGAGCCCGGCTGGGGCAGTGAAGCTCGGCACTTCCAACCTCTCCGGCAGGGGGTAGTCCTCTACGTCAGCTGTAGGGCAGAAAGAAAGCTTAATGCCCTGCCGAGCAGAGGGGATGGGAGGTAGGTCGGTGCTCTACAACCTGTGCAGGGAATCAGAGAATTATCACCGCACAGAAAGAGGTCACTCGTTAAGTCAGAAAGCTGCACAGCAGAGGAACAGGTCCTTCGGCCCAATTCGGCTATGCCCATCTAAGTTAGTCCCATTTGCCTGTGTCAGGCCCACTTCCCTCCAAACCTTTCCTATCCATGCACCTGTCCAAGTGTCTTTTAAATGTAGTAACTGTACCCGCCTCTACCACTTCCTCTGGCAGCTCGTTCCATACACCCACCACCCTCTGTGTGGAAAAGATCCCCAGGTCTCTATTTAAAAATCTCTCCCCACTCACCTACTGTTAGACACCCCTACCCTGGGGGAAAGACTGTGGCCATCCTCCTTATCTGTGCCCCTCATGATTTCATAAACTTCTAAGTCACCCCTCAGCCTCCTACACTGCAGGGGAAAAAAGACCCAGCTTATCCAGCCTCTCCTGATAAGACAAGATTTCTTTATCAGTCACCTGTACATCGAAACACACAGTGAAATGCATCTTTTGCGTAGAGTGTTCTGGGGGCAGCCCACAAGTGTCGCCACGCTTCCGACGCCAGCATAGCACGTCCACAACTTCCTAACCTGTACGTCTTTAGAAGGTGGGAGGAAACCGGAGCACCCGGAGGAAACCCACGCAGACACGGGGAGAATGTACAAACTCCTTACAGACAGTGGCGGGAATTGAACCCGGGTCGCTGGTGCCGTAAAGCGTTATGCTAACCACTACACTACCGTGCCTGCCCAACTCAAGCCAACAGCCTGTCCTAGTCAAATCACGTAAATGCCAAGGCCAAGGAAGCTCACCAGCGCCTCTACTTCCTCAGGAGGCTAAAGAAATTTGGTTTGTCCCCTTTGACACTTACCAACTTTTATCAACGCACCATAGGAAGCATCCTATCTGGATGCATCATGGCTTGGTACGGCAACTGCTCTGCCCAGGACCGCAAGAAACTGCAGAGAGTTGTGGACACAGCCCAGCGCATCACGGACACCAGCCTCCCCTCCTTGGACTCTTGTCTATACCTCTCGTTGTCTTGGCGAAGCAGCCAGCAGAATCAAAGACCCCACCCACCCAGGTCATTCTCTCTTCTCTCCTCTTCCATCAGGCAGAAGATACAGGAGCCTGAGGGCACATATCACCAGACTTAAGGACAGCTTCTACCCCACTATGATAAGACTATTGAACAGTTCCCTTACGAGATCGACTATGACCTCACGATCTACCTTGTTGTGACCTTGTACCTTATTGCACTGCACTTCCCCTGTAGCTGTGACACTTTATTCTGTACTGTTATTGTTTTTACCTGGGCTACATCAATGCACTCTGTACTAACTCAATGTAACTGCACTATGGAATGAATTGACCTGCACAATCGGTACACAAGACAAGTTTTTCACTGTACCTCGGTACAAGTGACAATGATAAACCAATGCCAATACCCTCCAAGTCCCAGTAACATCGTTGTAAGTCTCTTCTGCACCCTTTCCAGCTAAGCGATATCCTTCCTGTAGCTGGGTGATCAGAACTGCACACAAAACTCCCAGTGCGGTCTCACCAAAGTCTTGCACAGCCATAACACGACATCCCAACAATGAAGGCAAGCGTGCCAAAGACCTTCTTCACCTCCCTTCAGCCTATCACTCCCTATGATCATTGCTGATCAGGTCATAAACTCAACTTCATACTCCCACCTGGTAGAGGAGGCGAATGGCATACTTGCCTCCGTCGGTCAGGATTTTAAGGATAGAAGCCGGGAAGTCATGCTGCAGCTATATAAAACCTTAGTTAGGCCACATTTGGAGTATTGCGTGCAGTTCTGGTCACCCCATTACAGGAAGGGTGTGGAGGCTTTAGAGAGGGTGCAGAAGAGGTTCACCAGGACCATAGAACACTACAGCACAGAAAACAGACCATTCGGCCCTTCTAGTCTGTGCCAAAACTAGTTCCGCTAGTCCCATTGACCTGCACCCAGTCCATGACCCTCCAGACCTCTCCCATCCATGTATGTATCCAATTTATTCTTAAAACTTAAGAGTGAGTCCACATTTACCACATCAGATGGCAGCCCATTCCACACTCCCACCACTCTCTGAGTGAAGAAGTTCCACCTAATGTTCCCACTAACCCTCTCCCCTTTCACCCTAAAGACGCTGCATGGATTAGAAGGCATGAGCTATAAGGAGAGGTTGGACAAACTTGGGTTGTTTTCTCTGGACCGTCGGAGGCTGAGGGGAGACCTGACAGAAGTTGAGAAGATTATGAGTGGTATAAATAGGGTAGACAGAGTCTTTCCCCCCCAGGGTGGAAATGTCAAATACTAGAGGGCACAGCTTTAAGGTGAGAGGGAGAAGTTTTTTTTTATTACACAGAGTGTTAGGTGCTTGGAACGGGCTGCCAGGGGAGGTGGTGGAAGCAGACACGATAGTGGCATCTAGGAGGGATTTAGACAGGCACATGAACAGGCAGGGAATGGAGGGATATGAATCATGTGCAGGCAGATGGGTTTGGTTAAAACCAGTGAAGATTGGCATCGTGGTCAGCACAGACATGGTGGGCCGAAGGGCCTGTTCCTGTGCTGTACTGTTCTGTGTTCTATCTGCCACATGTAACCCTTTTCAATCATAACCAAGTTCGGCCAGAAGCAGCATGGCTGATCTCAGCTTCCTCCTGAGATCCCCACCGATCTAGAAACCTGTCTTCAGCCAATGTGAGTCACTCCACATGTCGTCGAACGAAGAGCTGGAGCCACAGAGCCAGACAACACCACAGCTGTACTAGTGAGGACCTGCACTCGGGATCAAGAGCTGGCAGCGATGAAGGGCAGTCGGTATATTTCTGGGTCAGTGTAGTGCGTGACTTGGAGAGAGCCTGCATCTGGCGTTGCTCCCCTGTGTTCACTGCCCTCGTCCTCCGTGGTCGAGGTTACAGGTTTGAGAGGTGCTGTCGGAGTAGCTGGCCAAGTAACTGCCGTGTATTCTGTAGATGGTGCACACTGCAGTCACTGCGCACTGGAGGCGGAGGGAGCGGATGACTAGGGCTGGCTGTGCCTCTAGCCAAGTTTCCAGTCCAGTTACAACACCACCGTTTACCCCACAATGGGGAATATCGCTAAAAGGAGAACAAATCCAACCCGACTAATTATCAGCCAAACAGTCTATGCCGAATCAAAGTGTCACTGACACTGCTGTTAAGGGATATAGAACATAGAACACTACAGCACAGTACAGGCCCTTCAGCCCACAATGTTGTGCCGACATTTTATCCTGCTCTAAGATCTATCTAACCCTTCCCTCCCACATAGCCCCCTATTTTTCTATCATTCATGTGTCTATCTAAGAGTCTCTTAAATGTCCCTAATGTATCTGCCCCCACAACCTCTGCAGGCAGTGCGTTCCACGCACCCACCACTCTCTGTGTAAAAAAACTTACCCCTTATACCTTCCTCCAATCACCTTAAAATTACGTCCCCTCGTGTTAGCCATTGTCGCCCTGGGAAAAAGTCTCTGACTGTCCACTCGATCTATGCCTCTTATCATCTTGTACACTTCTATCACGTTACCTCTCATCCTTCCTCTCTCCAAAGAGAAAAGCCCTAGCTCGCTCAACCTATCCTCATAAGACATGCTCTCCAATCCAGGCAACATCCTGGTAAATCTTCTCTGCACCCTCTCTAAAGCTTCCACTTCCTTTCTATAATGAGGCGACCAGAACTGAATACAATACTCCAAGTGTGGTCTGATCAGAGTTCTATAGAGCTGCAACATCACCTCGTGGCTCTTGAACTCAATACCCCAACTAACGAAGGCCAACACTCCATATGCCTTCTCAACAACCCTGTCAACCTGTGTGGCAACCTTAAGGGTTCTAGGGACGTGGACCCCAAGATCCCTCTGTTCCTCCACACTGCTAAGAGTCCTGCCATTAACCTTGTATTCTGTCTTCAAATTCAATCTCCCGAAGTGTATCACTTCACACTTATCCGGGTTGAACTCCTTCTGCCACTTCTCAGCCCAGCTCTGCATTCTATCAATATCCTGTTGTAATCTACAGCAACCTTCTACCCTATCCACAACACCAGCAACCTTTGTATCATCAGCAAACGCACTAACCCACCCTTCCACATCCTCACCCAAGTCATTTATAAAAATCACAAAGAGCAGGGGTCCCAGAACAGATCCCTGCAGAACACCACTGGTCACCGACCTCCAGGCAGAATACGCTCCATGTATTCTCCAATAACCTGGGGACTCATCTGGTCCTGATGCAGGGTCTCAACCCGAAACATCGACAATTCCTTCCCTTCCACAGATGCTGCCCACCCCACTGAGTTCTCCCAGCAGATAGTTTGTTTCTCCAAAAACTTGCTCACCTAATATCTCTAAACACTGAATTCCAGAGGAGAGGTGAGAATGACTGTTCTTAACGTCAAGGCAGCATTTGACAAAGTGAGGCATCAAGGAGCCCTGGTAAACCTGAATGGACATCAAGGGGAAAACACTCCAGTGGTCGGAGTCAGACCCCACACAGAGGAAGGTGGGTGTGGGTGTTGGAGGTCAGTCATCCCAGTCCCGGGACATCACTGCAGGAGTTCCTGAGGGCAGTGTCCTGGGCCCAACCACCTTCAGCTGCTTCATCTGTGACCTTCCTCCCATCGTAAGGTCCGGCATGGGGATGGTTGCTGATGACTGCACAATGTTAAGTTCCGTTCACAGCTCCTCGGACAATGAGGCAGTCTTCGGCAAGATTTGGACCACATTCAGGTGTGGGCTGGTAAGTTGCAAAAGAAGTAGTGGAGCCACAGAAGCAGCAGGCAATGACTACTGTTACGAGCCAGGTTGCTACTTGGTGAAAGTCCCTTTAAGGCACCTGGACAGTAGTGTAGTAGTGTGTGTGGTGTTATCGAAGGACTGCAAGACTATAACCAGAGCATACTGGCTGTTTGCACGGGGGGAGGGGGGAGAGAGTTGGGGGGGGGAGAGAGAGAGTTGGGGGGGGAGAGAGAGAGTTGGTGGGGGGAGAGAGAGAGTTGGTGGGGGGGGAGAGAGAGTTGGTGGGGGGGGAGAGAGAGTTGGTGGGGGGGGAGAGAGAGTTGGTGGGGGGGGAGAGAGAGTTGGTGGGGGGGAGAGAGAGTTGGTGGGGGGAGAGAGAGTTGGTGGGGGGGAGAGAGAGTTGGTGGGGGGGGAGAGAGAGTTGGTGGGGGGGAGAGAGAGTTGGTGGGGGGGGAGAGAGAGTTGGTGGGGGGGGAGAGAGAGTTGGTGGGGGGGGAGAGAGAGTTGGTGGGGGGGGGAGAGAGAGTTGGTGGGGGGGGAGAGAGAGTTGGTGGGGGGGGAGAGAGAGTTGGTGGGGGGGAGAGAGAGTTGGTGGGGGGGGGGGGGGGGGTGGAGAGAGAGACTGATTGCCGGTCTCTGTATCTATGGATGAAGAACAATAGCTGTGTCTGTCACCATACAATCCACGTATGGATTTTTGGAGCAATCTGTGGAGTGCACTTTGCCGTTAACCTGCACTGGGAAGCAGGTATATCTGTGGGCAGCCACGAATCGAGTGCTCTCGGTGTGGCAGATACTTCAAAACAAAGCAATGGAGATCACCGGTGATTGAGGTGTCGTATAGGTTCCATCGTGGAACATGTGAATTTTGTAAATTCTCTCTACATTCTCTCTACAACCTACTGTGGTTTTGCAAAAGCCTTTGCTCACATTCTACCTTATGACTTGCTGAACTTTGAGAACTATTCCCAGACTTGGGGTTTGGGAATTTGCCACACACACACTTTGAGTTTACTTTTGGGGTCAATGTTTGCCCCTGGGTGCTCTGGATTCCTCCCACATCCCAAAGGCATGAGGGTTGAGAGGTTCATTGACTGCTGTAAGTTGTCCCCAGTGTGTGGGTGAGGGGTAGAAACTGGGGGCGGGGGACAGTTGATGGGAATGTGGGGAGAATAAAAACGTTTTTACTTTTCTTATTATTATACATAGTTATTAATAAATAGATTCTAACACTTATACATGGCTCTGTGTTTCTATTGTTGCTGGTATGTAACACTGCCTCCAACAAGAGAGAGTCTAACCACCAACCCTTGGTATTGAATGGCATTACCATTGCTGAATCAGCCCACCGACATAAATACAGTGCCTACAAGAGCAGAATGGAGGCAAGGTACTTTAACTAGCTTCAAATCAAAGCAGCTCACTTAATCAGCACCTCATCCACCACCCTAAACATTCACTCCCTCCACCTCCAGTGCGCAGTGACTGCAGTGTGCACCGTCTACAGAATACACGGCAGTTACTTGGCCAGCTGCTCCGACAGCACCTCCTAAACCTGTAACCTCGACCACGGAGGACAAGGGCAGTGAACACAGGGGAGCAACGCCAGACGCAGGCTCTCTCCAAGTCACGCACTACACTGACCCGGAAATATGCCGAGTGCCCTTCATCGCTGCCGGCTCTTGATCCCGAACTCCCTCCTCAAACGCACCGTGGGAGCCCCTTCGTCAAAGTGCCACCTCGGTTCAACCACGGATCCTGCCCACCTTCTCAAGGGCAATTAATGATGGGCAGCACACGCTGGCCTTATCCTCAAAAACAGATCAAAAATTTCCGCTGTGCATGCCTGTTCCATTTTCGGGGTCAGTGCTCAAGATTTACTTTAAACATTCATGCGCAATACAACAGCACTTTAGAAAGGACCATTAGGGTGAGCATTTTAATTTGGGTTTTGTAAGTGCCAGTGATGGGAAGAAAAGCAGCCAGCAGAAAGAGAGACACTTGTTTAATGCAAACCAATGTCACAGTGCAGATACCAAATTCATTAAGTATTCAAGGCTGGAAGGTGGTTACCACAGCAGCACAGGGAGGGGTTTCACCACAGTGTCACAGAGTTGTACAGCACAGAAGAGGGCCCACCACATCCATCTACAGCTCTTCACACAAGGCAGTGGAAACTCGCTTGTTCCTCACCCACAGAGATTAGGGGACAATTCAGGCTCTGAAGACTAACAATGAGGTATTGGCAAAGTGACATGGAGCAAAGGCCAGAGAAATGGAACCGATGTGGTTATCAACACGAGGAGCAGGCCCAAGGGGTTTAAGAGCCTGCTCCTCTTCCTCGGTAACACTGGCACAGCTGTTAGAGCCACCGACTCACAGCTCCTGAGACCCAAGTTCGATCCTGACCTTCAGTGCTGTCTGTGTGGAGTGTGCGAGCGTTGCCCCTGGGTGCTCTGGATTCCTCCCACATCCCAAAGGCATGAGGGTTGGGAGGTTCATTGACTGCTGTAAGTTGTCCCCAGTGTGTGGGTGAGGGGTAGAAACTGGGGGCGGGGGACAGTTGATGGGAATGTGGGGAGAATAAATTGGGGTCAGCGTAAATGGGTGGTTGATGGCCAGCACACACCGTGTGACATTCCCGTGTGGTTTTAAAGTTGACAATGTTTGGAGATCTTCCACCCTCAAACAAAATAAAAAGTCAGCTATACAGCAGGGAAGCAGGCCCTTCGGCCCAACTTGTCCATGCCGACCAAGGTGCCTACCTCAGCTGGTCCCATTTGCCTGCGTTTGGCCCGTGTCCACTTAAACCTTTCCGATCCATGAACCTGTCCAAATGTCTTTAAACGTTGCAACTGTACCCGCCTCTACCACTCCCATCAGCAGCTCGTTCCACATACCCACCACACCCTGTGTGGAAAAACTTGCCCCTCAGGTCCCCTTTAAATCTTTTCCCTCTCACCTTAAACCCACTGGTGAACTCAAGGCAACTGGAGCTTAAGACTGGGGGAGCAACATCGCAGCAGTGGCTGAAGAAGCCACTTGACCCAGCTAAGTTCTCAGATCCCTTGGGTTTATGTCGGATGCACAGGTGACAAGGATTTCCCTGATCTCGGAATCAGACCAATCGGCTGGCAATCAGGAGCAGGAACGCTGGCTGATTTCCGCTCCTTTCCCCCACCCCTCCCCACCACCCTCCCTCCCTAAGTCCAGAGTCACTCACCCAGTGAGCACCTCTGACTATGATACAGCAACACTTTAATCTCATCCCCTCGAGAGGGCTTTGCTCCCAAGCCTGAAGTGCTACTTCCAGGAGAGGACGGCATTGACACAACTCCCCCCACCCCTGCCCCATGTGCTGGTCACAGCCCCTGGGTTGCAACACTACCTTTCTGGTAGAGAGCTACTTTGCTGGACTCGATGCAGAGGTAGCCCAGGTCCAGCTGCCCCTTGTATTGCGACACGCTGAAGATGGTGCCGTTCTCCACGTCGAGGACCAGTTCTCCGTGGACCCCGCTGACTGACTTCCCCGCTTCCCCCTGCAAAAGGAGAAAACAAAACCAGCGTCAGGTTCCCAGTCCAGGATGGGTGGGAAGCACCAAGGTACGAACACAAGATTTGGGAGCAGGCAATCTGCTCCCCCATTCATTAAGATCTGGTCTGGCCTCAGTTCTGGTCTCCTTACCTGAGGGAAGGCTTTGGAGGCGGTGCAGAGGAGGTTCACCAGGTTGATTCCGGAGATGAGGGGGTTAGCCTATGAGGAGAGATTGAGTCGCCTGGGACCAGACTCACTGGAATTCAGAAGGACGAGAGGGGATCTTATATAAAATTATGAAAGGGATAAGATAGAAGTAGGGAGGTTGTTTCCACTGGTAGGTGAGACTAGAACTAGGGGACATAGTCTCAAGATTTGGGGGAATAGATTTAGGACGGAGATGAGGAGAAACTGCTTTTCCCAGAGAGTAGTGAATCTGTGGAATTCTCCACCCAGGGAAGCAGCAGAGGCTACCTCATTAAATATTTTTAAGACACAGTTAGATAGATTTTTGCATAGTGGGGGAATTAAGGGTCATGGGGAAAAGGCAGGTAGGTGGATCTGAGTCCACGGCCAGATCAGCCATGATCTTATTGAATGGCGGAGCAGGCTCGACGGGCCAGATGGCCTCCTCCTGCTCCTATTTCTTATGTTCTTAAAATCTGACCTTCCACCTTGGCTCTATTGCCCTGTGTTGCCCCTCGATCTGCTTCATACCCAGGAAATGTCCATCGCGGGCACAGCCCTCCCCACCATCGGGAGTATCTACAGGAGGCGCTGCCTCAAGAAGGCAACATCCATCATCAAGGATCCCCACCATCCGGGCCGTGCCATCTTCTCACAGCTCCCATCGGGCAGGAGGTACAGAAGCCTGAAGTCCCACACCACCAGGTTCAGGAACAGCGACTTCCCTTCAACCATTCGGTTCTTGAACCAACCGGCACAACCCTAATCCCTACCTCAGCAACGGAACACTATGGACCACCTCTTGCACTGCCATGGACTTGTTTTTGATTGTTTCTTTTGCACTAAGGTCTTGTTTATACATAGTTTTTTCTCCTTCTTCAATGTTGTTTCATGTTTGTATAATCGATGTACAATTTATGTTCTGTGTGTGGTCTGTACCTACGTGCCTGTGATGCTGCTGCAAGCAGGTTTTTCACTGTACCCGTACCTCGCTGTACTTGTGCACATGGCAATAAACTCAACAACTTGACAGGAGGTCATTGAACCCCATGACTAGATCGCAGCTGCTCTGCAGTTTAACTCCATTTACTTGCCTTAGTTCCTTGTCCCAGAGCTTCAGGTTTCTAGGTGTAAATATCACTAACAATTTGTCCTGAACCAGACATGTAGATGCTACGGCCAAGAAAGCTCACCAGTGCCTCTACTTCCTCAGAAGGCTAAGGAAATTCGGCATGTCCCTGATGACCATCACCAATTTTTACAGATGTACCACAGAAAGCATCCTATCCAGATGCATCACGGTTTGGTACGGCAACTGCTCTGCCCTAGACCGCAAGAAATTTGCAGTGAGTTATGAACGCAGCCCAATCTGTCACACAAACCAGCCTCCCCTCCACTGATTCCGTCTACACTTCCCGCTGCCTCGGGAAAGCAGCCGACATAATTAAGGACCCCCTCCCCACTCCGGACATTCTCTCTTCTCCCCCCTCCTGTCGGGCAGAAGATATAAAAGCTTGAGAGCACGTACCACCAGGCTCAAAGACAGCTTCTATCCCGCTGTTATCAGACTCTATAGCGGACCTCTTGTACACTAAAAGGTGAACTCCTGATCTCCCAGTCTACCTCGTCGTGGCCCTTGCACCTTATTGTCTGCCTGCCCTTTCTCTGTAACAGTAACACTACTGTATATTCTGCATTCTGTTTTCCTTCTTACTACCTCAGCGTACATATGTATGGAATGATCTGTCTGGATGTTCGTTGCTCCAGATTCTCTATCCTTTACCTCTCCTCAGTCCACCAGTAACCTACTGGCCCCTGTCGCACCACTCCACCTTTACACTGGCCATCCCCCCTCTCCACTCTCAGTCCTGGTGCAGGGTTCTGACTCGAAACGTCGACTATTCCTTCCCCTCCCTCCACAGATGCTGCTCGACCCGCTTAGTTCCTCCAGCAGATTGTTTGCTGCTCTGTGCCCGTGATCCTGGATTGCTTCAGGATAGGTTTGCACTGTGCAAACTCTGGGCGATGCCGTGGCTGACCAAGGCTCGTCCTTCCCTCCCGCAGCCAGCTCACCTTCGAGTCAGTGAGAGCAGTGACCCTCCCTTTTCCGACATTCACGATGGCCGACAGAAAGCTCTGCGTTTGCCCTCTCCTTCCCTCCATCTTCCTTCTCCTCCCAGACTCTTCAACCGAGTAGAAGTGGGAATCTTCATCTTCCGAATCAGAGTCTAGAGAAAGGAGAACTTGTAAATTCTCAAAGCCAACAAGCCACACACCCAAGGCCTCACACAATTCATTGTCATTAGCTAGTTCCTAATCAGCTTCCGGGAAATAGATACAATCGTGGTATTTAAGAGGCTGTTAGATAGACACATGAATATGCAGGGAATAAAGGGATATGAATCAGGTACAGACAGAAGAGTTTTAGTTTAATTCAGCATTGAACATCACAAATAGCCTGTCCTGGTCCAACCACATAGATGCCACGGCTAAGAAAGCTCACCAGCGCCTCTACTTCCTCAGGAGGCTAAAGAAATTTGGCGTGTTCCCATTGACCCTCACCAATTTTTACCGATGCACCATAGAAAGCATCCTATCCGGATGCATCACGGCTTGGTACGGCAACTGCTCTGCCCAGGACCGCAAGAAACTGCAGAGAGTTGTGGACACAGCCCAGCGCATCATGGACACCAGCCTCCCCTCCATGGACTCGGTCGACACTTTTTAATGTCTCGGTAAAGAAGCCAGCATAATCCTGAAAGCATGTACCGCCAGGCTCAAGGACAGCTTCTATCCCAGTGTTACAAGACTATTGAACAGTTCCCTAGTACAATAAAGATGGGCTCTTGACCTCACAATTTATCTCGTTATAACCTTGCACTTTATTATCTACCTACACTGCACTTTCTCTGTAGCTGTGACACTCTACTCTGTATTCTGTTATTGTTTTACCCTGTACTACCGCAATGCACTGTTATGAATTGATCTGTATGAACGGTATGCAAGACAAGTTTTTCACTGTACCTCAGTACAAGTGACAATAATAAACCATTTCCAATTCCACTGTGCTCGGCGCAGATGTTGGGGGCCGAAAGATTTGTTCCTTCGCAGTACTGTTCTATGTTCTGATGTATCGCCACTGCCTTGGGTACATTCCTCCCATTTCTGAAGCATATAATGGGGTCCTTATCTGCACATACAACAGGCTCAAGGGACCAATGGCCTCCACCTTTTAAATATGCAGCAGACACAAACAGCTGAACTGTCTACAGGTCCTCCCCAGGTTACGGCAGGGTTCTATCCCCAAGGGCTGCTCGTCTCCCGGACAGCTCGCGAGTCAGAAATGCAGCAGCGAATACAGTCCCCGCACGGCAGGAGATTCCTGCAGCCCCACAGCAGCCAGTAAATCCATCCCACCCGTCTCCCAAACACTCGTTTGTATGTATGGGCTGTACACAAGTCGGGCATTCGTAAGCTGGGGAGGACCTGAACTCCAGTGTTAACGTAACCGTCTCAAGTGGGTCAACAGCCTCTTCTTTCCTCAAAGGGCTGAATGGCCTCAACTTACACAATAGACTGAAGAGAGTGAGTGGCCTGCTCGAGTTCAAATGAAACAGACCTGAAGGGGGACTGAACAACTCCTTCCTCTGCCTATGTAACAGGCATGACGGTCTGAACAGTCTCTTCCTGTTCCTTTATAACAGCATAGAAAGTACAGCACAATACAGGCCCTTCGGCCCACCATGCTGTGCCGACCTTTAAACCTCGCCAAGACTATCTAACCCCTTCCTCCCACATATCCCTCTATCTTAAATTCCTCCGTATGCTTATCTAGTAATCTCTTGAATTTGACTAATGTACCTGCCTCCACCACCACCCCAGGCAGCGCATTCCATGCCCCAACCACTCTCTGGGTAAAAAACCTCCCTCTGATATCTCCCTTGAACTTCCCACCCATTACTTTAAAGCCACGCCCTCTTGTATTGAGCATTGGTGCCCTGGGAAAGAGGTGCTGGCTGTCCACTCTATCTATTCCTCTTAATCTGTTATACACCTCTACCATGTCTCCTCTCATCCTCCTCCTCTCCAGAGAGTAAAGCCCTAGCTCCCTTAGTCTCTCCGCATAATGCATACTCTCCAAACCAGGCAGCATCCTGGTAAATCTCCTCTGCACCCTTTCCAACGCCTCCACATCCTTCCTATAATGAGGCGACCAGAACTGGACACAGTACTCTAAGTGTGGTCTAACCGAAGATAAGGCGGCACGGTGTGCAGCTACAACAGCTGCTGCCTCACAGCTCCAGCGACCCAGGTTCGATCCTGACCTCCAGTGCTGTTCATGTTCTCCCCGTGACTGTGTGCATTTCCCCTGGATGCCCCATGGAGTCATCGGGTCACACAGCACGGAAACAGGCCCTTCAGTCCATCAAGTCTGTGCCGACCATCAACCACCCATTTACACTGATCCCATTTTATTCTCCCCTCGTTCCCATCAGCTCCCCCCCAGATACCATCACTCACCCACAAACTAGGGGCAACTTACAGCGGCCAACTAACCCACCGACCCCACACATCTTTAGGATTTGGGAGGAAACCGGAGCATCCACAATCCAACGACGTGCGGGGCCGGTGGGTTAATCGTCAGCTGTAAGTCATCCCCCGAGTGTTTGGGGAAGGGGTAGAATCTTGGTGGGGTGGGGGGGGGGGCGGACGGGGGGTGCGGAGTTGATGGGAATGTGGGGAGAATAAAATGGGATCGGTGTAAATGGGTGGTTGGTGGTTAGTACAGACACGATGGGCCAAAGGGTCTGTTTCCATGATGTATGACTCTAACTCCTTGAAGCTGGGGCACCCGGGGTGGGGAAAACGCACACGGTTGCAGGAAGAACATGGACAGCACCGGAGGGCAGGATCGAACCTGGTTATAACTGCAGAGAGTTGTGGACACAGCCCAGCGTGTCACAGACATCAGCCTCCCCTCCTTGGATTCTGTCTTTACCTCTCGCTGTCTTGGTGAAGCAGTGAAATAGGATATTCTCTCTTCTCTCCTCTTCCATCAGGTAGTAGATACAGGAGCCTCAGGGCATGTACCACCAGGCTCAAGGACAGCTTCTATCCCACTGTGATAAGACTACTGAACGGTTCCCTTGTACAATGAGATGGACTCTGACCTCACAATCTACCTTGTTGTGACCTTGCACCTTATCGCACTGCATTTCCTCTGTAGCTGTGACCCTTTACTCTGTACTGTTATTGTTTTTACCTGTACTACCTCAATGCACTCTGTACTAACCCAATGTAACTGCACTGTGTAATGAATTGACCTGTACGATCGGTACGCAAGACAAGCTTTTCACTGTACCTCGGTACAAGTGACAATAATAAATCCATACCAATACCAACTCTTCCCCAGCAGCCTAACATGGGGCTGTGGTACAAGATAGAGTCAGCGTAATACAGCACAGAAACAGGCCCTTCGGCCCAACTTGTCCCCATCTGCCTGCGTTTGGCCCATATTCCTCTAAACCGTTCCTCTCCATGTGCTTATCCAATGGTGAGGGATGGAATAAGACTGCCGGTTTAATTCCATGTTCTCCTTTCTCTTTCCCCGTAACACTGGGGAATCGGTCTCCCTGCCCTGCCTACATTGCTTTAGCCATCAAATACCTCCTCTGTGCAACCTGACACGGTCCCTTCTCTCTGCCTGTTGTGTACTGCACCCCGGAAGTTAGAAGAGCGCGTTTAGGGGAACGTGGTGCGTTAACCGAGGCCCTCACCCAGTCTGAAGGCCGACTTGCAGAGGCGGAAGTTGTCCTGCGCGAAAGGCAGCCCTGGCACGTAGCTCAGCATCAAAGGGTTGAGCCCAGCGGTGTCTGCGCTCTGTGCTGCGCTGCTTGAAGCCGCTGCAGTTGGCGTCCACATCAGCAGGTCGTTATTAAATCTGCCATTGAAAAATAAACAGGACAGCATCACAAACCTTTGCCCTCTTCCTCCCTTCGTGGATTGACCTTCCTGCCCGGAATGGGCATTCCCCACAGGTCCTTCCAAGGTCACGGCAGGGTTCCGTCCCTGCGAACTGGTTGTGACCCAGATGGTTTGCAAGTCGGAAATGTGACCACAAACCGAATTCCCAGGCGGCAGGAGATGCCTGCAGCCCCTCAGCAGCTGGCAAATCCATCCCACCAGTCTCCCTTGTTTGGGTGTGCGGGCCGTACATAGGTCAGGCGCTTGTAACCTGGCGCGGAGGTGTCCTCTCGTCACGGAATGGGACAGCTATGCAGTTAATGAAAGGCTCAGGCCCCAAAGATGTTTTGAATGGTCACTGTTGCGATGTAGGAACTGTGACAGCCAGTTTACACAGGCACAAATGGCCATCTGTTTTCGAGAGGTTGCTTTACAGATAACATCAATGGTTCTACTTCCTCAGAAGGCTAAGGAAACTCAGCATGTCCCCAATGACCCTGGCTTTAATGATGAACTCTTGACCTCAAAATCTACCTCATCAGGGCCCTTGCACCTTATTGTCTGCCTGCACTGCACTTTCTGTAACTGTAACACTTTATTCTGCATTCTGTTATTGCTTTTCTCTATGTTAACATCTACCTCAATGTTCTGCAAGCCATCCATACAGAACATTTCAAAATAACTGACAATAATAAACCAATTCCAATTTTTTACAGACGCACCATAGAAAGAATTCTATCTGGATGCATCACAGCTTGGTAAGGCAACTGCTCTGCCCGGGACCGCAAGAAACTGCAGAGAGTTGTGGACACAACCCAGCGCATCACGGACACCTGCCTCCCCTCCACTGACTCCGTCTACGCATCCCACTGCCTCGGGAAAGCAGCTGACGTAATCAAGGACCCCTCCCGGCCCGGTCATTCTCTCTTCCCCCCTCTCCCATCAGGCAGAAGATACCAAAGCTTGAGAGCACGTACCACCAGGCTCAAGGACAGCTTCTACCCCGCTGTTATCAGTCTCCTGAACAGACTTTCATACGCTAAAAGGTGAACCCGCAATCTCTCGATCTACCTCGTCGTGGCCCTTAAACTTTATTTGTCTACCTGGACTGCACTTTCACTGTACTGCAGAACTATATCCTGCACTCTGTTTCCTTTTTACTACCTTGATGTAACTATGTATGGAAATGATCCATCTGGATGGCATGCAAAACAAAACAGCTTTTCACTGTCTCTTGGTAAGTGTGACAATAACCAACCAATACAATACTGGAGCAGAACAGCAGAAGTAATCCTCCAGTTCTTACACCAACAGCACAGGGGATCATTTACATCAGCCCCAGAGGGGAAATGGATCTTGGTTTAACATCTCTGGCAGTGCAGCTCCTCCTCAGCACCCGGGGTTCAAGGCTCTGGAAGTCAAGGGTAGGGAGGAACACTTCACCCCCTACATGAGCTTCAGTGCCGTGACTACACCGTGAGGCTTTCCCTGGATGTTAGGCTATTAAAACATTCACCTTTCGAGTGTGGTTTTTGCTGATGAAATGGCTCGACCACCTGTGTTCAGTTAAGTCAACTGCATGTGGGAGAAGGAACGCTCAGATCCTTTATTAAAGCAAAGGAGGCCATTTGGCCCCTCGCCTCTTGTACCAGCTCTGTGAAAGAGCTCTCCAACTAGACCCACTTCTGCTCTTTCCCTGGAGCCCTGCAGATGATCCTTTCCAAATACTGATCCAATTCCCTTCGGAAACCTCCCATTGAAACTCCTTCCACAGCCTTGTCGGGCCTTAAGTTCCAGGTCACAACAACCTCCAGTGGAGTCACTCATTCCCAGCTCTGCTGATCTTGCCACTTGTCTTCATCTCTTATCTTCATGTTACCATTCTGTAAGTGCAGGAAGCTTCTCCCTATGTATTCCATCAGTCCCCTTGTAAAGTGACCTTCGCACGGAAACAGGCCCTTCGGCCCAACTTATCCATGCCAACCAAGATGTCTATTCAAGCTAGGCCCACTTCCCTACCCATATCCTCTAAACCTTTCCTATCTATATACCTGTCCAAATGTCTTTTAAACGTTGTAATTGTACCCACCTCTACCACCTCCTCTGGCAGCTCGTTCCACAAACCCACTGCCCTCTGTGTGAAAAACTTGCCCCTCAGGTCCCCTTTCAAGCTTTCCCCTCTCACCTTAAATTTATGCCCCCTAGTTTCAGACTCCCTTATCTTGGGGAAAAGACTGTAACCATCCACCTTATCGATGCCCCTCATGATTTTATAACCTCCATAAGGTTACCCCCCCCCCCTCAGTCTAGGGAAAAAAGCCCCAGCCTCTCCTTATAACTCAAATCCTCCAGTCCCAGTAGCATCTTTATAAATCTTTTCTGCACCCTTTCCAGCTTAATTACTAAAACTGCGCACAATATTCCAAGTGTGGTCTTGTACAGTTGGAACACCACGTCCCAGCTCCGGTACTCAGTGCCTTGACCAATGAAGGCAGGCGTGCCAAACGCCTTCTCCAGCACCCTGTCTACCTGTCTCTCCACTTTCAGGACTGTATGCCTGTACCCCCAGGTCTCTCTGTTCTACAACACTCTTCAGGACCCTACCATTTACTGTCCAAGTCCTGCACAGATTTGCTAAGCCACTTCTTACTCGCCTTAGCTTTTCCAACCCAGCTTCCGACCCCTGGCCTTGGCCAGATGGTGCCTACTTGGAGGCTTCAAACATAGACAAGGAGGGCGTCCCCTGAGGCTCACCTGTTGTAGACGCTCTCGTAGAATTCCTTACTGGGAAGCAGCAGGTGCAGGGCGGGAAGGGTCAGCTCCAGGACGTACCGAGAAGTGGCCAGCGTCTGAGACTGGAACTCTGCCATCTCTTCAGGGTCTCCCGGGATCACCATCTGTCAATCAAAGTCAGCAGCCGTCAGAGCTTGCCTCCCTCTCAGTGTTGGGGTAGGGCACGACTCCAGTGGGGTGGGAAGTGACTCCCGAGTGGTTAGTGGGATGGTGGATTCAGGGCAAGTGTCAGCCACTTGGCTTATGTTACCTCAACTGATACAGAAACAAAACATAGTCAGAGAGTCATACAGCACACAAACATGCCCACCACACCCATGGGATGGCTACACTAATCCCATCTGCCAGCATTAGGACCCTATCCGTCTATGCTTTGCCTATTCAAGTGCCTGTCTGAATGCCTCTTAAACACAGTGATTGTATCCGATTCCAGCCGTTCCACACATTCCAGATGCCAAACACTCTTCTGTGCAGGAAAAAAACTTGCCCCACAGATCCCCTTTAATGTTAGACACACTCAGCAGGTCTGGTGGCACCAGTGGAAAGGGAAACAGGATTTACCGTTCCAGGTCTAAGACCCTTTGTCAGAGCTCTCTGTTTCCAGGATGTTCTGCTTTGCTTCAGATTTCCAGCATCTGTAATTTATTTTTGGGATTTTCAATTGCAGCTGGTTGGTTTATGGGATGGCAAATTCACGTTCAACAACTGCTAGGGGACAAACTTCAAGATAATAATGACAGCTGATTACTTTAGATTCATAGAGTTGTACAGCACGGAAACAGGCCCTTCGGCCCAACTCGTCCCTGTTGACCAAGGTGCCTTTCTGACCTGGTCCCATTTGACTACGTTTGGTTCCCTTATACGACGAGATGGACCCTGACCTCACGATCTACCTTGCTGTGACCTTGTACCTTATTGCACTGCACTTTCTCTGTAGCTGTGACACTTTGCTCTGTACTGTTATTGTTTTTACCTGTACTACCTCAATGCACTCTACTAACTCAATGTAACTGCACTGTGTAATGAATTGACCTGTACGATCGGTATGCAAGACAGATTTTTCACTGTACCTCGGTACAAGTGACAATAATAAACCAATACCAATAAACCTTTCCTATCCATGTCCCTGTCCAAGTGTCTTTTAGATGTTGTAAGTGTACCTGCCTCTACCACTTCCTCTGGCAGCTCGTTCCACATACCCACCACACTCTGTGTGAAAAACTTGCCCCTCAGGTCCCCTTTAAATCTTTCCCCTCTTGCCTTAGATCTTCCCCTCTAATTTCAGACTCGCCTACCCTGGGAAAAAGACTTGTTATCATCCACCTTACCTATGTCTCTCACAATTTTACAAACATTTATAAAATTACCCCTCTGCCTCCTTTGCGCCCATCCAGTCTCTAAACCTTGTGGAGTATCAGAATTACCTGACAGGCATGAATTGAATCACTTCACTCAATGATAAATTCCTTCGATAGAGGATTTCTCGGAATAAGAAGGCACAAGGTATGGTCATGAATGACAAAGGCTTCCTGGTACAATCCCCTGTATTTATACAATGGAACTCTGATAATCTGCATCCAATTGCTTGGAAATCCCAATGGTTTGGCATCTGGCTCATTCATTAGTCCAGGGTGTGGGCGGGGTGGGAGGGTGGAGATGGGGGTCGGGGATCTGGAACATGGATCGGTCTGTGAAACGTACAAGCTGAAACTCACCGGGATTCGGCTCCCATTCCCTTTAAACTCACCAGGTTCACTCTAAAAGAAAGTGAACTAAGTGTGCGCTGAACTATTAATAGGAGTAACATCCAATAGTCTGGAAAATCTGCTGTCCTGAAAATACTGGGTGTGCCAGACTATCGGAGTTTTAACCCCCTTACACAGCATGTTGGGACAGTTCCTCTACATGAAAAAGCCACTTGTTGCAAGCTGTATCTGTTGCTGAGGTTTCTACCTCTTAATTCTACCCCTTCCATTATTTTCACTTTAGCATTTCACTTTGCAGAACTAAACTTTGCACCATTCTGCTGTTTTGTCGCTGTATTTATTATTACCATGTATAGCGTTTACTCTGTGAGCTTCGCGTTAGCAAGGAATTTCATTGCACCTTGGTGTAGATGACAATAAAGTAATCTGAAGTTTCACTTTACAGGATTTGAGACTTGGACCGAGAGCGGGAGAGTTTAAAAGAGGTAGGTCTCGGGGCTTGCTTGCAAGTTTCACTTTAAAGGAGGCATGTTTGCAACTTGTTAGTTGAGAGTTGATTGGCTGATTAGCTAATTAACAGCAGCCATTAAAAAGAAAGTAGGTCAAGCAGAGCAGCCAATGTGACAGTGGTCCAGTGTAGGAGGCTTTGGTGTGGAGTAGCCCAGGGTTTGGGAGTGAGAGTGGATCTTTAAAAAGGCTTCAGTGAGGAGGCACAGGTAAGGTCTTATTTTGTTGTTGATCCTCAATACTTGATTCAGTGTAGGCACGATGGTGGTTAGGGCAGTGGAATGCTCCTCCTGCAAGATGTGGGAAGTCAGGGAACCTCATGGTCTCCCTGATGACTACATCTGTGGGAAGTGCACCCAGCTGCAGCTCTTGACAGACTGGGTCAAGGAACTGGAGCTGGATGTATCTGGGAATCTGAGAACATCATAGATGAGGCTTTTACGGAGGTGGTCACACCCAAGATACAGGCTTCAGGTAGATGGGTGACCACCAGGAAAAGCAAGGGGAGTAAGAGGTCTGTGCAGGGTTCCCCTGTGGGCATTCCCCTCACGAACAGGTATATACTGTTGAGGGGGATGTTCTTTCAGGGGTGAGCAGCAGTAGTTAGGTCTCTGGCACTGTGACTGGCTCAGAGGGAAAGGGTGCAGTCAGACAGGGTGATAGTAGTAGGAGACTTTGACAATGAGGGGGACAGACAGGAGACTCTGTGGCCAGGGAAGAGAGGCCAGGATGGTGTATTACCTCCTGGGTGCCAGGGTCAAGGATGCCTCTGAGCAGCTGCTGAACTTTCTCGAGGGGGAGGGCCAGAAGCTGTTGTACACTTTGGTACAAATGCCACGGGTAGAACCAGGGATGAGGTCCTCCAGAAAAAGTATATGGAGTTGATTAAGAAGCAGGACTTTGAGGGTGGTGATCTCTGGATTACTTCCAGTGCCATGTGCTAGTGAGGTCAGAAATGGAAGAATAGGCCTGGTGAATTTCTGGCTGAGGAGCTGGTGCAGGGGGCAGGGATGCAGGTTCTTGAATCATTGGGATCTCATCTGGGATAGAGGTGACCTGTACAAGAGGGACCAATATCCTTGCAGGGAAATTTGCTAGTGCTACATGGGAGGGCTTACACTAGGTTGGTGGGCTCTGAGCAGGAGCAAGTCATGGGGTAAAGCTGTAACCAGTGAGAGCAAGTTTAGTAATCAGGATAGCCAGGGAAGGGAAAGGAATACTCTGTTAAACTGCATTTCTTTCAATGCACGAGGTTTAACAGCTAAGGTGGATGAACTTAGACTGTGGATTGGTTCGAGGACTGGGATGTTATAGCCATAACAGAAACATGGCTGAGAGAAGGGCAGGACTGGCAGCCCAGTGTTCCAGGATACAGATGCTACAGGTGTGACAGAGGTACAGGTAGATGAGGAGAGGGGTGTTGCCTTTTTGATAAGGGAGGAGGTAACAGCAGTACTTGGATGACATTCTTGGGGGATCATCCAGTGAGGCCATATGGGTAGAACTTAGAAACAGAAAGGGGATGGTCACTCTTGACGACTTTTCCCCCCCATTAGTCAGCTGAAACTACTTGAGGAGCCGGTATGCAGAGAAATAACCCGTAGTTGTACGAATAATAGTGTTGTATTAGTGGGAATTTTAATTTCTCCAGTATTGACTGGAGCATCCAGTGTTAAGGGCCCCGACGGGATGGAATTTGTGAAATGTGTCCAGCAAAGTTTCCTGAGTTAGTATATAGAGGACCCTACTCAGGAGGGTGCAAGACTGGAACTCCTCTTGGGGAACGAGGTAGGGCAGGTAACGGAAGTAGCAGGTCAGGGAGCATTCTGGCTCTAGTGGCCATAATTCTAATAGTTTTAAGATAGAGATGGAAAAGGATAGGACAGGCCCACAGGTTCGAGTCCTAAACTGGAGCAGGGCTAATTTTGGGAGAACTCGGCAGGCTCTAGCAGAAGTTGATTGGGTGAGCCCGTTTGAAAGGAAAGGAATGAATGGCAAGTGGGAGGCTTTTAAGAGTGTGATATCAAGAGTCCAGGGGCAGCATGTTCCTGTTAGGGTGAAGGATAAATCTGGTAAGCTTGGGGAACCTTGGCTGACGAGGGATATTGAGGTTCTGGTCAAGAAAGAGAAAGAAGCTTAGGGTTTAGGAGGTCGGGGGCAAGTGAATCCCTTGATGACTCTAAAAAGATTAACATGGAACATAGAACAGTACAGCACAGTACAGGCCCTTCGGCCCACGATGTTGTGCTGACATTTTATCCTGTTCTAAGATCTACCTAACCCTTCCCTCCCACAGAGCCCCTGTTTTTCTATCTTTCATGTGTCTATCTAAGAGCCTCTTAAATGTCCCTTTAAGAATACTCTTGAGGGAAATCAGAAGGGCAAAGAGGGTATGAGATGGATCTGGCAGGGAAGGTTAAGGAAAATCCCAAGAGGCTCTATAGATGAAAAGGATTGGAGTAGGTCCCCTTGGAGATCAGCAGGACTGCCTACGTCTCGAGCTGCAGGAGATGGGTGAGATTTTTAACACATTTCTCCTTGCTATTTACTGAAAAGAAAGTCACAGTCCCTCGAGAGCTGAGGGAAACTAGTGGAGATGTTTTGGAGGAAATTCATATTACCGGGGAGGAGGTATTTGCAACCTTGCAGCACATTAAGGAGGATAAATCCCCAGGGCCTGACTGAGTGCATCCTCGGACTTTGTGGGAGGTTAGAGAAGAAATTGCGGAGACCCTTGCGGAGAAGATTGCTTCATCATTGGCCACTGGTGAAGTTCCCAAAGACTGGAAGGTGGCTAATCTTCTGTTTAAGAAGGGCAGCAAGGACAAGCTAGGGAACTACTGATGTCAGGCTGACTGGCCTGTAGTGGGGAAGGGACAGGATCAACCAGCATTTAGAAAGAGTCTGATCAGCGGAGTCAGCATAGCTTTGTGCATGGAAAGTCGTGCTTGATGAATCTTAGTTTTTTTTTGAAGAGGTGACCAAAAAGATAAATGAGGGTAGGGCAATGAATGTTGTCTAATAGGACTTGAGCAAGGCCTTTGAAAAGGTATGCTGGGCTGGAAGGTTAGGTTCCATGGAATTCAAGAAGAGCTAGTTAGGTGGATTCAAAATGAGGAAAGCGCAGTGGTGCAGCCAGTAGAGCTGCTACCCCACAGCCCCAGGGACTCTGGTTTGATCCTGACCTCTGGCACCGTGTGTGTGTTTTACAATGAGATGGACTCTGCCTCGTTGTGACCTTGCACCTTATTGCACTGCACCTTCTCTCTCGCTGTGACACTTTACTCTGCACTGTTATTGTTTTTACCTGTACTACCTCAATGCACTCTGTACTGACTCAATGTAACTGCACTGTGGAATGAATTGACCTGCACGATCCGTACGCAAGACAAGTTTTTCACTGTAGCTCGGTACAAGTGACAATAATAAACCAATACCAAATTGGCTCAGGTAGGAAGCAGAGGGTGATGGTCGAAGGCTGTT
The DNA here is from genome assembly GCF_009764475.1 of Pristis pectinata. Taxonomy (NCBI): domain Eukaryota; kingdom Metazoa; phylum Chordata; class Chondrichthyes; order Rhinopristiformes; family Pristidae; genus Pristis; species Pristis pectinata. Next base: position 7,915,226 of record NC_067441.1, read on the forward strand.
TCTCGGAATGGAGGCCAGTGACTAGTGGTGTGCCACAGGTCAGCGTTGGGACCCTTGTCGTTCATTATTTATACAAATAATTTTGATGTGAATGCACGAGGCTTGATCAGTAAATTTGCAGATGACACGAAATTAGGTGTTGTTGATAGTGAAGAAAGTTAACGCAGATTACAGGGGATCTTGATCAGTGAGGGAAGTGGGCCGAGGTGTGGCAAATGGATTTCAATACAGATAAGTGTGAGGTGACACATTTTGGAAAGTCAAACCAACGTAGGACTTCAATGAATGGCAGAGCACAAGGGAGTGTAATGGAACAGAGGGACTTAGGAGTACAAGTGCATAGTTCGTTGAAAGTGGCGTCACAGGTAGACAAGGTGGTGAGAAAGGCATTTGGCACACTGACCTCCCTCAGTCATGGCACTGAGGATAGGAGTTAGGACATTGTTGCAGTTGTACAAGTCGTTGGTGAGGCCGCACACGGAGCACTGTGTACAGTTTTGGTCGCCCTGTTATAGGAAAGATGTGGTTACACTGGAAAGAGTGCAGAGAAGATTTACGAGGATGTTGCCAGGACCAGAGGGCCTGAGTTACACGGAGAAGTTGGCCAGGTGAGGTCTTTATTCCCTGGAATGTAGGAGAATGAGGGGCGACCTTATAGAAATGTTAAAATCATGATGCAAAGGTAAGGTGGACGGTAACAGTCTTTTCCCCAGGGTAGGGGAGTCCAAAACTAGGGGGAATAGATTTAGGTTGAGAGGGGAAAGATTTAAAAGGGACCCTGAGGGGCAACTTTTCCACGCAGAGGGTGGTGAGTATATGGAACGAGCTGCCAGAGGAAGTGGGTGAGGTAGGTACAACAGTACCATTTAAGAAGCACTTGGATAGGTACATGGAGGGGAGGGGCTTGGAGGGACATGGGCTGAACATAGGAAATTGGGACTAGTTGGGTGGGCACCATGGACTGGTTGGGCTGTATTGCTCTGATTCTAATCTCAGCAGGACTGGAAACCAGGCTACAGCAACACCAAACGCAGGCAAATGAGACCAGGCGAGGTGGGCACCTTGGTTGACATGGACTATTTGGGCTGAAGGGCCTGTCTTCCCTGCTGTATATGACTCTCTAAATGAAAACTCAGTGGCAGGGATGGAATTGCATGTGTGTCAGGCTCCCAACACCTGCACATATCTGGACACCAGGCAACAGCAGGGATCAGCCACAAACCATCCAACACCTCAACTTGTTGGCTCAAACACTGCAAGTGGAGTACTGAAGTAGGGAAGCCTTGTTACTGCAATAAAACTCTGATAATCCAGCACACTTTGGGGATACCAGAATGGTAGGCTTTCCAGACTACTGGATGTTTATATGGGACAATAAATTAAATACATCCAGATGGATGTGATGGGCTGAGGGAGACAGGAGACTGCAGACACTGGAATCTGGAGCAACAAACAATCTGCTGGAGGAACTCAGTGGGTTGAGCAGTAATTGTTGGGGGGGGGGGGGGGGGGGGGGGAGGAATTGTTGACATTTTGGGTCAAAACCCTGCACCAGGACTGATAGTGGAGAGGGGAGATGGCCAGTATAACGGGGGGGGGGGCAGCGCGGCAAGGGAGTGAGTGGCAGGACAAGAGCCGCTCCTGTCCCAGGTGATTGGTGGACTGAGGAGGGGTGAAAAGTGATGGGCAGTTTGGAGTCCGTGGAGGGGAGATCTCCCGATCTGATGGGATCTGTAACAATGCGGGAGATAGCGGCCTAGTGTTCACTGGTGGAGTCGTGGACCAGGGGCTGGTAATGAGGAGATAGTCAAGAGCTGTTGACTGGCCTCTGCAAGGTAGAGGTCAGTCCACCAGACTACAAAAGCACTGCCCTTGTCTCTGGGTTTAATGACTAGGTTGAGCAAGAAACTGCAGAGAGTTGTGGACACAGCCCAGCGCATCACGGACACCAGCCTCCCCTCCTTGGACTCGCTGAAGCAGCCAGCATAATCAAAGACCCCACCCACCCAGGTCATTCTCTCTTCTCTCCTCTTCCATTGGGTAGAAGATACAGGACCCTGAGGGCACGTACCACCAGACTTAAGGACAGCTTCTACCCCACTGTGATAAGACTATTGAAGGGTTCCCTTATACGATGAGATGGACTCTGACCTCACGATCTACCTTGTTGTGACCTTGCACCTTATTGCGCTGCACTTTCTCTGTAGCTGTGATACTTTACTCTGTACTGTTATTGTTTTTACCTGTACTACCTCAATGCACTCTGTACTAACTCAATGTAACTGCACTATGTAATGAATTGACCTGTACGATCGGTTTGTAAGACAAGTTTTTCACTGTACCTCAGTACAAGTGACAATAATAAACCAATACCAATTGGTGTGAAGTGAATAGTTTTTGTGCTGTACAATCCGCAGCCCAGGGCCAGACTATGCATAGCTGCGGAAAGCATAGCACCCGGACGTAAATGACGGCTGGCTTGAATCTGTTCAGTGATTAGCGGTGTGGGGGAGACGAAGCTCAACAATTACAGACAGCCAACGTGAACCAGTGATGTGGCTGGCTAAAGCAAGACCTCACCTCCTCTGTTTCGTACATGGTGCGTTTAGACGAGAATGGAGAGGGCTCAGGCTGCTTCAGCTCACAGGGGCTTTCCACTGTAGAGGTGTCGAGTTCCTCGGCCTTTCCCACGAACAGGTCCCACTGGGAGCCGCTGTAGTCTGGATTCACAGTCAGTACTATCCTGCCCCATCAGAAGAACAACAGCACTCAGATGACAGTCGTCTGGTAGTGTAGTTAGCAGACACTGCTCCCCACCCTGCCCCCAAAAGTTTCTATCAGTACCAGCTGGTGATGGATTGCATGCAGTTAGCCCAGGGAATTGGGAGGGTTCTGCTATTTGACCACTTCACCTTCAGAGCCAGGCCTGGCTGTCACTTCCGGAAACGTGCTGGCACGGTAGTGTAGCAGTTAGCGTAACACTATTACAGTGCCAGCGACCCAGGTTCGGTTCCGGCTGCTGTCTGTAAGGAGTTTTTACATTCTCCTCGTGTCTGTGTGGGTTTCCTCCCACATTCCAAAGACTACAAGTAGGAAGTTGTGGGCGTGCTATGTTGGTGCCAGAAGCGTGGCGACACTTGCGGGCTGCCCCCAGAACACTCTACGCAAAAGATGCATTTCGATGTACATGTGACTAATAAAGATATCTTATCTCTCTTATCCAACCAGAGGGCACTTCCTCTTCCCTGACATTTTATCTCCAGGGCTACTGTGGCACAGACAACACCCCGCAAGACCGAAGTTGTACACCTTGCACTGGGAGCTGGTCTCGCAAACATTGCAGTTCAGTCAGCTACCATCTCTCACACGTGATGGTGTGTAACAACAAGCTGGTAAATACGTTTGTACAAAATCAAACTATCCTTCAAACAAATGCATAACTCACAAAGTTGAGCTTTCTCCACACTGTCCCATCACACACTCCCAGGGCAGGGACAGCACGAGTTACTCATAGACTAACTAAAGCTCACTCCCATGGCAGGGATAACATGGGGTTTTCAGAGTAAAGCTCCCTCTACGCTGTCCTGTCACACACACACACACCCCCATGGCAGGAATAGCCCCTCTTTACACTGGGGACCTTGGGTGGAAAGTGTTGCACAGGTTCTTGTCAGTTTACTCCCCAGCCTCCTGTCATTTCTGTGGCCAGGAGAAGACTATTATGTACATATGGAGTTTGAGAGGTTGCAGCCTCCGAGTATTTGAAGGGGCTGCTCCTAAAGTTCTGGCTGCACTTCAGCCCCACGCTCCTGACTTCGGTCACCCGGTGCGGAGGGGGTTGGATTGGTTGGGGGATCTCCTGGTCGGTTTGCTCCTGGGCCTGGCCAAGGTGGCTATTCACGGGTCTACGCGGCGGGCAGTCAAGAGTTCTGGCTGAGACAACTGCCTGCCCCACTTCCGGGGTTACGTCTGCGCCCATGTGTCCCTGGAGAAGGAGCACGCGGTATCCACGAGAACAATGTGGGGGGGGCTTCTGGGACCAGTGGGCAGCACAGGGGCTCCAGTGCGGGTCATTGACAGAGTAAACTCCCTCCACACTGTCCCCATCAATAAAATTAACTACAGAATGTTTATCTGCACAGCACTTTTTCTACAATTCACCCGATTGACTTACTTGGGAGTCGTATATTTTGTACCAGGAACTTTATCGGTTGCTTTGTTGACTCGAATGCATGAAATGCCAGGTTTCAGTCCGTCTTCGTAAATACCTGTCAGAACACAGTTTGAGATCAATGCCTGTTTTGCAACTTTGTACCTGCAAATATCATCTGCAGTGTTTTACCAGCTTAATGAGGTTTCCGATTCCAGCGGCTGACATTCCGTACAGCATCGACAGCCAAGCCAGCAGCTGCCTAGTCCTGCAGTCCCCTTCATAATCCCCCTCTTTCCTCTGATTGATTGCCCCAAACCCCTATTCCTTTGCGGTCACCTGCTCCCAACATCCTTGTGATGTTTGCGGTGCTTTGAGTCAAGGACCGTCAATAAATGCAGGCGGTGGTCGTAATCAGTCGGTGACCTCAACGCCCAAGGTGAACAAGCAGTTAGTAGTGCTTCGTAGACACGGCAGAGAAAGGACAAATGTAACTGCGCAGACTCACCGTGCAGGTCGCTGAAGCTGAGCTCGTACTTGAAGGGCTCGACGCTGGCTCCAAAATCGGTCTTGAAAGTCAGGTCCTTGCACTCCAACCTCAGAGACTCCTTCCTCACGGCCTTCTGGAACCAGGGCCTGCGCTCGGCCTCGGGGCGCAGGTCGGGCACGGGGAACTGCAGCCGGAGGTGGGCTTTGGGCGCCGTGATCCGCACAGCCGTCGGGTGCCCCTGGGCAGGAGGAGGTTCGGCCCGGACAGCGGACAATCCAGAGATCTGGAACACACGAGCAAAGGAAGTAAGAGCCAGCGGTTTGGCCTCTCGAGGCTGATGTACCTTGGCGCTGTTTTCCAGCACAGCTCCCATATCCAGAAATCGATCCAAGACCCCAGAGACTGCAGATGCTGGGATCACAAGGAAGGCGTGCCAGCGGCTTTACTTTCTTAGAAGGTTAAGGGCGTTTGGCTTGTCACCGAACACTCTAACAAACTTCTACAGATATACTGTTGGAAAGTGTCCTGACTGGTTGCATCACGGTCTGGTAACAGTAACTCCAATACGCAGAAACATAAGAAGCTGCAGAGAGCGGTGGACTCTGCCCAATACATCACGGGCACATCCCTCCCCACCATCGGGAATATCTACAGGAGGCACTGCCTCAAGAAGGCAACATCCATCATCAATGATCCCCACCATCCGGGCCGTGCCATCTTCTCGCAGCTCCCATCGGGCAGGAGGTACAGAAGCCTGAAGTCCCACACCACCAGGTTCAAGAACAGCTACTTCCCTTCAACCATTCAGTTCTTGAACCAACTGGCAAAACCCTAATCACTACCTCAGTACAGCAACACCTTGACCTTATTTTATTTGTTCTTTGTAAAAATTGTGTATAATTTGTTTAATTTGTTTTCCTTGTGAATGCTGCTTATCTGATGCTCTGTGCCTGTGATGCTGCTGCAAGGAAGTTTTTCATTGCACCTCTGCACACATGGACTTGTGCATGTGACAATAAACTCGACTCTGACTTTAAAACTGAACACAATACTTCAGGTCGGGTCACATACTTGGCCGACTGTGGCTGTGGTCGGCCCTACAAAATTGTACAGCTAACCACGTTCCCAATCCCTGGCACCTGCCACACACCTACCAATATTCCCAAGCTCCGGCTGCTTACTCTAAGCATGTCCCTGCGTGTCCAGCCACACACCTCACCACACTGCCTGATTCATTTCCCTCCCCCATCTGTCCATCGTCCCTCCCTTGTCAGGATTCACCATCACCTTCCAGCCTCCATCTCCACCTTCCCCCTCCCCACCTGGCTCCATCAACTTAATTTCTTCCCTAGCATCCTGGATGTTTCTACCTGTCACCCACCAGCCTCTCTCTACATCCCACCGCCCCCCCCCCCCACCTGCCCATCATCTCCCACCCCACCTGATTCCACCTATCACCTACCAGCCCCTGTCTCAACCCACCCCCTCACCTCTTTATACTCTGCCCTCTACCTTCTCAGCCCTGATGCAGGTCTCCACCCAAGAGGTCAACCATCCCTCTGCCTCCACAGGAGCTGCCTGACCCCGAGTTACTCCAGCAGTATCTTTTGCTCCAGATTACAGCATCTGCAGTCTGTCTCTTCACTGAGTTAACCATGTTCCAGGAAGGATTGTGGAAGACCCTCCATGGAAATTGGTAGGGCCCTGGGGAGTGTCGTAGAACAGAGAGACCTGGGGTACAGGTACATAGTTCCCTGAGAGTGGAGACACAGATAGACAGGGTGGTGAAGGTGGCATTCGGCACGCTGGCCTTCATCGGTCAGGGCATTGAGTACAGGAGTTGGGACATCACATTGCAACTGTACAAGTGAGACCACACTTGGAGTATCGTGCACAGTTCTGGTTGGCCAGCAGTAGGAAGGACGTCATTAAGCTGTAAAGGGTGTAGAAAAGATTCACGAGGATGTTACCGGGACTGGAGGCCTTGAGTTATAAGGAGAGACTGGACAGGCTGTGACGGTTTTCCCCCGAAGCGTAGGTGGCTGAGAGGTGACTTTATAGAAGCATGTAAAATCATGAGGTGTGTAGGTAACGTGGACGGTCACAGTCTTTTCCCAAGGTTAGAGGATGTAGATTGAAGGGGAAAGATTTAGAGAGGACCTGAGGGGCAAGTTTTACCACACAGAGGGTGATGGGTGTATGGAACGAGCTGCCAGAGGAAGTGGTAGAGGCGGGTACAATTCCAGTGTTTAAAAGACATTTGGACAGGTAAGGTTTAGAAGGATATTGGCTAAACTAGCTGAGGTTTGGGAAACACCCCTACTGACTTCTGGGAATCTCTGGCCCATGACCACTCAAAGTGGTGAAGGAACATTCAGGATGGACATGAGTACTGGTACGGTAATTCCCATGCACAGGAACACAAGAGGCTGCAGAGTAGTGGAGACAACCCGGTCCATCACGGGCACAGCCCTCCCCACCACCGACAGCATCTACAGGAGACGCTGCCTCAAGAAGGCAGCGTCCATCATCAAGGATCCCCACCATCCGGGCCGTGCCATCTTCTCGCAGCTCCCAGCGGGCAGGAGGTACAGAAGCCTGAAGTCCCACACCACCAGGTTCAGGAACAGCTACTTTCCTACAACCATCAGGTTCTTGAACCGACCTGCACAACACTAACCCCACCTCAGCAACAGAACACTACAGACCACCTCTTGCACTGCTGTAGACTTGTCTCTGATTGTGTCTTTTTTGCACTAGGGTCTTGCTTTTGCAGTCTTTTTCCCCCCTGTCTTGTATAATTTATGTTCTGTGTGTTGTCTGTACCTACGTGCCTGTGATGCTGCTGCTGCGAGTGAGTTTTTCACTGTACCTGACCCTCACTGCACTTGTACACATGGCAACAAACTCGACTTGACTTGAACGTCAAGTCCCTGCATCAGGAGCTCACAGAAGGCCTCTGTAAGTGGTGGAAGCAGAACAACGACTGCCAGTGATTTCTTTTAATGTGGGATGGCTATTGTGCACTAGTCTTGATAGAGCGAGGTCTTAGGCACACACACACACACACACACACACACACACTATGGATACACTTATCAACAGACTTGCCCACTTCCTTGGTCTCTTTCCCTCAGCCCTGTGCCCCTCTCCACACCCCTAAGTTAGGATGTACTATTGCCACATAGGGTGTTGTGCAAACAGGCCCTCAGTCTCTCCGTGCGGTGCACTCCAGGTTCCGAGCCAGTGAAGCAACAAATCAGCCACAGACATCCTGCGTGTTTGGAGACCATGCCTAGAGTTACAGAGCTGCACGCAGGGTTCCGAGAAGTTGCCTTACTGTATTCTGTGTACAAACAAGGCAACTCGAGCTTGTCCAGTCACTCAGCTGGTCAGGCCACGACACACAGAGCAGAATGCCCGCTGCAGACCAGTGCTGAGCTTCAGGGGTACCCTGCCTGTTCTAACCAGTGGTGCCGAGTACACTCCACTGCAGCCAGCTCCTCACGGTAAGTACAGGCCATTCATCCTACTGCTAAAGAATACAGGAGCATCTTTCCCAACTTCAATATTCATTCAAGCAGTATAGTACCAAACTGCTGGTCTGGTCTCACTGTCAAATTTGAGGCACTTACCGAGGACTGATCCCCAGTGATAGGATAACGAGAGCTTTACTCTGCGTTTAACCTGTACTGTCCTTGCCCTGAGAGTGCGTGATGGCATAGTGTAGAGGAAACTTCATTCTGTGTCTAACCCTAAGAGTGTGTGATGTGAGAGCGTAGAGGGAGCTTCACTCTGTGTCTGACCCTGAGAGTGTGGGATGGGACAGTGCAGAGGGAGCTTCACTCTGTGTCTGACCCCGGGAGTGTGTGATGGGACAGTGTAGGGGGAGCTTCACTCTGTGTCTGACCCCGTGAGTGTGTGATGGGACGGTGTAGAGGGAGCTTCACTCTGCGTCTGACCCCGGGAGTATGTGATGGGACGGTGTAGAGGGAGCTTCACTCTGCGTCTGACCTCGTGAGTGTGTGATGGGACGGTGTAGAGGGAGCTTCACTCTGTGTCTGACCCCAGGAGTATGTGATGGGACGGTGTAGAGGGAGCTTCACTGTGTGTCTGACCTTTTGTTTTGGAAAGGTTTATTAACTTATTTACACTACAGGCAACCCCCATGTTACAGTAGTTCGAGTAACGGAAATTCACCCTGACAGAATTCACAAATCACAACCAAAAAAATCTGGGATAAGGAATAAAAATTCACTCTTAAGAAATTTATGTGGGGAAAAAAATAAATGAAAACAAAATTTAATATTTTTCAATGCACAGATGGCAAGGTTCACATTATGAATAATCGTGATACAGACCGTTTCCAAGGAACACAACCCCTCTGTAAGGAGGGGATTGCCTGTGTGTACATGAATTCATTCAAATATTTTCCTCATTTTTCAAATTTAAATAAATTAATCCTGGTTCAGGATGCCCACTGGTCCAGGAAGGCTCCCACAGGGCCAGCAGACCTCTCCAGGGTCACCTGGGCACGGACATATCCTCAGAAGAGGGAGTGGCAGCTGGCTCGGGTGGAACTCCCGACAGCCCGCTGCCCTGAACGTTATCGGAATAGACACCCAGTGTGAACCTGACATGAACACTCTGTTCCAGCAGGGCTAGGGTTAAGCAGTTAAAGCACTCCTCTCTAACCACTGTTAAAAGGCTCTTGAATGGATCTCTTTGTAGAGTCGTACAGCAGGGTAACAGGCCCTTCGGCCCAACTCGTCCGTGCCGACTGTGTTGCCCAGCGAACTAGTCCCATCTGCCCACGTTTGGCCCACAGCCCTCGGAACCTCTCCTCTCCATGTACTTATCCAGACGGCTTTTAAACGTTGCTAATGTGCCTGCTTCAACCACTATTTCTGGCGGCTTGTTCCAAATACGCACCACCCTGGTAGTGTACGGTAACGGTTAGCCTAACGCTTTTACAGCGCCAGCGACCCAGGTTCGATTCCGGCTACTGTCTGTAAGGACTTTGTACGTTCTCCCCATGTCTGTGTGGCTTTCCTCCGGGTGCTCTGGTTTCCTCCCACATTCCAAAGACGTACAGGTTAGGAAGTTGTGGGCGTGCTATGTTGGTGCCGGAAGCGCGGCGACACTTGCGGGCTGCCCCCAGAACACACGACACAAAAGATGCATTTCACTGAGTGTCTCGATGTACACGTGACTAATAATGATATCCTTTGCATGAAGAAGATGCCCCTGATGTCCCTCATAAATCTCTCGCCTCTGATGTTAAACCTCTGCCCTCTTGTTTTTAGCACCCCCTCCCTGGAGAAAAAAGACTCTGTGCTTTCACCCTGTCTATGCCCCTCATGATCTTATACACCCCTATCAAGTCACCCCTCAATCTCCTACATTCCAGGGAATAAAGTCCTAGTCTACACCACCTCTCCTTGTAACTCCCCAAGTCCAGGCAACGTCCTGGTATATATGATGAGCTCCAAACTCTCAGTCTACCCCATCGTGGCCCTTGCACTTTGTCGACCTGCACTGCACTCTCTCTGTAACTGTACCACTATATTCCACATTGTTTCTTTTTGTTCCTTTTGTACTACCTTACGTATGGAACGATCTGTCTGGATGGCATGCAAACGAAAGCTCTTCACTGTATCTGGGTGCATGTGACATTAATAAACCAATTACGGCCACGTGGACTCAGATGAGCAGATACTACAGAATCGCAAACACACGGGCGGCTCGAGTGCGCCACTCACCAGCGTCGGCTCCGAAGGCCTGGCCTGCTCTGCCGGAAATACCCTCTCTTCTGTTGGCCACAGCCGCAGCAGGAGGTCCACCCTGTCCAGGAAGCCGAGGTCAATGTCCGCGTGGGCCTCCTGGAGCTCGATCACCAGCTCGGCGCTGCGCTTCGTGCCGGATCTCCTCCGAGTGCCCTGGGGAGGGACGCGGACACGGTCGGTCATTCACTGCGCCCAACGTCCCACCCCCACCTTCCCTCAATCCCCTCGCTCAGCCAAAACCTTTCTCGCTCCCTCTCCTTCCACGTTAACCAGATTACCCTCAGGTTGCTCTGCTGTTAACCTATATTTTTTTAAAACATTTATTGGGTGTTAACGGTAACTTTGTTTTAACTGTATATCTCGCTTGTGCAGCAGGTCTTGTGTTCCACCAACATCCCAGTGATCTGAGATGCGAATGAGTTTCGTGACCTCCAGTGCAATACCGCGCTGTTGCGGGCGAGATGTTAAACTGAGGCCCCACTTACCTTCTTCTGTGGATGAACAAGGTTAAACGACCCTTACAGAGAGAGAAAAAAAATCACAGTTCTCCCCAGCTATAAACACCTGGCACAGAAAGGGAATAGAATCTGGAGCAACACAAACAAAACGCTGGAGGAACTCAGCGGGTCAGGCAGCATCTACGGAGGGAAAGAAACAGTCGACGTTTCGGGTCGAGACCGTACATCAGGGCTGGAGAGGAAGAGAGCAGAAGCCGGAATAAGGTCAGGGAAGGGGGAGGAGCGCTCGTAGGCAGGGGATAGGTGAGTCCAGGTGAGAGGGGGAAGGTAGGAGGGTGGGGGTGGGGGAGGGGGGGAAGAAGTTAGAAGTTGAGAGGTGATGGGTAGAAGAGGCAAAGGGCTGAAGAAGGCAGTGGACCATGGCAATAAAGGGAAGGAGGTGGGGAATAGATAGGTCATGAGGGTGGGGGAAAGGATGGGCAGGTCATGAGGGTGGGGGAAGGGGACCTCAGGAATAAGGGAAGACAAAGACAAAAAAAAAGGGATGGGGGGGGTAGAAGAGGGGAGGGGTTACCGGAAGTTAGAGAAATCGATGTTGAGGCCGTCAGGCTGGAGACTACAGAGGCAAAATATGAGGTGTTGTTCCTCCAACCTGTGTCTGGCCTCAACAGTCTATCCATGGCCTCCTCCAGCAGTAGAGGAGGCCATGGATAGACGTGTCAGTACGGGAGTGGGATGTGGAATTGAACAGGATGGCCATCCCAAGCAGGAGTAGGCCACTTCGCCCCTCGAGCCTGCTCCACCATTCAATACGATCATGGCTGATCTGCCCCAGGCCTCAACTCCTCTCCTGTGCCAGTTCCCTGATCTGCCAAATGTTTATCTCCTCCCTCTTTAAGCAGCCCCGGTGATCCAGTGGCCACAACCCTTCAGTGTCGAGAATTCCAGAGATTCAACCCCTCTGTGAGAAGAAATTCCTGAGCATTTCAGAAAGGACGTGAAGGCTTTGGAGAAGTTGCAGAAGAGATTCACTGGGATATTGCCTAGTATTAACTAGAAGGAGAGGTTGGACAAACCTGGAGGTCGGAGGCTGAGGGTCAAACTGATGAGATTATGAGAGAGACAGTCTTTTTCCCCCAGGGTGGAGATGTCAAAGTATTTAAATAGTATTTGACATCTCCACCCTGGGGGAATCTGAATTTGGGCGGTACGGTAGCGTAGCGGTTAGCGCGACACTATTACAGCGCCAGCGATCGGGGTTCAATTCCAGTTGCTGTCTGTAAGGAGTTTGTATGTTCTCCCCGTGTCTGCGTGTGTTTCCTCCGGGTGCTCCGGTTTCCTCCAACATTCCAAAGACGTACGGGTAGGTGAATTTGGGTTTAAAATGGGCGGCGCAGACTCGTTGGGCCGGAAGGGCCTGTTACCACGCTGTACATAAAATTTTTTTTTTAATTTTTAAAAAATAGCGGGCATAGGATTAAGGTGAAAGGGGGAAAGTTTAAAGGAGCTTTATGAGGCAGGTTTTGTTTAAGTACAGTGGTAGGTGCCTGGCACATGCTGCCAGGGACGGTGATGGAAGCAGATGCAATAAAAAAAAGTTCATGGGGCATTTAAGCAAATACGTGAACAGGCAGGGACTGGAGGGACATGGACCACGTGCAGGCAGGTGGGATTAGTTTAAATTGGCATCATGGTCAGCACAGACATCGTGGGCCGAAGGGCCTGTACTGTTCTATGCTCTATAAATGACCACCCCCAAAATCTTGTAACTACATCCCCTTGTTCCAGACTCTCCCACCGGCAGAAACACCTCAACATCTAACCTGTCACATCCCCTAACGACCTTGTATATCAAAACAAATTGTGAAGGACAGTTTAAAGAATGGAACAGGATCCGGATAAGGACAGGCCCTCTAAAGTCACGCCTGTGGAGCCATCTGTTCAATAAGCATTAACCTCCACCTCCCATGGTCACAAGTCAGTAAGATCACCTCTCATTCTTCCAAACTCCAAAGAGTATAGATCAAATCTCTTCAGCTGCCCATGATAGGACTGATAGGACTGAGATCCTAAAGCCTACATCACTGCAACATGTAATTGTTATTAGAATGCTCTACACTGGATCTTGCTAAGTGACACTTCATGCGATGTGACACGGAGCACTCTAAACAAACTTCTACAGGTGTACTGTTGAAACTATCCTGACTGGTTGCATCATGGTCTGGTACGGCAATTCGAATGCGCAGGAACGTAAGAAGCTGCAGAGAGTAGTGGACTTTGCCCAATATATCACGGGCACATCCCTCCCCACCATCCGGAGTATCTCCAGGAGGCACTGCCTCAAGAAGGCAACATCCATCATCAAAGATCCCCACCATCTGGGCCGTGCCATCTTCTCGCAGCTCCCATCGGGCAGGAGGTACAGAAGCCTGAAGCCCCACACCACCAGGTTCAGGAACAGCTACTTCCCTTCAACCACTCGGTTCTTGAATCAACCTGCACAACCCTAATCACTACCTTAGTATAGCCACTTTGCACTACAATGGACTTGGTTACACCGCCAGGGACCCAGGTTCAATTCCAGCCGCTGTCTGTAAGGAGTTTGTACGTTCTCCCCGTGTCTGTGTGCGTTTCCTCCGGGTGCTCCGGTTTCCTCCCACATTCCAAAGACGTACGGGTTAGGAAGTTGTGGGCAATGCTATGTTGGCGCCGGAAGCATGGCGACACTTGCGGGCTGCCCCCAGAACACTCTACGCAAAAGATGCATTTCACTGTGTGTTTCGATGTACATGTGACTAATAAAGAAATCTTAATCTTAATGTACTTGTGTATGTGACAGTAAACTCGACTCAACTTGAGAAGTACTTCACTGGCCAGATCAGCAGATAGTACGGCAATTCCCTGACGATCTTACCTTTCCTTCCGTCCTCTGAGTCTGTCTGTAGTGGATCTGAGCACAGGGACAGGCACTGGACTCACAAGACACAGGGGAGGGCTTCTTGAACATCAGCAGCTGGATAGGGAGAAAGAGCAAGAGGGTGAATTAGAGTCACTGGCCTGGATGAAGGGCAGGGATAACCATGAGAAGTGCTAGAAGAATTCAGCCAGTCAAGCAGCATCTGTAGCAAGAGACACCAATTTACATCTCAGGTCAAGGGAGAGCCTGCCGAGGAAGGGTTGCTGACACAATGTTGACTGGTTTCTCTTGCCACAGATGCAGCTTGGGGCAGTGTGTGGTTCAACGCCCTGCCCGGTGCCAGCAAGGGACAGGACACCAAGGCTTCCGCTCGTCAACTGACCCACCCAACGGGACGTACAAAATCACAGAGTTATTGCAGCACAGACGAAGGCTGTTCAGCCCATCGTTTTGAACCAGAAAATGACTGTTGGAGGACATGCAGCGCTGACTGTAGCACTTTGGGTGAGGTTGGACGGGGAAGCGCTGGGGGAGGTGAGTGGGGTCAGTGCAGTGGCAGAGGGATCCCCTTTAGGATAACATCACCAGGAGCTGAAGAAATGTGGGACTAACCCAGGGCCACTCTCAGCAGGGCTACACCAACTGCTAGATAACGGAGGAACTCAGCAGGTGGGGCAGCACCTGTGGGGGGAGACGGACAGTCGACATTTCGGGTCGAGACCCTTCAGCAGGACTGAAAGATAAGAGAGGAGATAACCGGTACAGAGGGGTGAGGGGGAAGGGCTGGAGCAAGAGCTGGTGGGTGATGGGTGGATCCAGGTGAGGAGAGGGCGATGGGCAGATGGAGGAGGGGTGGGTGGGAGTGGCGACGGGGGCTGGGTGGTGATAGGTGGTGACAGAGGGCTGCAGGTGGTGGGATCTGATAGGTGGAGCATGGAACCAAATAAGGGAGGTGGGGAGGGAAGATGGGAACAGTGGGGGGGGGGGGGAACAGTGGGGGGGGGCATGGGGAACTAGTGGGGACAGTGGGGGGAGGGAGGAACTGGGGGGGGACAGTGGGGGGGAGGGGGAACAGTAGGGAACAGTAGTGGGGACAGTGGGGGGGGGAGACAGTGGGAGGAGGGAGGAAGGAACTGGGGGGGACAGTGGGGGGAGGGGGGACAGTAGTGGGGACAGTGGGGGGAGGGGGGACAGTAGTGGGGACAGTGGGGGGAGGGGGGACAGTGGGGGGAGGGGGGACAGTGGGGGGAGGGGGGACAGTAGTGGGGACAGTGGGGGGGAGGGGGGACAGTAGTGGGGACAGTGGGGGGGGACAGTGGGGGGAACAGTAGTGGGGACAGTGGGGGGAGGGGGGACAGTAGTGGGGACAGTGGGGGGAGGGGGGACAGTAGTGGGGACAGTGGGGGGAGGGGGGACAGTAGGGGGGACAGTGGGGGGAGAGGGGGGACAGTAGTGGGGACAGTGGGGGGGAGAGGGGGGACAGTAGGGGGGACAGTGGGGGGGAGAGGGGGGACAGTAGGGGGGACAGTGGGGGGGAGAGGGGGGACAGTAGTGGGGACAGTGGGGGGAGGGGGGAACAGTAGTGGGGACAGTGGGGGGGGAGGGGGGGGAACAGTAGGGGGGACAGTGGGGGGGGAGGGGGGACAGTAGTGGGGACAGTGGGGGGGACAGTGGGGGGGGACAGTGGGGGGGGGGGGACAGTGGGGGGGACAGTGGGGGGGGAGAGGGGACAGTAGTGGGGACAGTGGGGGGAGTGTGTGGGTGATGGGGGCTGGGGTGGGTGTAGGAGGGACTGGGTGGATCAGGAGGAGAGAGAAAAGGGCCGGAGGGGGGAGCAGGTTGCCTGAAACTGGAGAATTCAGATGCCGTGGGGTTGCAGACTGCCCGGGGGGGAAAATGAGGGGCTGTTCCTCCAGTCTGTGTTTAGCTTCACCCTGGCGGTGGAGGAGGCCGAGGACGGACAGGTCGGTGTGGGAATGGGGAGGGGAATTAAAATGGCCGGCAGCCAGGAGCTGCAGACAGCCACGGCGGACGGAGCGCAGTGCTCGGCGAAGCGGTCACCTAGTCCGCTATGCTATTGTTTCTGAAACTTTAAAATATGGGGGAAAGACCGAACAATTCAGGTCGAGTTTGACAAAACAAATGAACTGCAAATGTAAAAGACAGTTTAGACAATGGAACAGCATCCCTGTAAGGATAAGCCCACTAAAAACACACCTATGGGGCCATCTGTCCCAATAAGCGATAACCTCAACCTCCAAGGGCCACAAGTTAGTGTTGTAAAATGTGATGACAGTGATTATAGAAGTTCCAGCTGTTTGTCAGAACAGGAGGCAGCGTCCACACCCAGCCTCAGTGAGTCTAGCAGAGGTCAGCTGCTGTCAGAATCAGTCCACAACGAGTCTGTTCAACTGAGGCTCTGCAGATTTTTTTTAAAATATACTTGTTCACTTTCCAGCATCTGGGCATTAGGGGCAAAGCCAGTATTTATTGCCAATCCTTAATTACCCCTCAAAAAGGTGGTGCTGAGTCACCTTGTTCAACCACCGCAGTGCGTCTGGTGAAGGTGCTCCCACAGTGGGGAGAGGGAGTGCCAGGATTTAGACCCAGTATATGAGGGAACAGCGATCCATCTCCAAGTCAGGATGGTTTGCGACTGGGAGGGGCACCTGCGGGTGGTGGTGTCCCCCTGCCCCCGCTGCCCTCGGTGGGAGAGGTGGCGTGTTCCGGAGGTGCTGTCGGAGTAGCCTGGGCGAGTAACCACAGGGCGTTGTATAGACCGTGCACACTGCAGACACTGTGCGTCGGTGGTGGAGGGAGGGGGCATTCACAGAGGTGGATGGGGTGCTGATCAGGCGGGCTGCTTTGTCCCTGATGGTGCCAAGCTTCCTGAGAGCTGTTGGAGCTGCATTCACCCCCAGGCAAGTGGGGAGTGGTCCATCACACTCCTGCCACAGATGGACGACGGAGAGCATTCTAACTGGTTGCATCACCGCCTGGTGTGGAGGCTCCAACGTGTAGGATCGATAGAGGCTGCAGAGGGTTGTAGACTCAGCCAGCTCCATCAGGGGTACAACCCTCCCCACCATCAAGGACATCTTCAAGAGGCGGTGCCTCAAGAAGGCAGCACCCATCATTAAGGACCCTCACCACCCGGGACATGCCCTCTTCTCGTTACTACCATCGGGGAGGAGGTACAAGAGCCTGAAGACCCACACTCAGCGATTCAGGAACAGCTTCTTCCCCTCCGCCATCAGATTTTTGAACGGTCCATGAACCCATGAACACTACCTCGTTATTCCTCTCTTGCACTCTATTTACTGGTAACTTATAGCAATTGTTACGTCTTGTAAATTTTTATATCTCTAGTAATTTTACTGCTGCCACAGAACAACAAATTTCACAACATACATCAGTGATAATAAATCTGATTCTGATTGAGTGAGTCATGAACTGACACTGCACAAGATGATTGAAATGCCAAACTCTCTGTCTTGTAGAGGTTGTGTTATCAGCCCACTGACTTTGTTTAGTTTGTGTCGGGGATGTAGTTCAGTGGGAGAGCACATGCTTTGTATGTATGAGGTCGAGGGTTCAATCCCCGGCATCTCCTAGTGTCCACGCTAGTGGACGTAAATTCCAGCCAGGCATGGTAGTGTAGCGGTTAGCATAAACGCTATTACAGTGCCAGAGACCCAGGTTCAATTCCCACCGCTGTCAGTAAGGAGTTTGTACGTTCTTCCCATGTCTGCATGGGTTTCCTCCGGGTGCTACAGTTTCCTCCTGCAGGTTAGGAAGTTGTGAGCATGCTATATTGGCGCCGGAAGCGTGGCAACACTAGCAGGCTGCCCCCAGAACACTCTACGCAAAAAGATGTATTTCACTCTGTGTTTGGATGTACATGTGACTAATAAAGATATCTTATCTTACAATTTATGTTTAATTTCTGTTTTTCTTGTGAATGCTGCGTAACTGATGCTCTGTGCCTGTGATGCTGCTGCAAGCAAGTTTTTCATTGCACCTGTGCACACACGGACTTGTTCATATTTGGCTTTGACTAGAGAACCACACGGGAGAGGGAGTGAGTGGTGAAAAGACAAAGCGGGACCCCGCTCACCTCCGTGTACTCGGCCTCCTGCTGCACGGCGGCAGGCCCTGCCCATGGCCACAGGCACTCCAGGATCTCCAGCGCACCAAAGCAGGCGTCCACGCACACCAGTTGCCCGCCTCTGCCCCTCTTCTGTTCACACACCAGCTGCACCGCACTGCCGATCAACCTGGGGAGGGGAACAGGATGGATAAAGCACAAACACCCAGCACGTTCAGGGCATAGAAATCACTCGCATTTATTCAGCGGGGATCCGAAAGGGGGGCCCCCATTTCACCCAGCGAGTGGCAAGTGCCGGAGGGAGTGATGGAAGCAGAATCACTGACAGTATTTAAGACATGTCCAGGCGAGCACTTGAATCGCCCGGGTATAGAGGGCCACAGGGCAAGACGGGATTAGTACAGAAGGATGCCCACTGGTTGGCATGGGCATGATGGGCCAAATGGCCTGCATCCATGCTGTATGATTCCATGAAGGGAAGATGAGCCTGGTGGTAGAACCCAAACTACCGCACCAAAGGAAGGTCTAAGAACACAATCTCAGGACAACAGAGGCAAGTGGCCTTACCAGGAATACCCAAAACTGTCAAGAGAAGGTGGGGGGTGTGGGGGTGGGTGGTTCCAGGACTGGAAAAAATTATATCAGACAGATAAACCATCAAAAGTCTCAGAACAGGTAGATAAAGCTGCATAACAAAAAAAGCTCATTGGTTCTGAGTCTCAATGTGTTGAATGAAGTGTTCTTGCGTTAGCAGAGGGCCTCTTATAGTTATACCAAATCTGGTTTTGGGGCTCCTATTATTGCAGTAGCAGCAATGTGGATGCCACCAGAGGTACAAACATACAGACTTGAAAAGCTGAGGTTTAAGGGCAATCGGATCGAGGACTTCCAGATAACGGAGGGTTGTGATGAGGTGAATAGTGAGACAGACCACAGCAGTGTGGGTGGAATCACAAAGCAATGGGGAGTGGGAGGGATTAGACAGGGTGGGTATTGAAGGCAATGAGTGGGATTAGACACAGAGGGATAGTTAAGGGTGTGGGATTAGACCCTCCGGCTTCCTCCCACGTTCCAAAGACGTACGGGTTGGGAAGTTGTGGGCGTGCTATGTTGGTGCCGGAAGAGTGGCGACACTTGCGGGCTGCCCCCAGAGCACTCTATGCAAAAGATGCATTTCACTGCGTGTCTCGATGTACGTGTGACTAAAAGAAATCTTATTTTATACTGAAGGATGTGGGCTGTGACTGGGATTAAACTGGGAGGGATATGGAAGGATTTGGGGAATGAGTAAACCAGTGAAAAGCAGAGAGAGACAGGGTTTGTGGATTCGTCTGGCTGCAGCGTGTGGGCTGGGGCACTGATATCCATGCGCTGGAGAGTTGATGGATAGAGAGGGATCTGCCGGAACTGTCCCCCTCTACCCAAGGGAAGGGTACAGCAACTCAGGACATTCCCCGGATGGTCTGAACATTTTTGGTGGGATCATGGATAGGTTGTCCAAGGCTACAGCAGGATATAAATCAGCTGGATAGGTAGAATTTAATAACAACAACCGCTAGGTGATGTATTTGGGAAGTCACATAGGAGACTGTAAGTGTTAGAGCCCCAAGGAATGTTTATTTACAGAGAGGTACATGTCTACTGTTCCCCAACAGGTGGTGAAGGCAGCACATGAATTGCTTCCCTGCACAGGTCCGGATATAGAATATGAAAGTTGGGACGTCACAAAGCACTGGTTAGCTCACAGCTGGAGCACTGTGTGCAGTTCTGGTCGCCACACTATCAGCAGGACGTGACTGCACCGGAGAGGGAGCAGAGGAGATTCACCAGGGTGTTCCCTGGAGTGGAGCATTTTAGCTACAAGGAGAGATTGAACACTGGGATTGCTTTCCCTGGAGCAAAGGAGGCTGAAGTTTATAAAGTTATGAGAGGCAGAGACAAGGTAGATAATCTGAATCTTTTTCCCATTGTGGGGGTATCAAATGCAAGAGGGCAGGGTTTAAGGTGAGAGGAAGGAGTTTTAAAGGGGATCTGAGGGGTAAGTTTCTTTCTTCCACAGAGAAGTTGATATCTGGAACTTGCTACCAGAGGAGGTGGAATCAGATACAATCGCTATGTTTAAGAGGCATTTAGACAGACACTTGAATAGGTGAGGCAGAGAAGGATATGGACTTAATGCGGGCAAATGGGATTAGTGTTGATGGGCAAAAAAGGGTCGGCATGGATGTGGTGGGCCGAAGGGCCCGTTTCTGTGCTGTACAACTCTGTGACTATACCTTAGGTTACTCTGGGGGCAGGCCTTCTCAAAATGCCCCCTCAAGTGGACGAAGTCGCGGCCTCCAAAGATGGTGTCCTTGAAGTACATCAGCTCGGTGAAGTAGTGGCGGGCAGCTGCGTGGAGGGGGTTCTCAGCGGCAGGAGGAGAGCCCGGCGCTGCGGGAGGGCCGACGAGCGACGGGTCCAGGTGCAGCACCGTGGCGGTGAGTCCACCGAAGGTCAGCTTCAGCAGGAGCTCAGCCTTCACACCATCCAGCAACGGAGGCTGCTGGCCTCTACCTGATGAGGGAACAGGCAGCAGGTTTTAGGGATGTGGGGGGAGTCTGCACCCCCTCCCCACCCACCCCTCCAAGTCAGCTCGTCTCTGTGTCTTTTTTTTTGCACAAATTTCTTGTCATTGCCATCTTCTTTTCCTCTCTCCCTTCACTTTCCAAAGCAGCTTCTGACAACAACCTTTCCTTCAACGTCAGCAAAACAAAAGAGCTGGTTATTGACTTCAGGAAAGGGGGGGGCGTGGGGGAGTAGGGGGTGGTGCACATGCTCCTGTCTGCGTCAACAGTGCTGAGGTCAAGAGAGTTGAGAAATTCAAGTTCCTAGGAGTGAACATCACCAACAGCCTGACCTGGTCCAACCACATGGACACCACAGCCAAGAAAGCTCACCAGCGCCTCTACTTCCTCAGGAGGCTAAAGAAATTTCGCATGTCCCCTTTGACACTCACCAATTTTTATTGATGCACCATAGAAAGTATCCTATCCAGATGTATCACGGCTTAGGACGGCAACTGCTCTGCCCGGGACTGCAAGACACTGCAGAGAGTTGCAGACACAGCTCAGCACATCACGGAAACCAGCCTCCCCTCCATGGACTCTGTCTACACTTCCCGCTGCCTCAGTAAAGCAGCCGACATAATCAAAGATCCCCATCCACCCCGGACATTCTCTCTTCTTTTCCTCCCTCCCCCCTCCATCGGGCAGAAGATACAAAAGCCTGAAAGCACGTACCCCACCAGGCTCAAGGACAGCTTCTATCCCACTGTTATAAGACTATTGAACAGTCCCCAAGTACATTAAGCTGGACTCTTGACCTCACAATCTACCTCATTGTGGCCCTTGCACCTTATTGCCTGCCTGCACTGCACTTTCTCTCTAACTGTAACCCTATAATCTGTATTCTGTTATTGTTTTCCTCAATGTACTGATGTGATGAAATGATTCTGTATGGATGGCATGCAAACAAAGTTTTTTCGCTGTACCTCGGTACATGTGACAGTAACAATAAAAAATAAACCAATTTCTGCACAATTTATGCTCTGTGTTGTTGTCTGTACTTACGTACCTGTGATGCTGCTGCAAGCAGGTTTTTCACTGTACCTCACCGTACTGGTGCACATGACAACAAACTCGACTTGACTTGACTGTGCCTGCTAGAGTAATTCTGTTAATTCCCCACCCTCTGCACATAACCCTGCATCAATCTCAAAGCAAACCCACTGTCTCCAAAGCCTTGGATCAATCCCAAACTCTAAGGAAGGCGAGAAAGGGTTTTCCCCTCGCCGGTTCCCCAATGTCATGGGGACAACCAGGACGATGGAACGAACTCCCAGAGACCCCAGGTCTCACTCACCTTGCTGCCTGTTCATGCACTGTACACTGGGGAGAGTGGAGGGAAAGAAGGAGCTCCCGATCCGGCGCGGGGAACCCATCATCAGCTGGAGGACAGAAGAGCAGCTCATTAATACGACCGCCCTCGGCACATCGAACGACACCCCACCCACTGCCCTTGCATCTCGCTGAGCATCGCGTTGCCTTGCGTCACAACCGTGGCTGTGTTTCTGAAGTGCTTCGTTAGACACTGCCCAATACACTGCTCCGTTACTGGAAGTTTGTAGCTGGGTGGAGGTAGTGAGGGGAAGGAGGGGGTGGGGGGTGTTGGAGAGGAAATCAGCATACCAGCTGATGACACCAGCTAACAATCAGGCAGTGATCTCTCCCCCCACTCCATGCCAGGTGTGACACCAGAAACCCTTTGGTCAGTGCTGGGTCCAGTTGGGTCAGTACAGCAAATTCAATAGGTGCAGAGTAAGACAATGCCATACCCGCTGACCCTGAAACACAACCTCCAACCCACACTGCCTCAAAGTGGGTAATACATCACAGGCACATCCCCTCCCCACCATCAGGAGTATCTACAGGAGGCGCTGCCTCAAGAAGGCAACATCCGTCATCAAAAATTCCCACCATCCGGGCTGTGCCATCTTCTGCGTAGCTCCTATCAGGCCGGAGGTACAGAAGCCTGAAGTCCCCACACCCCCAGGTTCAGGAACAGCTACTTCCCTTCAACCATTCAGTTTTTCAACCCACCGGCACAACCGGTCCAAGTCCACAGGACGCTCAAAGCGGCTGCGCAGGTTGACTCTGTGGTTAAGAAGGCATATGGTGTATTGTCCTTCGTCAAATCAGGGAATTGAATTTAAGGTATTGTTGCAGCTATATAGGTCCCTGGTCAGACCCCACTTAGAATATTGTGCTCAGTTCGGGTCACCTCACTACAGGAAAGATGTGAAAGCCATAGAGAGGGTGCAGAGGAGATTTACAAGGATGCTGCCTGGGATGCAGAGCATGCCTTACGAAAGCAGGTTGAGTGAACTCGGCCTTTTCTCCTTGGAGAGACGGAGGATGTGGGGGGACCTGACTGTGGTGTATAAGATGATGAGAGGTATTGATAGGGTAGATAGTCAGAGGCTTTTCCCCAGGGCTGAATTGGTGGCCACAAGAGGACATAGGTTTAAGGTGCTGGGGAGTAGATATAGAGGAGATGTCAGGGGTAAGTTTTTTTACTCAGAGAGTGGTGAGTGCATGGAATGGGCTGCCGGAAACGGTGGTGGAGGCTGATACGATAGGGTCTTTCAAGAGACTGTTAGATAGGTACATGGAGCTGAGTAAAATAGAGGGCTATGGGTACGCCTAGTAATTTCTAGGGTAGGGACATGTTTGGCACAGCTTTGTGGGCCGAAGGGTCTGAATTGTGCTGTAAATGTTCTATGTTCTAACCCTAATCGCTACCTCAGTATAACACTATGACACTTTGCAATACAATTAACTTTTGTTTTTTTCTGTTTTAATTCTGTTCTTTCTTCTATAATTTTATGTGTTTTTCTTGTGCATGTTGTGTAACTGATGCTCTGTGCCTGTGGTGCTGCTGCAAGTAAGTTTTTCACTGCACCTGTGCACACCTGATCTTGTGCATGTGACAATAAACTCAACTTAACTTCCACCTCATAGCCAGAAGGTCATGGATTCCCACTCCAGAGGCTGTCACTGATCCAGTACTGGCACAGGATAACGTGAAAACCCCTCCTCACTGTGGGAAGCAGAGCTGGGATCATCTCCCCAGAGCCTGGGCCCAACATCCCAACCCAGTCAACACAAGCAACAACCATGAAAATGGTCCATTATCTTGAGCTTACTCTCGCAAACCTTATAGAATTATTTAAATTACGAGAAATTTAAGGTGGATGGTAATAAGTCTTTTCTACAGAGTAGGGGAGTCCAAAAGTAGGGGCCATGGGTTTAGGGTGAGAGGGAAAAGATTTAAAGGGACCTGAAAGGCAACTTTCTCACTTAGAGGGTGGTGAGTATATAGAACAAGCTGCCAGAGGAAGTGGTTAACATAGAACATAAAACAATACAGCACAGTATGGGCCCTTCAGCCCACAATGTTGTGCTGACTTATATAAACCTACTCTATGATCAAGCTAGCCCTTCCCTCCCACACAGCCCATAACCATTTTTCTTATGTAAGAGTCTTACAGTATGGCTAAGAGTCTTTTAAATGTCCCCATTGTATCAGCCTCTACCACCACCACCCCCAGCAGTGCGTTCCAGGCACCACCACTTTCTGTGTAAAAAAGAGATTATGCCTCTCAATCTTCTACACCTCTATGAAGTCGCCTCTCATCCTGCGTCACTCCAAAGAGAAAAGCCCTAGCTCACTCAACCTATCCGCATAAGACATGTTCTCTAATCCAGGCAGCATTCTGGTAAATCTCCTCTGCACCTTCTCTAAAGCTTCCACATCCTTCCTATAATGAAGTGACCAGAACTGAACACAATAGTCTAAGTGTGGTCTAACAGAGTTCTATAGAGCTGCAACATTACCTCGCGGCTCCTGAACTCAATACCCCCAACTAATGAAGGCCAACACACCATATGCCTTCTTAACCACCCTATCAACTTGCACGGCAACTTTGAGGGATCTATGCACTTGGACCCCACGATGCCCCTTGTTCCTCCACACTGCTAAGAATCCTGCCGTTAACCTTATACTCCGCTTTCAAGTTCAATCTTCCAAAGTGTATCACTTCACACTTGTCAGATTGAACTCCATCTTGCCACTTCTCCGCCCAACTCTGCATCCTGTCTATATCCTGTTGTAACCTACGACAACTTTCTACACTTTCCACAACACCTCCAACCTTCGTGTTTGAGGCAGGTACAATAGTCTCATTTAAGAAGCACTGGATAGGTACATGGAGGGGTGGGCTTGGAGGGATATGGGCTGAACGCAGGAAATTGGGACTAGCTGGGTGGGCACCGTGGTCGGCATGGACTGGTTGGGCCGAAGGGCCTGTATCCGTGCTGTATTGCTCTGACTCTAACTGGCTGCTACATCATAACCTGTCTACTCTTCAGAGGCATTGGTAAATTGTAAGTTTCATTGTTATTACAAAAAAAACAGATCAGTGCACGCTAACAGTAACTGCATTTGAGGTTTGAATTGTTTCTTCAGCATAATCCTGCCTTTCTCCATCTGTCTCAAGAAACGTTAGAAGGAGTAGACTCTTCAGACCCTTGTGCCTGCTTCACCGTCCAATAAGAACTTCTAACCTCAGTGCCACATTTCTGCACTCACCCCACAAACATCCAACAATCCATGGATCTCTGCCGTGAATATACCCAGTGACCGAGCTGCCACAGCCCTCTTAGGTAGAGGACTCAGAGGACTTCTTCTCAACCCAGTGCTGAATGGCCAACCCTTAACTTTGCGGGAGAGAGCCTTGGATCTAAACACCCCACCTAGGTGAAACACCTTCTCCGTCAAGTCCACAAGGAACTTGAACGTTTTAATGAGTTGCCTCTCCTAAACTTCAAGACCGTATTGGTTAATCTCTCCTCTTGGAACAATCGCAACCCCATCTTGAAAAATCGGTCTGGTCAACCTTTGCTGCGCTCCCTCTGTTGTAAGTATATCCTTGGACCATTGCTATTCCATTAGTCCCACCATCCAAATGGTTTACTGCGCAAGGCACCGGCAGTTGAACCCCCATACGTGGAATGGTAAGAGATATCTTTATTAGTCACATGTATATCGAAACACACAGAGGATGAGCAATATGGCAGAACTAGGGAGCGGAGAGATTTGGGGATAGAGGAGGTTTAAGAGATGGCGAGGGGATGGGAAGGCAAGAACAAGAATATTTCTGGCAGTGTAAGTCTGCGACGTGTGAACAAGGTGATGGACATGCGCAACAAACTACAGCAAAGGTGCAAACTGATTTGTTGAAATAGCTCAGCCGTGCTTTTGCTCCATCTAAGACTCGTCCCACAAGTGCAAATGTCACTGATAGAAGTCCTTAAGACGCGGGAAGGCATTCAACGAGGACACGGAAATGATGTTTGCACTTGTGGACGAGTCTCATGTGGAGCATAAGTTCCTCCACACTGCTGAGAGTCCTGCCATTAACCTTGTATTCTGCCTTCAAATTCCATCTCCCGGTGTATCACTTCACACTTATCCAGGTTGAACTCCATCTGCCACTTCTCAGCCCAGCTCTGCATTCTATCAATATCCTGTTGTAACCTACAGCAACCTTCTACACTAAAACGTTTGCTAAAGCATTTCAGCAGAAGTTTGCGTCTGTGCTGTGGTTTTTATACAATTCCATCACACCCTGTTCACACATCACTACTGTGCTCGCAGACTTATACTGGCAACAACACCTCAAACTTTGTTGTCCCCTTGCCTTGCCTTCCCCCACTATCTCTTTAACCTCCTGTGGTAGAACCCCAAGATCTGTTGCTCTCCAGTTCTGGCCTATCGCTTGCCTTGCACTGCCTGGGGATAAATCTTGAACTGACAGTGCCTTAGGCACTGGATTTTTTCCAACTTAAAACCTCCATGACTCTCCAGCTATGTCTGCCTTTAAGACATTGTTTAGAACATAGAACACTACAGCACAGTACAGGCCCTTCGGCCCACAATTGTTGACGACATTTTATCCTGCTCCGACATTTTATTTGTTACACCTCTATCAAGTCACCTCTCATCCTCCTCCTCTCCAAAGAGAAAAGCCCCAGCTCACTCAACCTATCCTCATAAGGCATGCTCCCAATCCAGGCAGCATCCTGGTAAATCTCCTCTGCACCCTCTCTAAAGCTTCCACGTCCTTCCTATAATAAGCAAACAGAACTCAACACAATACTCCAAGTGTGGTCTGATCAGAGTTCTATAGAGCTGCAATATCACCTCGCGGCTCTTGAACTCAATACCCCGACAAATGAAGGCCAATACTCCATATGCCTTCTTAAAAACCCTATCGACCTGCGTGGCAACCTTGAGGGATCTATGGACTTGGACCCCAAGATCCCTCTGTTCCTCCACACTCCTGAGTCCTGCCATTAACCTTGTATTCTGCCTTCAAATTCGATCTCCCGAAGTGTATCACACTTATCCAGGTTGAACTCCATCTGCCACTTCTCAGCCCAGCTCTGCATTCTATCAATATCCTGTTGTAATCTGCAGCAACCTTCTACACTATCCACGCCACCACCATCAGCAAACTTACTAACCCACCCTTCTACATCCTCATCCAAGTCATTTATAAAAACCACAGACAGCAGGGGTCCCAGAACAGATCCCTGCGAAACACCACTGGTCACCGACCTCCAGGCAGAATACACTCCGTCTACCACCACCCTCTGTCTTCTATGGGCGAGCCAATCTGAATCCACGCAGCCAAGTCCTCTGCTCCATTCACTCAGCTTGCAACTTTGATAGACCCTCCTGTGAAGCATGTGTTACTCCGATACAAGAATTTTAAAGGAGATAGGAGAGTAGGCCACTCGGCCCTTCCTGCCTGCCCCAGCATTCAATACAATCATGGTTGCCCCAGGCCTCCACTCTCGTGGGCCGGCACAGTGGGTGGAGCCACTGCCTCACAGCTCCAGCAATCCAGGTTTGATCCCGACCTCCGGCTGTGTGTGTGTGTGTGTGTGTGTGTGTGTGTGTGTGTGTGTGTGTGTGTGTGTGTGTGTGTGTGTGTGTGTGTGTGTACACGCGCGCAGAGTTCATGTTTTCCCTGTGACCCCGTGGGTTTCCCCCGGGTGCTCCGGTTTCCTCCCACATCCCAATGACGTGCGGAGTTGACGCAAATGGCCACTGTAAATTGCCCCCACTCTGTGGGGGAGGCGTAGAATCTGGGGGCGGGGGGGGTGGTTGTTGTCGTGAGAATAAAACAGGATGAGTGTCAATGGGTGGTTGGTGGTCAGCACAGACCTGGTAGGCCGAATGGCCTGCTTCTGTGCTGTATGACTCCAGGAACCTTCAGTGCCGGTTCCCCATAGCTCCCAATTCCTCAATCATTCAGAAATCTCCCTCCTCTTTAATTCCCCCCGGTGATCCAGCCACCAGAACCCTCTGGGGTACAGAGTTCCAGAGATTCATCCCCATCTCTGCACCAAGGAGTTGCTGTTTTACTCACGCCTGTGCCCAGCGAGGGCGCCTGCAGAGGAGAGCTGCTGTAGTCACTGTACATCGAGCCTTCCAGGTCCACGTCGGACAGCTCACTAACCGACTGTGTCGAGGCCACGCTGCTGGTCATCGGCGCCATGGAGAAAAACATCTCCGAGGACACTGGCAACAGGAACAGAACGCCTCATGACAAGAATCTGTCAAATCCAGCGACCGTCAAAGCTTCACTCGCCCACATCCTGACCCTCTTCCACCGGAGGCGGTGGGATTCTCTGCAACGAGTCAGCCAAACGCAGGTGGGCAAAGAACTTAGAACACAGTGCCGCAAAATTCCAGCATCAGATCTTTTCCAAGGTGCGGTTGAAGAGCCCACCAACACGCAAAGTGGAAAAGTAGCTGCCAGCTGAGCACTGGCATACAGACCAGATTAAAGTTAGTGTCTGGAGACACAGGAGACAGCAGGCGCTGGAATCTGGAGCAACACACACTCTGCTGGAGGAACTCAGCAGGTCGAGTAGCATCTGCGGGGGGAAAAAAATTGTCAACGTTTCAGGTTGAAACCAAGGATTTGACCCCAAACGTCAATTCCTTTCCTCCCACAGGCACTGCTCGATCCTCTGAGTTCCTCCAGCAGAGTGTTTGTTGGTAAGGTTAGTGCCCGACTGGCTCACTGTCCCACCCAATGTTCTTATAAAGGAAGCCCGTTCCCAGCCTGGGTTAGCTGGTGTTCCCCCACCTCCCGTTCCCAGCCTGGGTTAGCTGGTGTTCCCCCACCTCTCCTTCAGGAGTCCGACCAGATTCACCATGGGATGGATGGATTTGATACGACTGCTTGTTCAGGCCTGGGAAGGGGCTTCCTCCAATGCCCCGTGAACCCATCCCTGCCGACTGACCCCGCGGACGCCCCTTACCCCCGTTCTCGGTGCCCATGAATGAGACCAACTCTTCGGCCTTGGAGTGCGCCAGGTTCTGGCCCGAGTGAAGCTGCTTGTTGAGGTCCTGCTCAATCAGTTTGAAATCCTCGGGGTCCAGTGGCCGACTCTTGCTCAGCTTTTCCTTCAGTCCACTCACTTCTGCGGGGTGGGTGGAAGGCAGATGAAACAGAGGAGACATGGCAGTTACACGATATGTCCCGAGCCAGAAAGGAGACGGGGCTCAATCTCCTGTCTGAACCAAGCCTGGACCTGGGGTCGTCCACCAGGGAAACAGTCCATGCTGACCATTCACACCATTCCAACACCCATTTTATTCTCCCCACATCCCCATCAACTCCCTCCCAGATTCTACCCCTCAACCACACACCACGGGCCACTTACAGCAGCCAATTAACCCACCGACGCGCACATCGTTGGGATGTGGGGAGAAACTGGAGCACTCGGGGGAAACCCATGCAGTCACAGGGAGAAGCCGCAAACTCCACACTCAAACACACACACAGCACCGGTCGGGATCGAACCCAAATCCCTGGAGCTGGGGGGCAGCAGCCCTATCCACTGCACCATTGCGTTGTCCTGACAGCAGAAAGTATGAAGTTGTGACCCAGTGGCTCTCTTGCCTCTGTTACAATAGACGGATGCCAAGAGGTACACAACACAAGCGCACCCTGCTTTGAGTGATATTCAAGAGCGGGAGATTGGCAAGTAGTTTCCGCACCAGCCTTTCCCCTTTCACAATACATTCTCTCAAATTTTTAGTCAATCGTGAAATAAGGTGGACAGTTCCTAATAAACAGGGACCGGGAGCACAAAACTGTCCCTCTTGTATCAGCAAAAGGCCATCTCCACTCAAAGGCATTTTGCACATTAGTGAGGAATACACGGACCTTGCAGTATATGGAAAACATCACTCTGTCCAACTCGTGACATCTCTGCTCTGGGAGTGTGTGACAGGACTACATAGAGGGAGTTTTATCTTGCATCAACCCATGCCTTCCCTTCCCTGGGAGTCTATGATGGGACAGTGCAGAGGGAGCTTTACTCTCTGTCTGACCTGTCCCTGCCCTGGGAGTACATGACAGGGCAGTGTAGAGGGAGCTTTGTGTCTAACCTGCCCCTACCCTGGGAGGTATGACGGGACAGTGTAGAGGGAGTTTTACTGTGTCTAACCTGTCCCTACCCTGGGAGGGTACGATGGGACAATGTGGAGGGAGTTTTACTCTGTTCATGTAGAGAAGCTTCTGATATCAACAATTAGCCTTTTAACCAAGTGTGCCCCACGTGACAAGTGAAAATGTAATATGACCACATGATGGTGGGTTTGCCCAGAGCTGGGGAAGCCCAGGACAGTTCTAAAGCCCAGGCTTGCTCAGCTACACCTCCTAACCCATCCACCACCAACTGACACCACTGTAAATCATGTCTTACAAGGAACCATCCCTACTTCAAGCTTAAACTCGTGTCCAGGTTTAAACTTCAAGCACTTGGGAGTCAGAAAGTGGCACAGAAGACTGTTCATTTCCCTCCACAAATGCTGTCTGACCCGCTGAGCTCCTCCAGCATTTTGTGTGTGTTGTTCTAGAAGATCGTGCTGCTGCCTCACAGCTCCAGTGACCCTGGTTCGATCCTGACCTCCGGTGCTGTCTGTGTGGGTGGAGTTTGCACGTTCTCCCTGTGTCAGCGTAGGTTTCCCTCAGATGCTCTGGTTCCCTCCCAGATCCCCCAGAGCCATGCAGGTTAGTAGATGAATTGGCTGCTGGAAATTGCCCCCCATGTGTGGGGGGTGGTAGAATCTGGAGGGAGCTGATGGGAAATGTGGGGAGAATAGGATTGGTGCAAATGGGTGCTTAAGGGTCAGCACAGACTCGGTGGGCCGAAGAGCCTGTTTCCATGCTGTATGACTCCACGACGCTTTTCAGGGATAGCTTTATGTTAGGAGATTTCCAAAGAGCATTGATGTTCTTGTGAAACATTGATTATGGGAAAACCAAGCCACTCACCTGAGAGATTAAGTGTTGCTGAGAAAATCAATCAAGTTGGAGAGCTGGCAAGGACTCAGGAACAAGTGTACCGAGCCCATCTTCCCATCTAGTTCAAACTGGGAGGAGGAAATGACACCAGTCAACACATATTAAGTGAAGAACCAGCACTCCTTAAATTTTTTTTTAATTTTAATTTTTTTTTCTTTACAGAGTGGTAACAGGCCCTTCCGGCCCAACAAGTCCACTCCGCCCATTTTAAACCCAAATTAACCTACTCGTACGTCTCTGCAATGTGGGAGAAAACCGGAGCACCCGGAGGAAACCCACGCAGACACCACCTCTTAATTCACCACCTCTGGAGCTGGGATACAACTTGTCACTTCTGTTGAGCGAGGGTGGCAGCCACACATAATTCAGAACATTCAGGCAGCTGACAGACCTCCCTGTTCAAGGGACCGTATCAACCCCTGGTATTCCTTTGCAACAGTCTCCAGGGACAGTGAGTGGCCCCTCAGGCATGCTACAGCAGGATGCTGTTCCGATGACTCCCGATGAAGTATGTAACGCTTAGTACACGACGTAACACAGAGAAAGAGCTAAACTGAGCAGAAACAGGCCCTTCAGCCCACCACGTCCATGCTAACCATCAAGTACCCACCTCCACTAATCCCATTTACCGGCATATGCTCCATTGCCCTTCTCTGCCTTGGTGACTCAAGTGCTTGTCTAGATACCTCGTAACTGTTGTTCAAGTCTCTGTCTCCACCACCCCCCTCCAGTGCATTCCAGATTCCATCCACCCAGTAGGGGGAAATAATTCTTCCTCAAATCCCCTCTAAATCACCTACCTCTCATCTTAAACCATGCCCTCTGGCTTCAGACACCTCTGCCCTGGGGAGAAGGTTCTCACTATCCACTGCTAACTTTTCTACACCTTAATGAGGTCTCCGCTCAGCTCCAAGGCAAGTAACCTTGAAATATCCCAGTCTCTGCACATAGCTGGAACACTCCATCCCAGGCAACATACCGGTGAATCTCCTCTGCACCCTGTTCAGTGCAACCACATCCTTCCTACAGTGTGGTGACCAGAACTGCACACAGTGCTCCAGCTGTGGCCTGGCCTAAGTTTTACATAGCTGTACTATAGCTCCCCCTCCTGCCCTTATATTCTATGCTCTACACAAGTCTCCTCCCAGACCTTTCCCTCTAACCCCAACAACATGTCACAAGATCACAAGACAAGGGAGCAGAAGTAGGCCATTCAGCCCGTTGAGTCTGCTCCAAAGAAAAAGGGAAAAAAGAAAAGAAATGAGATTTACAAACTCACCCTATCACCGCAATTTTTGGATTACCAAGGATAGAGTCTGGCCATTTATCTGCTTCCGCTAACCGTATGATTGCTTTTGTTACATTAATGGCCAAACGATCCATTTTGCTTAAATGGAAGGATCCAATACCCCCTACTACTTTTCAATGGTTTTCTCAAACTACATCACGTTTTAAACTTGGAAAAAATTAGGAGTGTTACTGTTGATCCTTTGCTTAAATTTGGAGATATTTGGAGTCCATTTATTCAATATTTTCACATGATGTAGGTCCCCTTTCAATAACTTTCCAACTTAGAAGAATGGAGTTGACGACATAATATTGCTCTGTTTCTACTGAGAAATTTTAGCCAAGTCTTTTTTTCTTTTTTTTTTGAAATTTTTCTGTTTAGTTTACTTTACATTGGTTATAATTTTCCTTACTGATTTGGGGTTTTTTTTCTCTTTCTTTTTTTTTAATTTATATAATAAATCTTTTTCTTTCCATTCTTTTATATTATATTCATTTACTAAGAGATCGTTGGATCTACAGATTTTTTTCCTATCTTATTGTTCTTTATGATTATCTATGCCATGATCGTTATCCAGATCTCTTTGTATTACATGTACAGATATTGATGCTATATATTAATCTGTATTAATTTGAAAATTAATAAAAAGATTGAAGAAAGAAAGTAAGAAAACCACATATTCACATTAAAGATGAAAAATACGAAGATGCTGGAGGAACTCAGCAGGCCAGGCAGCATCTGTGCAGAAAAGCAGGCGGTCAACGTTTCGGGTCAGGACCCTTCTTCAGGACATTAAAGGGTGTAAGGCAAGGCACTGAAATCACCGTGTATAACAGACTACTTCATCGCCTTAGGACTCTTAGCAGTGTTGAGGAACAGAGGGATCTTGGGGTCCACGTCCATAGATCCCTCAAGGTTGCCACACAGGTCGATAGGGTTGTTAAGAAGGCATATGGAGTGTTGGCCTTCATTAGTCAGTGTATTGAGTTCAAGAGCCGCGAGGTAATGTTGCAGCTCTATAGAGCTGGTCAGACCACACGGAGTATTGTGTTCAGTTCTGGTCGCCTCATTATAGGAAGGATGTGGAAGCTTGAGAGAGAGGGTGCAGAGGAGATGTACCAGGATGCTGCCTGGATTGGAGAACATGTCTTCTGAGGATAGGCTGAGTGAGCTGGGGCTTTTCTCTTTGGAGAGGAGGAGGATGAGAGGTGACTTGATAGAGGTGTACAAGATGATAAGAGGCATAGATCGAGTGGACAGTCAGAGGACTTTTTTCCCAAAGCGAAAATGGCTAACACGAGGCGACATAATTTAAGGTGACTGGAGGAAGGTATAAGGGGGGAAGTTTTTTTTTTTACACAGAGAGTGTTGGATGCATGGAACGCACTGCCGGCACAGGTTGTGCGGGGCAGATACATTAGGGACATTTAAGAGACTCTTAGATAGACACATGAATGATAGAAAAATAGGGGGCTATGTGGGAGGGAAGGGTTAGATAGATCTTAGAGCAGGATAAAACGTCGACACATCATTGTGGGCTGAAGGGCCTGTACTGTGCTGCAGTGTTCTATGTTCTTCTATTGTTAACACTTCAACAGACGTTTTTATTGGGGACGGGGAGTTTATTTGTGTTCGTGTGAGGAGCTTAACACTGGCCAGTGGTTAACCCCATGAAAAACTGAAGCACAAAGTGGCACTAGAGTACAAGTATCTCAGAAGTAATATAACAGCGGTTATAGGTGCCCGCAGTAGTGCAGAATCAAAACTGAAATCCCTGAAAGTTGCCTCACAGGTGGATAGGGTAGTTAAGAAAGCTTATAGGATGTTAGCATTTATAAGTTGAGGGATCGAGTTTAAGAGCTGTGAGGTAATGATGCAGCTCTACAAAACTCTGGTTAGGCCACACTTAGAGCACTGTGTCCAGTTCTGGTCGCCTCATTATAGGAGGGATGTGGAGGCGTTGGAGAGGGTGCAGAGGAGATTTACCAGGATGCTGCCTGGATTAGAGAGTATGGATTATGAGGAGAGACTAAGGGAGCTAGGGCTTTACTCTCTGGAGAGGAGGAGGATGAGAGGAGACATGATAGAGGTGTACAAAATATTAAGAGGAATAGATAGAGTAGACAGCCAGCGCCTCTTTCCCAGGGCACCAATGCTCAATACAAGAGGGTATGGCTTTAACTAATGGGTGGGAAGTTCAAGGGAGATATCAGAGGAAGGTTTTTCACCCAGAGAGTGGTTGGGGTGTGGAATGCGCTGCCTGGGGCGGTGGTGGTGGAGGCAGGTACGTTGGTCAAATTCAAGAGATTGCTAGATAAGCATATGGAGGAATTTAAAATAGAGGGATATGTGGGAGGAAGGGGTTAGATAGTCTTAGGCGAGGTTTAAATGTCGGCACAACATGGTGGGCCGAAGGGCCTTGTATTGTGCTGTACTGTTCTATGTTCTATGCAATGCTGGTTATAGACTCTCATGCCAGGGTACAATCAACACAGTGTAACCCAGTGTAAGAGTAGTTACAGACTGAAATATGATCAGATGTCTAATGTAACTATGATTATAGACACTCATTCAGGGATATAACCAACAAATTTAACAGCTATTACAGTCTACATTCCAGAGTAGAATTAGTAACCCACACCCATTATAACAACAGCTGTAGACATCAGATGAGATTACAATTAACATCCCATTCTGGTGACTGCTGCACCACAGCACAACCACCATCCTGTACTCAGTACGACAGTGGTTACAGACTCCCGCACCAGAATACAATGAACACCCCATATCCAACGGAACCATACCATACATAAGAGTGGATGCATCTCCCATACTGAGGTACAATTAACATCCATCCCCAGTGTAACAGATGTTGTAATCAAAAAAAAACAGCAGCTGCTGGAAAAATAAAATAGAAACAGAAAATGCTGAAAATACTCAGCAGGTCGGGCAGTATCTGTGGGAGGAGAAACAGAGTTAATGGTTCAGGTCGAAGACCTGGACAGATGTTGGCAGACTCCCACTCAGGAGCTTGGGCAACTATCACTACCATCCACAATAGAGTGACAGAAAGATACTGTACGGAAACTTACAGAGCATACCCTTTCTAACAATTCACAGAAGGCCAGCATGCAGGTACGGCAAGTAATGAGGAAAGCCAATAGAATGTTATTGTTTGACGCCATCGGGACTGAATACCGAGGTAAAATATAGAAACATAGACTACCTACAGCACAATTCAGGCCCTTCAGCCCACAAAGTTGTGCTGAACATGTCCCTACCTTAGAAATTACTAGGCTTACCCATAGCCCTCTATTTTTCTCAGCTCCATGTACCTATCCAAAAGTCTCTGAAAAGACCCTATCGTATCCGCCGCCACCAGCATTGCCGGCAACCCATTCCACGCACTCACCACTCTCTGAGTAAAAAACTTACCCCTGACATCTCCTCGATACCTAATCCCCAGCACCTTAAACCTGTGTCCTCTTGTGGCAACCATTTCGGCCCTGGGAAAAAGCCTCTGACTACCCACACGATCAATGCCTCTCATCATCTTATACACCTCTATCAGGTCACCTCTCATCCTCCGTCACTCCAAGGAGATAGCCAGGTGACGCTTCAGTTTTGTAGGGTGTTGGTGAGATCACATCTACAATACCATACAACTCCTTTAATCCAGCATTCGTGGGACTTTGGTGGTGCTGGATAAGCAGGGATTGTGGGAACTGAGGCTCCAGTGAGTGGGAAGGGATCGCGGGAACTGGGACCACCGGTGAGAGAGAAGGGAGTGTGGGAACCGGGACCGCCGGCAAGCAGGAAAGAGAACACAGCGAACATTATCTGGGGCATCACAGGTGCCTTTTAAAGTGCATCAGTTTGGGCAGCTGCATCGATCCATTTGCCCTTTCTTTCACCAGAGCCGGGTGCTGAACCATCAGGATTTCCCAATAGGTGGATCGTGGATTATTGGAATGTTACTGCATTGTGTGCAGTACCAGTCTCCTTTTTATGAGGGAGGATGTAAATGTGTTGAAAGCAGTTCAGAGGTTGACCAGGCCATTAACTGCAATGGGTAGGGAAAGGTTGGACAGACTCAGCTTCTATCCACTGGAGTTTAGAATAGCGAGAGGTGACTTGACCAAAACAAGCAAGACCCTGAGCGATCTTGACAGGGTGGATGTGCACAGGATGTTTCCTCCAGTGGACCATAGTTTTAAAATAATGTTTCCTCCCATTTAAAACAGGGGAAGCAAATTTGGTTCTTTTCTCTCTCGGAGAGCCGCGAGCCTTTGGAATGCTCTTCCCCAGATAGCAGTGGAAGCAGAACCCTGGAACAGGGCAGGGGTGGAGAGATTCTTAAAGGAAGGTTACCACAAGTGGAAGAGGATGTGGAGTTGAACTTACAATCAGATCGGCCGTTAGATGTAGCATGGAAACAGGCCCTTCCAGTCTACAGTGACCATCGACCACATACTTACACCACAGAGAGACAAGAGACTGCAAATACTGGAATCTGGAACAACAAGCAATCTGCTGGAAGAACTCAGCGGGTCGAGCAGCATCCCGATGCAGGGTTTCAACCTGAAAACGTCAACAATTCCTTTCCTCCCACAGATGCTGCTCGACCCGCTGAGCTCCTGTTGCCTGTTGACCCATTTACACTAATCCCACAATAATCCCATTTTAATTCTCCACACATTCTGACCAACTCCCCCCCAGATTCTACCCCTCACCCACACATTAGGGGGAATTTAGTGGTCAATCTACCCACCGACTCCGCAGACTGTTGGGACGTGGGAGGAAACCGGAGCACCCGGGGAGGGGGAAGCCACACGGTCATAGGGAGACCGAGCAATCTCCACACAGCCAGAGGAGGAGATGGACCCCGGATCTCCAGAGTTGTGAAGCAGTGGCTCTATCTGCTGTACCACTGTGCCGCCCTAGTGTTAGCGGGTGACCTGTTCTGGGCCCAGCACATAGATGCAATCACAAGGAAGGCATGCCACCGTCCTCACTTTCTTGAGGTTAAGCAGGTTCGGCTTATCACCAAACACTGACAAACTTCTACAGATGTGCTGTCGAAAGTGTCTTGACCAGTTGCATCACGGTCTGGTACGGCAATTCGACTGCACAGGAATGTAAGAAGCTGCAGAGAGTAGTGGACTCTGCCCAATACATCACTGGCAAATCCCTCCCCACCATCGGGAGTATCTGCCTCAGGAAGGCAACATCCGTCATCAAAGATCTCCACCATCCGGGCCGTGCCATCTTCTCACAGCTCCCATCGGAGGTACAGAAACCTGAAGTCCCACACCACCAGGTTCAGGAATAGCTACTTCCCTTCAACCAGTGTCCTGCCAAAGATTGACGCCTGAAACAAGTCCAGCACAAAAGAACAAGTTGTCAGGTCATTACCAGGTTTCTTTTGTGGGAGCTCATCTTTATTGGCCTTGGTGTAAAGAAGGTTGAGGAGAAGTTTGATAGAAGTATACAAAGCCATGACTAGTTTAGATAGCGGTGATGGAGGGGAGCTGTTCCCATTAGTGGGAGAGCTGGAAGAGCCGCTGCCTCATAGATCCAGCGGCCCAGGTTCAATCCTAACCTCCGGCGCTGTCTGTATGAAGTCTACACATTCTCCCTGAGGCTGTGTGGGTTTCCCCCAGGTGCTCCGGTTTCCTCCCACATCCCAAAGACGTGCAGGTTGGTAAGTTAATTAGCCACTGTAAATTGGGCCCCTGTTGGTGTGCAAGCGAGTGGTGGAATTGAGGGGAGAATAAAATAGGGTGTTAGTATAGATGGCTGCTTGATGATCGACATGGACTCAGTGAGCAGAAGGGCCTGTTTCCGTGTCGCATGATTTCAAGAGCGAAAGGCAAGGGTCTTTCATTCTGGACAAAAAGGTACCAAGGGGATTTCAGAGCAAGACACAATCTGCTGGAGGAACTCAGCGGGTTGAGCAGCACCTGTGGGAGGGAAGGAATTGATGTCAATTATTCCTTTCCTCCCACAGATGCTGCCTGACCTGCTGAGTTCCTCCAGCAGATTGTTTGTTGCTCCAGATTCCAGTGTCTGCAGTTGCTTGCGTCTCCAAGGGGATCTGAGAAAAGCCTTGCTTTATACATTGAGTGGTTATAATCTGGAACTCACTGCCTGTAGCAGTGGCGAAACAGAATCAATCAGCGCATCCAGAGGACGTTGGACAGGCACATCCAAAATCAATGAGGAATGGGACAGACAGGATTGCTCTGGGACCCATGACTGGCTCAATAAACAAAACTGCCAACTACAATTCTATTTCAGTCTCAACAACGAGGGGTCCTGAGTTTGCAGGACACCTTGTTAGAGAGGCATCTTTTTTGTTTGAAAGAACAGGCCAGTAAACAACACAACAAAACAGGAGGCCACTCAGCCCCTCTAGCCTACCCCGCCATTCAATATGATTACGGCTGGTCTGCCCTAGGACTCATCTCCGCTGCTCTGCCAGTTCCCCATTGTCTGCAGTTCCCCAATCTTTCAAAATGAATCTACCTCCACCTTAAATACTTCTAACGATCCACCCTCCACAACCCTCAGAGGTGGAGAAATCCGGAGACTCACCACCTCTGCGAAAAATTTCCAGGCACCGCAGTTTTAAAAGACTGCCCCCTGATCTTGTAACGATATCGGCTCATTCAAGTTTCTCCCACTGGTGGAAACATCTCAACATCTCCCCTGTCTTGTCCCCTCAGGATCTTACATGTCTCAATAAGGTCACCCCGCATTCTTCTGAACTCAGGCCCAAACTGTCCAACCTCTCTCTCGAGGACAACCCTCTCATCCCTGGAATTAGCCTGTGAATCTCTTTTGGACTGCCTCCAACACCAGGAGATCCCCTTTCTTAGGGAAGGGGAGCAAAACCTTGTGCAGTATTTCATGTGTGTCCTCACCATCACCCTGTACAATTGCAACAAAACTTCACCATTTCTAAACTCCAAACACTTTGCAATCAAGGCCAACATGTCGTTTGCCTTCTCAACTACTTGCTGCACACCTGCATGCTAAACTTCTGTGATTCATGGACTAGAATACCTAGATCCCTCAGGTACTGGTATTGTTTTATTATTGTCACTTGTACCGAGGTACAGTAAAAAAAACTTGTCTTGCAAACCAATCGTACAGATCAATTCATTACACAGTGCAGTTACATTCAGTTATTACAGAGTGCATTGATGTAGTATAGGTAAAACACAATGACAGTACAGAGTAAAGTGTCACAGCTACAGAGAAAGTGCAGTAAGGTGCAAGGTCACAACAAGGTAAATCGTGAGGTCAGAGTCCATCTCACTGTATAAGGGAACCGTTCAATAGTCTTATCACAGTGGGGTAGAAGCTGTCCTCAAGTCTGGTGGTACGTGCCCTCAGGCTCCTGTATCTTCTACCCGATGGAAGAGGAGAGAAGAGAGAATGTCCCGGGTGGGTGGGGTCTTTGATTATGCTGCCTGCTTCACTCTGAACTACACTCATCTACAGTCTTCCATTTGGATAACGATATGCCTTTTGATTCTTTCACATAGTGCATGACCCTCACACTTCCCCCCACACTGAATTCCATTTGCCGAGTTTTTAGCCAATCACTCAACCTATCTATATACCATGGTAAGGTCACGATACCCTCATCACTATACACCCTTTCCACCTATCTTTGAGTCCTCAGCAAATGTAGATCCCTTATAGTTCACCCCCTCCTCCAGGTCAATATAAATAGGGAATAACTGATGGCTAAGATCTGATCCCTGTGGTACTCTACTAGTTACATGCTTCCGACTGGAAAAGGCAACCTAAGTGACAACTAGGAGCAGAAAAATACAGTTACCTTAGGTCCAGGTAGCATGTCATTTTGCTTGAGTTTCACGGTCATCTCCACGCACCCGTACAGCTGCCGATCTGCACCAGCTGCAAAGGTGCCACGGCAGAATCTTCGCTCTGCAGGTCCTGCTGCTTCATTTCGGGGGCAAGATCTGACTCCTCAGTTGGGGGACATTCAATTCCCGTTTGCTGCGGAGAGGATAACTCATTCCATAAGACACAGCTTAAAGCACGGAGCGTTCTGGCAAACCACAGTTCACCTCAGCACCCATCAGCCTGGCACTTTGGTTTACAGGAACGTTTGCCATGTCTGTAACACTGAATGGGAAGCAATCATTGAGACTGTCATAGAGCCAACAAGTTCAGTAACACAGCATGGAAGCAGGCCCTTCGGCCCACCCAGTCCATACTAATCCTGCATTAATCCCACTCTCCCCCACCATTCCCATCAACTCTCACAGATTCCACCCACCACCACCCTAGGGGGGCAATTAACCCACCAGCCCGGCACATCGTTGGGATGTGGGAGGAAAGTTGAGCACCCGGGAGGAAACCCCACATGATCACAGGGAGAACATGCAACTCCACACACAGACAGACAGCGCCAGTGGTCGGGATCGAACCCGGGTCCCTGAGCCATGAAGCAGCAGCTTTACCCGTTGCACCACAGTGGTCCTTCTCTTCTGTGTGCTATCCCTGCGTGAGCCAGAAGGTGCAACCCAGAGATCCATTGTTGGGTGCTGACTGTGGCCCCCGTAGGAGTCCTCGTTCCACTACAATACTGGGTCAGTAGACTATGAACCAGGGAGGTCTTCAAATGTCGTCCTCCAAGAACCAAAACCAAACAAAAATCCCCACAGAACCAGGAGTTTGGCCAAGCACAAACTGGTTGGCCCAAGTCTCACAAAAGTGGGATTTTCTCAGAAATTCAGATGGCTGTTGCAAAGTAAAATACTTTGTGATGTAAGTCAAAAGAAACTGCAGATACTTGAAATCGTAAGTAAAAACCAGAGAAGATCCAGCAAGTGTGTGTTTAAGTCTTCGATAAACTTGACTTAAAACCAAAGAGGTAAACTGTGGGGGAAACATGGGGCTTTTGAACTTCTGAATGTAACCCCTTGCAAAACCTACACTCGCTATCTGTAAACCCCTCTGCCCCCTACACCCCTCCCTGTCCTCTGTAACCCCCTCCGGTCCCTACACCCCTCCGTCTCTGTAACCCCCCACTGCGGCCCCCTACACCCCCTCCCTGTCTCTGTAACCACCCCCCCCCCCAAGGCCCCTACATCCCTCCCCATCTCTGTAACCTCCCCCCCCGCGGCCCCTACACCCCTACAGTCTCTGTAACCCCTGCAGCCCCTACACCCCTCCCCATCTCTGTAACCCCCTGCGCCACCAATGCCCTTGCCACTCTCTAACCTCCTCCGGCACCGACACCCCCTCTCTGTCTCTGTAACCCCCTCCGGCCCCTACACCCCTCTCTGTCTCTCTAACCCCCTCAGGCCCCTAGACCCCTCCCCTTCTCTGTAACCCCCTCCAGCAACTACACCCTCCCAATCTGTAACCCTCCTCCCACCTCTACATTCCTCTCTATCTATGAAACTCCCTCCTACCCCCATACCCCTCCCTATCTTTGTAACCCCCTCCCCCCCACACCCCTCCCTTTGTAACCTCCTCTGGCCCCCACAAGCCCGCCCTCTCTCTCTGTAACCCCCCCCCACCCCTCCCTGTCTCTGTAACCCTGTCCAGCCCCTACAACCCTCCTGTATATCTCTGTGAAACAAAAATGCTGGAAAAACTCAGTAAGTCAGGTAGCATCTGTTGGAAGAGAAATAGTCAATGTTTTGGATCAAGCAAGGCTTCGTCAGAACTGGGAAGAAAGAGAGATGCCACGTCAGTTCTCAGTAGGGAGGGAAGGTGCTGAAGGGATGTGTAGACCATAGGGAATGTCTGTGATAGGACAAATCCAAATGGCTTTAATGGGAACAGTTATTGGCACATGAAGCTACTCAACCTGTGTAATGAGTTCTAATGGTAAGGTGGTGGGATTGAGCCCAGGCAGGCTTAGAGTTGTGATCATGGGATAGGAGAAACAGCCAACAGAAGATGGAAAATGCCAGAAGCACTTAGCAGGTCAGGCAGCTTCTTCTGGAAAGGGGAACAGTGGGGGACCCTTCACCAGGCCCGAGAAAGAGAAATAAGGTTAGTCTGGGTAGCAGTGAAATGTAAGTCAAACCAAGGGAATTTCCCTGATAGAACGAACACATGGCAGAAGGGATGAGGTACGATGTAATTTGTGGCTGATGCCTGTGGTATCTACCGACATTCACCTCCTGCCTCAGCAGGTTAGAGGCAACATCAGCCCTATCCTTCTCACTCTGGCCATCATGGGAACTGATGATTTAAGGCTGCTTCTCGCTGACAAGCTGAGCCCCCTGTTCACCTCAGAACTCTTGAGGATTAGGGTTATAGAGTTTACACAGCACGGAAACAGGCCTTTCAGCCCAACTCGTCCATGCCCAAGCAAGGTACCTTCCTAGGCTCGTCCCATTTGCCAGGTTGGGCCTGTCATCCTGCTAAACCTTTCCTATCCATGTACCTGTCCAAATGGCTGTTAAACATTGCAATTATACCTGCCTCTACAACTTCCTCTGACATC
The DNA here is from genome assembly GCF_009764475.1 of Pristis pectinata. Classification (NCBI taxonomy): domain Eukaryota; kingdom Metazoa; phylum Chordata; class Chondrichthyes; order Rhinopristiformes; family Pristidae; genus Pristis; species Pristis pectinata. Next base: position 7,957,921 of record NC_067441.1, read on the forward strand.
TCCTTCCATATACCCACCAACTGCTGTGTTGAAAAACTTGCCCTTTCAGGTCCCCTTTAAATCTTTCCCCTCTCACCTTAAACCTAAGCCCTCTAGTTTTGGACTCCCCAACCCTGGGGGGAAAAAAAAACTGTGACCATTCACCTCAACCTCCACCCCTCATGATTTTAATCAACCTCTTATGAGGTCACCCCCCTCCCCCCTCAGCCTCGTACACTCCGGGGAAAACGGTCCCAGCCTATCCTTATAACTCGAGCCCTCCAGTCCTGGTAACATCCTTCTGAATCGTTTCTGCACACTCTCCAGCTTAACGAACACCCTTCCTAGTCTCAGTCACGTACTTGTGGGAACTTGTACGTGACTGGAGACTAGTTTGTGACACAACCTCTGAGTTTGACACCAGACCCCAGATAATGTGAAGAGTGGGCTGTAAGGATAGACTTGGCGAGAGGTTGGCTTCTGGTCCAACTGGTTGCAATGGCCACAGTTGAGGAGTCCCTGCTGCCTGCCTGCTCGACTCCATTGAAAACAGCTGGAATAATCTCGATGGAATGCTGCCTCTTATTGTGCGGACCTCCTCTCCCCAGCAGCTTAGTGACTCTTGAGTTTCAACCAAGTCTATCCTGATCGTTAGCAATAACAGAAACGCTGGAAATACTGGGAGGGAGAGGGAGAGGGAGAGGGAGAGGGGAGAGGGAGAGGGAGAGGGGAGAGGGAGGAGGGAGAGGGAGAGGAGAGGGAGAGGGAGAGGGAGAGGGAGAGGGAGAGGGAGAGGGAGAGGGAGAGGGAGGAGGGAGAGAGAGGGGAGGAGAGAGAGGGGAGGGAGAGAGAGGGGAGGGAGAGAGAGGGGGAGGGAGAGGGGAGGGAGAGGGGAGGTGAGGAAGGGACGGTGAGGGAGAGGGGAGGGAGAGGGGGGAGGGAGAGGGAGAGGGGAAGGTGAGGGAGGGAGGGTGAGGGAGGGAGGGTGAGGGGAGGGAGAGGGGGGAGGGTGAGGGGAGCGAGAGAAAAACAGGAGTCAAGTCTGCAGGTCAGTGACCCTTCATCAGAACTGGAAAGGGAGGAAACAGGCTTGGTTAACATGGCAGAAAGGAAGAGGGGTGGAGACCACGGTCGTCCAGGTGACAATGCTTCTTTCCGCTGAAGCGTGACCTGGGATCTGGAACGCACTGCCTGAGGGAGTGGTGGAGGACACTTCCACAGCATTCAAGGTAAGATAAGATATCTTTATTAGTCACATGTATTTCGCTGGTGGCTATAATAGTGTTACGCTAACCATTGCACTACCATGCCTGCCCCTGAAGTACCTGCTGAGGTTCCACCGAGCAGCTAGACGAGCACTTGAATAGTTAAGGCCAGAGAAGGCCACTGACCAAATGCAGGTAAACAGGAAAATAAGTATGGCACAGACTGGGTGAGCCGAAGGGCCTGCTTTCTGTGGTACAAGTCTATGGAGCAGCCTGGTTTAGAGTGGAGTAAGGGAAGTTATAGAGAAAAAACAAAAGCTGACCGTTGTCGCTTCTTCCAGTCCCTCATCACCCAAAATGACATGAGCAGCAAACTTGGAGACATGAAAAACACGATGATGCTGGAGGAACTCAGCAGGCCAGGCAGCATCCGTGGAGAAAAGCAGGCAGTTAGCGTTTCGGGTCAGGACCCTGCTTCAGGACTGAAGATAGGAAAAGGGGAAGCCCGATATATAGGAGGGAAAGCAGAGCAGTGATAGGTGGACAAAAGAGGGGAGGCGGGGTGGGCACAGGGTGGTGATAGGTAGATGCAGGTAAGAGATGGTGATAGGCAGGTGCGGGGGAGGAGGGGAGTTTTTTCCCTCCTATATATCGGGCTTCCCCTTTTCCTATCTTCAGTCCTGAAAAAGGATCCTGACCCGAACGCTGACCGCCTGCTTTTCTCCACGGATGCTGCCTGGCCTGCTGAGTTCCTCCAGCATCATCGTGTCTTTCATCTAGACTCCAGCATCTGGCAGTCTTTTGTTTCTCTAAGCTTGGAGACATTCTTATTCTTAATAATAAAAACAGCCCAAAGACAAAGGGTTGGCCCTGCAGCCTTTCCTTGCAGCATGGGTTAACCATCTCTGTGCACATAGATGTTGTGATCATATAATCTCAGCAGATGCTTCCTGTCCAATACCAAGGCAGTGCTGCACTGTCAAAGGCGCAGTGTTTTGGATGAGATGTTAAGCCCTGGTTTTTTAGGGCCCGAGTTTCTTATTGCCCACTGTGTCCAAGTTCCTTATTAAAGTCCTTACCTGCGGCACAGGCGAGGAGGCTCGGGGATCCATTCCCTGCTCGGGGACATCCTCGTAATGTAGGAGCACCCCGGAAAACTGCAGCACCTTGTGAACAAACGCAGGGGGTTGGTGGACGTCGAGTGGTATGGGATCCTTCTTCGAGGTGCTGACCGAGTCTTTCACAGCTTCGTCGCAGTAATCCAACCTGCAGACAAGACAGCCAAACAGACACATCAGAACCGCCTGCCCCGCAATGAAGGAGCAGACCTGTTCCACAGATGGGTGGGGGCTCCACGTACAGGTGATGTCGCAAGAACAGCAAAGTACCATTGGGCCTCAGTAGGATCTGACGAGACTTCAGTAAAGGATCTGCTGACAAAGAAGCTTGTGGCACTGGGGAGGCTCACGCAGAAGAATGAACAATTCTCCCATTTTTCAGACTAATTTTTACATTTGTGTGTAGAACTTTAATTTTATAAACAGCGCAAGAACCAAACACTACCAAGGCAAAAGACAGTGTGGAGGATGCTCCTTTAAACCTCTTCAGCACTGTTAATCATAAGCAGAATTAACAAAGCTAACTTATTTTTAAAAATGTATCACAAGTTTTAACAACACAGATCCTCTGGTTTGCATGGGTTTGGAAAGAAAATAAAGCAAGTATACAAAATATTAAGAGGAATAGATAGAGTGGACAGCCAGCGCCTCTTTCCCAGGGCACCAATGCTAAATACAAGAGGGCATGGCTTTAAAAGTAATGGTGGGGGGGGGGGGGGGGGGGGGGAAGGTGTGCAGTTCAAGGGAGATATCAGAGGAAGGTTTTTTACCCATGGAATGGTTGATGCATGGAATGCACTGCCTGGGGTAGTGGTGGAGGCTGATACGTTGGTCAAGTTCAAGAGATTGCTAGATAAGCATATGGAGGAATTTAAAATAGGGGGATATGTGGGAGGAAGGGGGTTAGATAGCCTTAGGTGAGGTTTAAAGGTCGGCACAACATTGTGGGCCAAAGGGCCTGTATTGTGCTGTACTCTTCTATGGTTCTAAAGCTCCTTTTACACTGTCATTAGACATCAATAGGCTCAGAAAAGAAATGGATATGATACAGACTAAAGTTCCCTCCAAACGAGCCATCAGACACAATACATTAGGTGATCACATTTAAAGCGATGGATGGTAGGAGAGTACCATCTCCGTCCATCACGTGCAACCACATTTATGTTGCCAGTTTTGCTGAGTTCCTAGTCAGTGGGGACCACTGCTTTCGCCGATAATGTTGAAATAACACCAACGCTGGAAGAACTCGGCGGGTCAGGCAGCATCTGTGGAGGGAAGTGGACAGTCGATGTTTCGGGTCGAGACCCTTCATCTGGACTCTGTTGAAACAAGGCCAGCTTAATGTTAAGACAAGCCCAGTTAATGTTGGAAACAAGGCCAGTTTCCCGCCGACAACCTCTGTTGAAATTGCCCACTTCATTTCTCACCGAACCCTTGACAAGACGACAAGGAGAAGGTCAGGCAAGTCAGACAGAAGTACTTCAGAGGTAGGAGAAGAGGGGCTTGTGAGATAAGTGCAGGAGTGAAAGGGACGGAAGGGTATTCCGAAGCAGTTAGTTAGGAGCTTCATCTGATATTCCCAGGTTTGGAGAGTAGAGAGATGGGATTGGAATGGGTGGGTAATTAGTTTTGAAAATGGAATTATACTGTGTGGAACACTGAAACATTTGGACAGCGTGATTAGCCTGGTCAGAACAAATGGAGTGCAAGAATAGTGTGGTTAGTCTGAGTGGGATATTAAAAGCTATTGGGAACAATGGGTGTGGGGAATAGTGGGTGTGTTGTACTAGAGACCTGGAGTTCGACGGCCAATTTCTTTGCTGCAAATTATCCATAAGAGAAGACTTTCATCTAGGACCCTGATCCCACAGCTGAAAGGTCAGAGTCTGAGTTTCACGGCTCAGACTTCCCAGACCAATCCCAGGCAGGACCCAAGGGTCCCACCCAGTCGTACAGACGTTCTCAATGCCCCCACTACTGGAAGATCATCCCTACTGACCTCTTTATGTGCATCTCCAGGGCAATGCCGGTCCTGGAGCCTTCAGGAGTGTGTTCTACTCGCACGATGGTATCCAGGAATGTCACTTTTATCCTCCTCAGCACTGGTTATTCAAAAGCAAAATGAGAAAGTCCATTTAATAAAAACGTATCACATGCTTTAACCACGGTGCAGGTCCTCTGGCAAGGAGAAGAAACTACCGCACCTCACGTGCCCCAACGCGCTCCACAGCTAACGAACGATTTCGCCGGTCGTTGTTGCCTGGCAGACGTTCACCAGAAATATACGCACAGCGTGATCCCACACTACGGCCAGTTTTGGACATGATGAGGAAGAAATTGTGGCCTAGAGCACCAAGAACTACCCTGCTGTGTCCGGAGTGCCGCAGGATATCTTAGTCTCAGCAACTGCAAAAATGTATTTAATCTCACGCCATAATTTCCTATACCCTTTCACATCCCACACTCCCACCAGAACTCTACTCTTCAATATCCTACCCATTCCAATCCCACAGTTCTATCACCCCCTACAGCCTTTAATATCTCACTCACACTCTCAAATCTCTTAAGATCCCATGCAGAGTAATCTTATTTTCATCATTTATATCCTAACTGTTCTACACTCATTGTTCTTACTCTCCATACATCCACTCTGACCCCAGGTATATGTCTGTTAATACCTCATCCTGTCTAATCCCACTCCCTCCTCACTCCCCCACGCTTTAATATTCCAACCCAGTCTAATCCCACTGACCTCATCCTTTGATATCTCACCCAATTGATCCTTAACATGCCACCCTGTCTAATCCCGATCAGATTAGTTTATTGTCATATACACCGGGGGTGCAGCGAACACGGTACTGTGGCGGTTTTACGTAATGCTATTACTGTGCCAGCGACCCGGGTTCGATTCCGGCCACTGTCTGTAAGGAGTTTGTACGATCTCCCCGTGTCTGCGTGGGTTTCCTCCGGGTGCTCCGGTTTCCTCCCACATTCCAAAGACGTACGGGTTAGGAAGTTGTGGGCATGCTACGTTGATGCCGGAAGCGCGGCGCCATTTGCGGGCTGCCCCCAGAACACCCTACACAAAAAGATGTACTTCACTGTGTTTCGATGTATATGTGACTAATAAAGATATCTTGTATAAAAAAATTCCTTGCTCGCATGAAGCCTGCAGAGTAAACAGTATACCTGGGTGATCGTAAGTACGATGAGGGGTACAAAATGGCAGAATGGTGTGAAGATTGTGCAAATCTGAAGTAGTGCAAAAGAAATGCTAAGGTGACAATAACAGAATAACCCAGAGAGGTAGAACAGAGAAATAAAGGACCGCAGATGCTGGAATCTAGATGAAAAACACGACGATGCTGGAGGAACTCAGCAGGCCAGGTAGCATCCGTGGAGAAAAAGGCGGGTCTGAGGAAGGGTCCTGACCCGAAACGTTGACCGCCTGCTTTTTCTCCACAGATGCTGCCTGGCCCTGCCGAGTTCCTCCAGCGTCACAAGAGGTAGGACGTGGCAGCACCACAGGGAAGGGGATGCGAGAGAGGTGAGTGGTTCGGGACTCTGATAGCAGTGGGGAATCCTTTTCTCCTGCTCAGTCATAATATTCAATCAGTCCCACTTTTCCACCTACTCCAATTAATTTGTTTTGAGGATCTGGGTGTCACTGGCAAGATCAATATTTATTGCCCATCCCTAACTGACCTGAGAAATTGGTGGTGATCCACCATTTTAATCACTGTAGTCCCTTCTGGCAAAGATGCTGCTCTGGTGCTGTTGGGGATGGAGGTCTAGGATTTAGACCCAGTGACAATAAAGGAACAGCAGTATACTTCCAAGTCAGGATTGTGGGTGACTTAGAAGGGAGCCTGATGTATGTGGGCTGTCCCAGTCATAAGTGGTGGTATAGAGATTGTAGGTTTGGAAGTTCTGCAATGGCAGCCAAGTGCATTTTGTGGTGGAGACACGAGAGACTGCAGACACTGGAATCTGGAGCAACACACCGAGGGCAGCATCTGTGGGAGGAAAGGAATTGTCGACGTTTCGGGTTGAAATGCAGAAGCTGCTTGACCTGCTTGAGTTCTTGTAGCAGAACGTTTGTTGCATTTTGTAGGTGGTACACACTGCAGCCCGTGTTGCTGGTGCTGGAGGGAGGGAGTGTTCAGGGTGGCAATCGTGCGGACTGCGTTGACCTGGATGGTGTCGAGCTTCTTGAGAGTGAACCCAGGAGAGTGGAAAGGCGTCCTATCACACTCCTGAGTTGTGCCTTGTATATGGGGGGAAAGTCTTGGGTGAGTCACTCTGGGTTGCTGCAGGGAAACCAGCCTCTTGTCCCTGGTCTTGGAGTCACAGTATTTATGTGGTTAAATGAAAGGTACATAAGAAGGGATCATTATGGTCATAGAGAGATACAGCACAGAGGGGAACAGGCCCTTCAGCCCACCGTCCATGCTGACCATCAACCACCCTTCACATTAATCCTTCACTAATCCCATTTTCTCCCCACATTCGGATCAACTTCCCCAGATTCTACCACTGACCCAAGAACAATTTACAGCGGTCAATTTTTACTACAGCACAGTACAGGCCTTCGGCCCACAATGTTGTGCCAACATTTTATCTGCTCTAAGATCTATCTAACCCTTCCCCACACATAGCCCTCCATTTCTCTATCATTCATGCGTCTATCTAAGAGTCTCTTAAATGTCCGAATGTATCTGCCCCCAACAACCTCTGCCAGCAGTGCGTTCCACGCACCCACCACTCTCTGTGTAAATAACTTACCCCTGACATCCCCCTTATACCTTCCTCCAATCACCTTAAAATTATGTCCCCTCGTGTGAGCCATTGTCACCCTGGGAAAAAGTCTCTGACTGTCCACTTGATCTATGCCTCATCATCTTGTGCACCTCTATCAACACACCTCTCATCCTCCTTCTCTCCAAAGAGAAAAGCCCTGGCTCACTCAACCTATCCTCATAAGACATGCTCTCCAATCCAGGCAGCATCCTGGTAAATCTCCTCCGCAACCTGTCTAAAGCTTCCACGTCCTTCCTATAGAGGCGACCAGAACTGAACACAATACTCCAAGTGTGGTCTGACCAGAGTTTCTATGGAGCTGCAGCATTACCCTGACAGCTCTTGAACTTAAGTCCTGGACTAACGAAGCCAGCACACCATACGCCTCCTTAACAATCCTATCAACCTGCGCAGAAACCTCTGAGGGATCTATGGACGTGGATCCCAAGATCTTTCTGTTCCTCCACATTGCTAAAAGTCATGCCATTAACCTTGTATTCTGCCTTCAACTCACAACCCTCATGTCTTTGAGATAGGGGAGGAAACCGGAGCACCCGGGGGAAACCCACGCAGTCACAGGGAGAATGCGCAAACTGCATACACAGACAGCACCGGAGGTTGGGATCGAAACCCAGGTCTCTGCCACCATGAGCAGTGGCTCCTACCCACTGTGCACGGTCCACCCCTGTGCAGGTGTCCAGGGAGCAACACCAAGCCTTCCACAGAAATAGATTCATTCTCCTATTGCTTTTTGCGGGAGCTTGCTGTGCACGAATCAGCTGTCGCATCTTTTTTCTCTACCCTCATGGGACATCGGCATCTCTGGCAAGGCCAAGTACATCGTAGTCATAGAGCTACAGAGCACAGAAACAGGCCCATCTGGCCTCAACTTGTCCATGCTGACCAAGTTGCTTACCTGAACTAGTCCCATTTGCCTGGTTTGGCCCATATCCTTTCCTATTCATATACCTGTCCAAGTGTCTTTTAAACATAATGGTACTTGCCTCAACCACTTCCTCTGGCAGCTCGTTCCATTTCCCCACCACCCTCCGTGTAGGAAAAACCTGCTCCTCAGGTGGCTTTTTAATTCTTTCCCCTCCCAGCTCGTGCCCTCTAGTTGTAGGCTCCCCTACCCTGGGGAAAAGACTGTGACCATCCACCTGATCTATGACTCTCATGATCTTATAAACCTCTAATAAGGTCACCCCTCAGCCTCCCACAGGGGAGAATGCCTCAACCTATCCGGTCTCTCCTTATAATTCAAGCCCTCTCGTCCTAGTAGCATCATGGGAATCTTTTTCCGCACTTAATCAATATCCTTCCTGTAGCTGGGCGTCCAGAAACTGCCACACGGTACCCCCCAAGTGTGGGCTCACCAATGTCTTGTGCAGTTGTAACGTGACATCCCAACTCCTGTACTCAATCCCACGACCGATAAAGGCAAGCGTGCCAAATGCCTTCTTCATCACACTGTCTACCTGAGCCACCACTCTCAAGCAATGATGTACGTACTAAGTCTGTGTTCTACAACCATTTCCAGGGCCTGCCATCACTGCCTGCCCTTGAGAAGATGGTGGCGAGCTTCACCATAGCACATATGGTGTAGATATGCCCAGTGATGCTGGACTGAGACCTCCGGGGTAGTAACACAGCCAGGCACCGTAGTGTAGCAGTTAGCGTGACGCTATTACAGCGCCAGTGACCCGGGTTCAATTCCCTCCTCCGTCTGTAAGGAGTTTGTACGTTCTCCCCAGTGACGCGTGGGTTTCCTCCGGGTGCTCCGGTTTTCCTCCCACGCTCCGAGTTAGGAAGTTGTGGGCACGCTATGTTGGCGCCGGGAGCGTGGCGACACTTGCGGGCTGCCCCCAGAACACTCCACGCAAAAGATGTACTTTACTCTGTGTTTCGATGTACATGTGATAAGATGTCTTATCTTAAGAGGAATATCAGTACATGTGCAAGTCAGGAAGGAGGAAACTCACGGGTGGTGGCCAGTGACCTCCCTCCTTCATGACATGCAAATATACTACACCAGCTGCTCTTCTCCTGTCCGGTGGCAGTGCCTATGGGCTTAGCAGCAAAGAAGTAAAGGACTGCAGATGCTGGAATCTAGATAAAAAACACAATGATGCCGGAGGGACTCAGCAGGCCAGGCAGCATCCGTGGAGAAAAGCAGGCGGTCAACGTTTCCGGTCAGGACCTTTCTTCAGGACTGAAGATAGGAAAAGGTGAAGCCCGATATATAGGAGGGAAAAGCTACCCTCCCTCCCCTACACCTGCCTATCCACTATCTCTTACCTGGATCTACTTATTCCCCCCCCCCCCCCCCCCCCCCCCCCCCCCCCCCATATATCGGGCTTCCCCTTTTCCTATCTTCAGTCCTGAAGAAGGGTCCTGACCCAAAATGTTGACCACCTGCTTTTCTCCATGGATGCTGCCTGGCCTGCCGAGTTCCTCCAGCATCATCGTGTTTTACAGGCTTAGCAGCAGCCTTGGTGAGTAACCACAGTGCATTCTGAAGGTTCCTACACAATATCTGCACATAGGGAAGGCTATAAAATTACTTCGGGAGATGGTGGTTGAGAGCCTTTTCATTCACTGTTGGGAATAACCTCAAACAGAATGGATTGGAGAGGGTGCCAGTAGTTGGTTTAACTGAACCACAGGACCATACTTACCAGTCTCTATGGTCTGTGCAAACATCTCGAGCCCCTCCAAGGGCTGGGTTGGTTCTTCAGGCTCCTCTGCCTGCTCCTTCAGGCACTCTTTGGCCAGCTGCATGCTGGTCGTCATACATGATGACCAGCTGGGAGACTCGGTCCCTGGGGCCTGCGAGAGAGAGAGAGAGAGAGGTAGCAACAAAGTTAGAGGTCGGCAGAGCAAGATGCTGCAGGACACTGCAGTTCCCGAATACACCAGGTGAACAGCAGAAGAACGCGCCACCTAGCTCGTTCTCCCAACACGTAATGTTCTGCAAGGGAACAGGCCCAGAATACAGGAAGCAGATGTTAATACGGAAACTCGGATAATCTACTGACCAACCATTCAGAGACCGAGTGGTTTGACATTTGGCTCATAAGTTGAGGTTTACCGCGCTGTCAGAAACTCCCCGGGGTCCCCGGTTCTCACACTCCCCTGAAACCCACTGGTGCCCCAATTCCCCCACACTCCTGAAACTCCCAGGCCCCCCGGTTCCCACACTCACCTGAAACCCACCAGGGCCCCGGGTTCCCCCACCCCTGAAACCCACCGGGGCCCCCGGTTCCCCCACTCCCCTGAAACCCACCGGGGCCCGGTTCCCCCACTCCCCTGAAACCCACCGGGGCCCCGGTTCCCCCACTCCCCTGAAACCCACCGGGGCCCCGGTGCCCCCACTCCCCTGAAACCCACCGGGGCACAGGTTCCCACACACTCCCCTGAAACTCACTGGGGCCCCTGGTTCCTGCACCCCCCTGAAACTGCCCAGGGCTCCCGGTTCCCCCACACTCCCCTGAAACTCACTGGGGCCCCTGGTTCCCGCACCCCCCTGAAACCCACCACAGCCCCAGTTCCCCCACACCCCTGAAATTCACCGGGGCCCCGGTTCCCCCACACCCCTGAAACCCACTGGGGCGCCGGTTCCCCCACACCCCTGAAACCCACCGGGGCCCCGGTTCCCGCACTCCCCCTGAAACCCACCGGGGGCCCGGTTCCCGCTCCCTTTAAAGTTAGCAGGTTTACTGGAAACTTACAATACTGTGTAACATCTAAAAAGTGAATTAAAGTGCTTTGAGGTATTAATAACAACATCCAATCTTAACGAATGGTGACACAGGCTTGCAGGTTCCTACTCCTTTTTCTACAAAAAGCTACGTTAATGTAGCACCGGTATCAGTAAGTCAAAATTTAACCACCAGAGAGATGCCAGAGAGCAGATGAGCAATGGCTTAGTCAAAGAAGTGAGTTTTAAAGGCTATTTAAGAAGGAAAACAAGATAGTTAGGACCCTGCTGCCAAGGGTGAGCAGATTAAATTGAGGAGAGCAGAACAGCCAGAACTGGAGAAACAATGAGACCAACAAATCCTTGTGCGAGTGGGAGGTTATGGAACACAACGAAATAGGAGCAGGAGTAGGCCAGCTGACCCCTCAAGAGTGGGTGAGGTGGAAGGCAGAGGGGATTATAAATCAAGGCACTGTTGGAATGCAAACCATCCAGGGAAACAGGCACAGGATTTGAGGGATGAACAACACCCACTTCACCACAAAAGCCTGGCTCTGTGCTGGCTGACGTGAATCAGGCATCAGACCACCAAGGTTCAACTTGCACTTGACCAACCAAATCCCACCCTCCCCCCCCACCCAAAAATACGGACCATCCCCGGGTAATGAATGGGTTCTGTTTTTACAAACGTCCGCAAGTAAATTTTGTCCCTAAGTCAGAAAATACACAAGAATCACACGATACGGTAACCACACCCCTACAGTATGTAATGAATGGCAAAGGCATGCAAGACTGGGTAAGAACCATTACTAAAGGTGGAGAAGGAGACAGGAAACTCATTCTGGGAGCAGCAGGACCAAAGCAGGGTTTCAACCCAAAACGTTGACCATTCCTTTCCCCCTCACAGAGGCTGCTCGTTCATCTGTTCCTCCAGCATCTGCAGTCTTGTCTCTCCAAAAACCAGTTCTGCCATTCATAGGACATACGTCGGACTTTTGAATTTAATAACGTTAGGGGAGTTTGTTCGAATGTAGGGGTGTCCCATTAGTAACCCAGGGACAGCCTGTATATTTTATTCATACAGTTTCAAAAAAAGAACACTCCCTGGAACGTAGGAGAATGAGGGGCAACCTTATAGAAGTGTTTAAATTATGAGAGGCATAGATAAGGTGGACGGTAAACAGTCTTTTCCCCAGGGTAAAGGAGTCCAAAGCTAGGGGGCATAGGTTTCGGGTGAGAGGGTAAAGATTTAAAAGGGACCTGAGGGGCAACTTTTTCACACAGAGGGTGGTGAGTACATGGAACGAGCTGCAGAGGAAGTAGGTGAGGGAGGTACAATAGTATCATTTAAGAAGCACTCGGATAGGTATGTGGAGGGGGTGGGGCTTAGAGAGATATGGACCGAGTGCAGGGAACTGGGACTAGCTGGGTGGGCACTGTGGTTGGCATGGACTGGTTGGGCCGAAGGGCCTGTATCCATGCTGTATTGCTCTATGACTACATTGTCTCTATTCACAGTATCATTACGCTTGGTACGGCAACTGCTCTGCCCAGGACCACAAGAAACTGCAGAGAGTTGTGGACACAGCCCAGCGCATCACGGACACCAGCCTCCCCTCCTTGGACTCTCTTTACCTCTCATTATCTTGGTGAAGCAGCCAGCATAATCAAAGACCCCACCCACCCAGGACATACCCCCTTCTCTCCTCTTCCATTGGGTAGAAGATACAGGAGCCTGAGGGCACGTACCACCAGACTTAAGGACAGCTTCTACCCCACTGTGATAAGACTATTGAACGGTTCCCTTACATGATGAGATAGACTCTGACCTCACAATCTACCTTGTTGTGACCTTGCACCTTATTGCACTGCACTTTCTCTGTAGCTGTGACACTTTACTCTGTACTGTTGTTGTTTTTCCTGCACTACCTCAATGTACTCTGTACTAACTCAATGTAACTGCACTGTGTAAGGAATTGACCTTTACGATTGGTATGCAAGACAAGTTTTTCCACTGTACCTCGGTACGTGACAATATAATAAACCAATACCATCTTTTGCGTGCGTTCCATGAACGCCAAGTCCAAGAGGCTTTTACCCAACTTCCAGCCTAACAGTGTGTCCTTAGCGATAGCTGTACCCAAACCACCACCCTACCTCTACCACCCAGAAGAGATGAGAGACAAGCTTTTATGTAGGGGGCAGCCAGGACTATCATGAGTGGATGTGGCAAGTGCCTGGATGTAGCTAGCCCCACCCTATTCTGGACCCTTATACGGGTTTATAAAATCATGCGGGGCATAGATAAGGTGAACAGCCACGGTCTTTTCCCCAGGGTAGGGAAGTCCTAAACTAGAGGGCACAGGTTTAAAGTCAGAGGGGAAAGATTTGAAAGGGACCTGATGGGCACAGAGGGTGGTGGGTATATGAAACGAGCTGCCAGATGTAGTGGTTGAGGTGGTACAATTATGACATTTAAAAGACACTTGGACAGGTACATGGATAGGAAAGGTTTAGAAGGATATGAGCCAAATGCAGGCAAGTGGGACTAGCTCAATTAGGCAACCTTGATCAGCACGGACAAGTTTGGGCCAAAGGGCCTGCTTGTGCACTGTATAACTCTATTACTCTAAATATGACCTATTGCTTTTTTTCAGAAGCCTTTTGTTTATATTGCTTCTCCTCCTGCAAGTGCCAAGAGGCAAGCAGCTCCAGTAGCTCACAGAAGTATCTCAGCTGTGGCTTGCTTACCAAAGCAGTACTTGGGTCTGCACGTGACCTGCAGTCCTGATACCTCCACAGTGCAGTTCTCAGTGATCAGGGCAGACCAGGGGATGGTCACCGAGATGCTGCTGATGAAACCATCGGTGATCTCCAGTGGCGCACCCAACGAATCCAGGAACTCATCAGGGACTGCAAAGCAAAGGGAGAACATGTTATCACCTGAGGATCATCCGTACAGGTCCTCTAGCCCCTTCACAAGAGCATCTCGTGACAACCTCAACACTGCGCCACAGAGGGTATGAGGGCAGGAAAGGAGGAGCTTTCGAGTCAGCCAGACAGTTTGGAAGGAGGAATCACGAGTTCTGGGCTTATGAGGATTTGAAGACACCCGCCAAGGGAGAAGGGAAGCGAGTGAGGCGCAAAGGGTTCCGCACGTACAGAGATAAGGACAGATGCTTCTCATCGTGTAAAAGGCAAATTCTTTGCCTCAATAAACATGGCCTGACAGCATTTGATTGAGATAAGATCTTTATTAGTCACATGTACATCGAAATGCATCTTTTGTGTAGTTTGTTCTGGGGGCAGCCCGCAAGTGTCACCACACTTCCGGCGCCAACATAGCACGCCCACAACTTCCTAACCCGTACGTCTTTGGAATGTGGGAGGAAACCGGAGCACCCGGAGGAAACCCACGCAGACATGGGGAGAACGTACAAACTCCTTGCAGACAGCGGCGGGAATTGAACCCGGGTCGCTGTCGCTGTAATAGCGTTACACTAACTGCTGCACTACTGTGCCTGCCCATCAGAAATGTGATTTTAACATCTCGCCAAGCACAGATGTCCTCCATGTCTCATCGAGTGCTATGGCCGTGCAGGGATCCACAGCCAAGCCAGAGTGTGGTCCCAGCAAACATCTGCACACAGACACCTTCCAGCAGAGCGACTGGCTGCTGCTGTGATTCCTGCTCCACTCAGTCCATCCCCAGCCTGCTCACTGTAGAGCAACAGCGGCCCTGACAACAACCAGCTCACTCAGACGTCACTGACCCTAACCCTAACCCCAGGTATGAGAGTTTGTCAGGTCTGTACCAAACCTGGCAGTATATGCATCGATCAAGTCAATTTGGGAGATGAAGTTTCCAAAACAACAGAAATGGATATAAAGAAAATGTAAACTGGGCCTCTTCATTCAGATTACAAGAAGCCGTGCCATCTTTTCGCAGCTCCCATCGGGGCAGGAGGTACAGAAGCCTGAAGTCCCACACCACCAGGTTCAAGAACAGCTACTTCCCTATAACCATTCAGTTCCTGAACCAACCGGCACAACCCTAATCACCTACAGTTTAGCAAACACTACGACCACTTTGCACTGAACTGAACTGTTTTGTTTTGTTCTAATTGTGTTCTTTATTATAAAAATTGTGTACAATTTATGCTTAAATTTATGTTTTTCTTGTGAATGCTGCTTATCTGATACTATGTGCCTGCGATGTTTGCTGCAAGCAGGTTTTTCATTGCACCCGTGCACGCACGTACTTGTGCAGGTGACAATAAACTCAACTTTGACTTTGGACAGGCTAACAGTGGGTCAAACTGAAGGATCACAGGTTGAAACAAGCAAGGAGGTGGCTCTCCATACAAAGAGGGAGCTACCCCTGGAACATACTCCAGGACAGGCCAGGGAGGCAGCCATTCCAGGATCACTGAAGAACCCCTCACAAGGAGAGTGCGAGGAATGAACTAAGATGGGTAACGTGGCCTTCCTCGACCATGTTAATCTTGTCAGGTATCGAGAATTTCCAGAAGCTATGCTGGAAATACAACATAAACAGCCCAGCGCTCAATCCGGAATTAAAAATGAAAGGTGCTAAGGGATTGATGTAAAGATTCACCAGTCACCTTCTGGGAAGAATGTCTACAGCCCTCATCCTTGAATGCCTTGCAACTCTCTTGTGAAACGGCCCGACCAGTTAAGAGTGGCACAGTGGCTCAGCAGGTAGAGCCACTGCCTCACAGCTCCAGCGACCCGGGTTCGATCCCCACCTCCGGCACTGTCTGGGTGGAGCTTGCACATCCTCCCTGTGACCGTGTGGGTTTTCCTCTGGGTGCTCTGGTTTCCTCCCACACCCCAACGACCTTGCGTGTCAGTGGGTTAATTGTCCCTCGAGTGGTAAAATCTGAGGTGAGAAGATGGGAATTGTGGGGACAACGGAATTACAGGGAAAATGTGGGGGAAAGGGACTCAATGGACTAAAACTCATGTTGTGTGGACAACAAATATTGGCCCTATCATCACTGTCCACATCACACAAATAAATAAGATTATCCTAAGTTTCTTTGGTGTAGAGCTCAGGGACCCAGCCAGCTCTGCACCAATACACAATCGGATCGGGGGGAATGTATCTTCTCATTGACCACGGGAACAGGATTGTCCACAGACCAGCTTTCACATCAGCCCCCGGCTTTCCCTCTCAAAGCAATGTGCACAAGTGCTGTAGCTATGTGTCTGACAGCTCATGATTTGGGAATGTGTATAAACACAGTGCAGAGTTCCTGACCAGTGCCAAGTAACCAACCCCCCTCTTCCTCCCCCCTCCCACCACCCCCCCCCCCCACACACACACACACACAAAACTCACACACTAACAAACACCACATGGTCTCCTCAAAGGCAGCCAAAGGAATCCCGAGGCCAGTGTTGTCACTATCCAAACAGCACAGGCAGCAAAACAAGGTAACGTCACTCAGCCACGCACAACTGTGACCCAAGCAGCCGCTCACTGCAGCTGACAGAGAAATAGAGTGCCTCCCTCGACTTCGAGATGTCCCAAAAGACCTTACAGCCAAGGAAGTACCTTTCCACATGCTGTCAGCATTGTAAATGCATCTAGTTGTGTTGTAGGAAATACAGCAGCAAATCTAATGGCGGTGAAGACACACAACATCAATGTGATAATGACCAGCTCTCTTGTGGTAATGTTGACTTGTTTGCCATGCAGAAGATAGATTGTTTCTGAGAGAATCTGCAGTTATGGTTTCTATTGAATACTTAAGTGAGATGATGCAGCTGGTAGAATACACGCTGAAATAAAGCAAAGAAGGGTATGTGCAAATGGATTAGTTGTTTCTGTGCTGTACAACTATGACTAGACTGGGACAAAACACTGGGGAGAACACTCCTCCGCTGTCTTCCCTTTGGCGATTTGGTACCTTTGGTCATTTATCCCCATCAGAGCGGGCAGACTGCATCATATCTCAGTGGGAGATGGAGAGTCACACAAAGGTGGAGGTGTTGTGGATAGTGTGGAGGGCTGTCAGAGGTTACAGCGGACATAGATAGGATGCAAAACTGGGCTGAGCAGTGGCAGATGGAGTTCAACCCAGATCAGTGTGAAGTGGTTCATTTCGGTAGATCAAATATGATGGCAAATATAGCATTAATGGTAAGACTCTTGGCAGTAGGTATAGAGATGTCAGGGGTAAATTTTTTACTCAGAATGGTGAGTGTGTGGAACGGGCTGCCGGGCAACGGTGGTGGAAGCGGATACGATAGGGTCCTTTAAGAGACTTTTGGATAGGTACACGGAGCTTGGAAAAATAGAGGGCTATTTCTAAAATAGGGACATGTTCGGCACAGCTTTGTGGGCCAAAGGGCCTGGATTGCGCTGTAGGTTTTCTATGTTTCTATAAGATATAGGAGTAGAATTAGGCCATTCGGCCCATCGTCTGCTCCACCATTCAATTATGGCTGATTTTTTTCCCCAACCTCATTCTCCTGCCTTCTCCCTGTAACCCTTAACCCCCTTACCAATCAAGAACCCATCAATCTCTGCCTTGAATACACCCAATGACCTGGTCTCCACAGCCCTCTGTGGAATGAATTGCACAGATTCACCTCCCACTGGCTGAAGACATTCCTCCTCATCACAGTTTTAAATTGATATCCCTTTATTCTGAGGCTGTGCCCTCGGATCCTAGATTCTCCAACTGATGCAAACATCCTCTCCACATCCACTCTATCCAGGTCTCGGTAGGTTTCAATGAGATCCCCCACCACCCCCATCCTTTTGAATTCCATCGAGTACAAGCCCAGAGACATCAAACACTCTGGATCTGAATGATGGCAACTCCAGGAGCGCCGTATTTGCTGAGCACTGTGTTTTACACCCTAGCCAAGATGAGACACTCAGGTCTCTAGAGTAGGGGGCAACAGTGAAAGTCAGCAGGTCAGTTCAGAGCCCAGGTGCTAAATCCAAGATGTTGGAATGATGATATTTGGAGCACTGCATGCGGCTCTGTCAGACCTGCTAAGTGTAGCAGTTAGCGTAGTGCTGTTACAGCGCCAGCGACCTGGGTTCAATTCCTGCCGCTGTCTACAAGGAGCTTGTACATTCTCCCCGTGTCTACGTGGGTTTCCTCCGGGCGCTCTGGTTCCACCCACATTCCAAAGACGTATGGGTTAGGAGTTGTGGGCGTGCTATGTTGGCGCCAGAAGAGTGGCGACACTTGCGGGCTGCTCCCCAGCACATTCTCAGTAACGCAAAAAGACTCATTTCAGGTGTGTTTCGATGTACGTGTGACTAATAAATAAATATCTCATCTCATTAAACTGGAAAGGGTGTAAAAAAAAGATTCACGAGGATGTTACCGGGACTGGAGAGCTTGGGTTACAAGGAGAGGCTGGACAGACTGGGACTGTTTTTCCTGGAGCGTAGGAGGCCGAGGGTGATCTTATAGAGGGACATAGATAAGGTGGATGGTCACAGTTTTTCCCCCCAGGGTAAGGGAAGTCCAAAACTAGAGGGTATGGGTTTAGAGAGAGAGGGGAAAAATTTAAAGGGGACCTGAGGGGCAAGTTTTTCCACACAGAGGGAGGTGGGTATGTGGAACAATCTGCCAGAGGGAGTGGGTACAACTACGACACTTAAAAGACATTTGATTAGGTACATGGACGAGAAAGGTTCAGAGGGATATGGGCCCAACGCAGGCAAGTGGCACTAGCTGAGTGAGGCAACTTGGTCAACATGGATGAGTTGGGCCAAAGGGCCTGTTTCCGTGCTGTATAACTCTACGACTCTATTACTCTTAACAAAATAGCTCTTGCTTTTTTCAGAGGCCTTTTTGTTTTATATCGTTTCTCCTTCTGCAAGTGCCAAGAAATGAGCACCTCCAATAACTCACAGAAGTATCCAATCTCTCGGTTGTGGAAATGGGCTATTTGGCCATGGAGGCATTGCAGTCCCATCCGAATTTGCACAGGTACGGGAAAAGTCACAGGACGGCGAGAAGGGAACAGAAGCTTGGTGGGATATCCCACCCCTCCCCAACCATTCCCTGGGCCCAGGGCCCACTGGGAGCTGCTGTTAAAGTTTTTCTGATCACACACACAGAGTTGGACTGGAACCTGGGTCTTCCTGGATCAGTGTGGCTCCATTTACTGAGCCTTCGGTGGGAAATAGAACATAGAAAACCGACAGCACAATTCAGGCCCTTCAGCCCACAAAGCTGCGCTGAACATGCCCCTACCTTAGAAATTACTAGGCTTACCTGTAGCCCTCTATTTTTCTCAGCTGCATGTACCTATCCAACAGTCTTTTAAAAGACCCTATTGTATCCGCCTCCACCACCGTTGCCGGCAGCCCATTCCATGCACTCACCACTCTCTGAGTAAAAAACTTACCCCTGACATCTATACCTACTCCCCAGCACCTTAAACCTGTGCCCTCTTGTGGCAACCATTTCAGCCCTGGGAAAAAGCCTCTGACTATCCACCAATCAATACCTCTCATCATCTTATACACCTCTATCAGGTCCCCCCTCATCCTCCCGTCGATCCAGGAGAAAAGGCCGAGTTCACTCAACCTGTTCTCATAAGGCATGCTCCCCAAACCTGGGAGCATCCTTGTAAATCTCCTCTGCACCCTTTCTTTGGCTTCCACATCCTTCCTGTAGTGAGGCGACCAGAACTGAGCACAGTACTCCAAGTGGGGTCTGACCAGGGTCCTATATAGCTGCAATCTCAAACTCCAAAGAAAACCTTGCCTGTCACGGTAAACTGGTGCAGGATAGAAATGGTTTTAAACAGCTGCTAGGGCGATGGTTTGTGACAGGACGTAGATTTTGGCCCTCTCACGCAATGACTTAGTACACAGATTACAAGTATTGTGCAAAGCAGTCATGTAATGACAGTTCAATGTTCTCCCTGCCCCCACCTCTGTTGCCACAAACACAGCAGTGTTTCATCACCACAGTGGATGTGCTTCGACAACAGTACAGGAAACTGAAATGGAAAACAGAAAGTCAGTGGTGGGAGGGTGGGGGGGGGGGTGGGGAAGGGACATGAGTGGAGAGGGAGGGGAGAAAGGAGGTGGGGGAAAAACATCACAGGGGGTCCAGAAGTGGGGGAGGAAGAGAAAGATGGCAGAGGGATGTGGGAAGATGGAGAGCAGAGAGAATTAGGAGGGAGGTGAAGGGGAGGGAGGGGTAATCTTTAAGAAACATTTAAGAAGCATCTTTACAAGCACGAATCGCCAGTACGTAGGTTACGGACCAAGAGCTGGTAAACGGGATGAGTTTGGAAAGGTACGACAGTCAGCATGGACGTGGTGGACAGAAGGGCCTGATCCTGTGCTGATTTCCATGAGAAGGACTGGTGTGGGAGGGAGGGGGTAAGGGGAGGGGGGGGAGAGAGAGAGTCAGTGGAGGGAGGGGAGGGCAGGGCTGGCAGGGCCAGTGAGCAAGAGGGGAAGGTGAGGGGAGTAGTATGGGAGGGAAATCCAAAATGAGGCACCTCGTCCAAGATTGGTATTGGTATTGGTTATTATTGTCACTTGTACTGAGGTACAGTGAAAACTTGTCTTGCGTACCGATCGTACAGGTCAATTCATTACACAGTGCAGTTACATTGAGTTAGTACAGAGTGCATTGAGGTAGTACAGGTAAAAACAATAACAGTACAGAGTAAAGTGTCACAGCTACAGAGAAAGTGCAGTGCAATAAGGTGCAAGGTCACAACAAGGTAGATTGTGAAGTCAGAGTCCATCTCATTGTATAAGGGAACTGTTCAATAGTCTTATCACAGTGGGGTAGAAGCTGTCCTTAAGTCTGGTGGTACGTGCCCTCAGGCTCCCATATCTTCTACCTGATGGAATCCGCAGTGACCCACTCCTGCAGAGAGCCCACTGTGAAGCTGGAGGGCAGGGGGCGGAGACCAGACTGATCTCTGACTATGTCCAGATGAGGCAAACATTGAGGGCTAACAACAGGGGACAAACACCTCAAGGAGAAAAGAAGTCCCAGCTTGGAAGAAAAGATGTGGACTCTCGATACGAGGCGACCCTCGGAAAATAAAGGGAGAGCGGCTGACTGTCAGGAGGTTTCCCTGCGTGAGGTTCTCTGCCTCACTCTCCTGGGCTGGGCATCAGTTCACACAGGGATGTCTCAGCGGGGAGCGTGCCTTATGAGAACAGGTTGAGTGAACTCGACCTTTTCTCCCTGGAGTGACAGAGGATGAGGGGGGACCTGATAGAGGTGTATAAGATGAGAGGCATTGATCGCGTGGATAGTCCAGCGGCTTTTTCCCAGGGCTGAAATGGTGGCCACAAGACGACACAGGTTTTAAGGTGCTGGGGAGTAGGTATAGAGGAGGTGTCAGGGGTACGTTTTTTACTCAGAGAGTGGTGAGTGCATGGAATGGACTGCCGGCAACGGTGGTGGAGGCAGATACGATAGGGTCTTTTCAGAGACTTTTGGATAGATACATGGAGCTGAGAAAAATAGAGGGCTATGGGTAAGCCTAGTAATTTCTAAGGTTGGGACATGTTCGGCCACAGCTCTGTGGGCCGAAGGGCCTGAATTGTGCTTGTAGGTTTTCTATGTTTCTATGTTCTGCTCGATGGCAGCATTCTGCACCAGGTGAGGCTTTGGGTGAGCCAGGTGCTGTACTGAGCTGGTGTACTACTGGCTTCAGGTGAGACACAGAACAGCACAGGAACAGGCCCTTCTGCCACCATGTCTGCACTGACCATGATGCCGATCTAGCTAATCCCAATCTGTCTCTGCACATGATCCACATCCCTCCATTCCTGGCTTTTTCACGAGTCTGTCTAAATGCACTCTAAACGTAGCTGCTTCCACCACCTCCCCTGGCCGTGTGCTCCAGGCACCCACCACTCTCAGTGTAAAAAAAAATTGCCTCGTAAATCTCCATTAAACTTCTCCCCCCCACCTTAAACCCTACGTCCTCTAGTATTTGACATCTCTCTCGGGACAAGACACCATCTCCCTTGTCGAGTCAGGTCGAGTTTGTTTGTCATGTGCACAAGTGCAGCGAAGTACAGGTACAGTGGAGAAACACTTGCAGGCACATAGGTACAGACAACATGGAATATAAATTGTACAAGATAGTGAAGAGAAAGCAAAATTTATACCTCTCATAATTTTATACACTTCAGTCCTCGAACCAAGAGACGTTGAAGCGAGGCCTCACTGTCCCCTCGAGGGAGGAGGGCATCATCTCACGCTCACCGTTGGAGGGAGAGCAGGACAAGTCTTCCCAATGTTCTGCTCGAGCCCCTCGACTAAAAGCACTAGCACGTGATCTGGCACTGGCTCTCTACCATCTGTGGAAGCCAGCGATACCTACATTACAAGAGGCACCACTTCAAAGTTTCTTCACCAGGTCTGAAGCACTTGGGATTTCCTGAGGTCACGCAATGTGCACGGTGTAATAACTTACGAGAGATATGGGGTTCTTGCAAGAAAGTAGCGCTGAGATAAAAGATCTTAATGAATAATACAGGAAGAATGAGGGGCTGAATGCTGCTTCTATTTCTTACGTTGCCTCCTGACATAACATAAGCACACAAGAACAGATGTAGGGGTAGGCCATTTGGCCCTTCACGCCCCGCTTTCACAATCGTCAAGATCGTGGCTGATCTACCTCTGTACCACGTTCCTGCTTTTCCCCCCTTAATTCCTTTAATATCCAAAAATCTGTCCACCTCTGTTTTAAATGAACTCGATAACCGACTCTCCACAACCCTCTGGGATACAGAAGTCCAAAGAACTTTCCGGCATTTGCACGAAGAAATTTGTCCTCACTGCAGTCCTGGCCCCTTATTCTGAGACTGTGACCCAGTTCTAGACTGTTCAGCTGGGGAAACGTCCTCCCCGACATCCCAGCCATTTTATAAACTTCAATGAGATCTACTCTCATTCTCATAAACTTAGAGAACACATGCCTGTCTACTCAGTCTCCACGTATACGTGGAACCAGTGCAGCTTCAACAACACTCAAGGAACCCAACAACATGCAGGAGGTAGCAGCCCGCTTGACGGGCACCCCATCCACAACCATTCACGTCACTCCACCACCATCACACAGTAACATCTCCAGGATGTACTGCAGCAACTCGCCGAGAATCCTTACACAGCACCTCATACCCACACATCAAGGACTGCAGTGGTTCAAGTAGGCAGCTCACCATCACCTTCTCAAGGGCAACTAGGGAGAGGCAATTAAATGCTGGCTCAGCCTGTAAATCCCCATCCCTTCAATGAATATATAATTGTGTGTGGAGTTTGCACATTGTCCCCATGGCCGTCTCCACTGGTACTGCTACCCCAGTGTTATACAGTGACAGAACCCATCCCCACGGTACTGTACCCCAGTGTTATACAGTGACAGACCCGTCCTCACCGGTACTGTACCCCAGTGTTACAGTGACAGACCCGTCCCCACCGGTACTGTACCCCAGTGTTATACAGTGACAGGACCCGTCCCCACCAGTACTGTACCCCAGTGTTACACAGTGACAGACCCGTCCCCACCGGTACTGTACCCCGGTGTTATACAGTGACAGACCAGTCCCCACCAGTACTGTACCCTAGTGTTATACAGTGACAGACCCAGTCCCCACCAGTACTGTACCCCAGTGTCATACAGTGACAATGTAGTGATGCACCTCTGGCACTGCTGCACTCCCTCAGCGCTGCGCTGGGATATTCAGCCTGCGTTATGCCCCAACCTCTGGTTCTCAAACCCACAACTCTCTGCCTCGAGAGACAAATCAGAGAGACCACTGAGCCATGGCTGAGTTGTGTAATGGTATTCGAACAGTAAGATCCCAGGCACGGTCACTGACTGTGCCTCACTACCTGGCTGATTCCGTCACCTGAGGGCCATGACACAGGCCCACTTTGTCAGGGGAGATATCACAATCCCACCTCCCCTCACCCAATCTCTGCACAAGCCTGTATCCCAGCACAGGGCGTGGGCAGGGTTATGTGGCACCCATCAGGGATCCCAATGCTGCCACAGATGCTGCTTGACCTGCTGGGCTCCTCCAGCACTTTGTTTCAAGCATCCATCTACGCTAACCTGACACTAGTCCCATTTTATTCTCCCCATATTCCCATCAACTGCACCAAGATTCTGCCACTCATCTCTGCACTAGAGGCAATTTA
Source organism: Pristis pectinata (assembly GCF_009764475.1). Lineage (NCBI taxonomy): Eukaryota > Metazoa > Chordata > Chondrichthyes > Rhinopristiformes > Pristidae > Pristis > Pristis pectinata. The sequence goes on from NC_067441.1 coordinate 7,981,916, forward strand.
CAGTGGCAATTCAAAAACTGATAGATTTCTATAGATGTACAGCGTTGACTGGTTGCATTACAGTCTGGTCTGGGAACTCCAATGCACAGGAATGCAAGAGGCTACAGAGAGGGGGTGGGACTCAGCCAGATCCACCACAGGCACAGCTCTCCCCACCATCGAGGACGTCTACAAGAGACGTCTCAGGAAGGCAACATCCGTCATTAAGGACCCCCACCGTCCGGACCGTGCCCTCTTCTCGATGCTGCCATCAGGCAGGAGCCTGAAGACCCACACCTCAAGGTTCAACAACAGCTTCTTCCCCACTGCCGTCAGATTCTTGAACCCACCTGGAAAACCCTAATTCTAGACTAGATTTCCCTCAACTTGCACTAATGTCGTTATGTTAGAGAAATAAAGGACTGCAGATGCTGGAATCTAGGTGAAAAACACAATGATGCTGGAGGAACTCAGCAAGCCAGGCAGCATCCGTGCTCAACCGCCTGCTTTTCTCTGCATGTAATGTACTGTGCTGCTGCTGCAAAAAGCTAATTTTCAGGACATTTATGCCCTGTCTATGACAACGAACTTGAACTTAGCAACTTGCATGTTTCTGGGATGTGGGAGGAAACCAGAGCACCTGAGGTGCAAACTCCACACAGACAGCACCAGAGGTCAAACTCCTACCAATGACCCAGGAAAGATGTCAACTCTAAAATCTGGAAGCAAGTGTCTACTGACCAGCACGCTCAGTCCTCCTGCACTGTAGGTCACGCCCGGGCAAGGAACACTGCCCTGACCTGTGACTGGAAGGAATCAAGGACAGGGACTGACAGAAACCCGTGCTTTCACAATATGTACTGCCTTTGAAGACCAGTGCAAATGTCCAACCAAAATACCGTCTGCATTCACACAAGGTGAAAAGATCCCCACGTAAACCAGGGAGTTGTTTCCCAGAACACCGGCAAACATAGATCCCGTGCTCCTCAACAGTACAGAGGCAGTGCTGTGCTGTCAGAGGTGCCAACTTTCAGATGGGATGTCACCCCAGACAGATGCGAAAGGAAGATATGGAAGTGGAGGAAACTGATCTCCCCGGGGCCAGTCGTTATCAGTCAACCAACATCACCAGAACAGATTACCTGGACACTGTTGACTGTGGAGCTTGCTGCGTGCACTAATCACCTGCCACATATCGAGTCCGTCATACAGCACAGAAACAAGCCCTTCAATCCACTACATCCAGTGCTGACCAAGGTGCCTACCTGAGCCAGTCCCACTTGCCTCCGTTTGGCCCACATCCCTCTAAACCTTTCCTATCCATCTAAATGTCTGTTAAACACTGCAGTTGTACCCCCCTCCCACCCCTTCCTCTGGCAGCTCGTTCCATAGACCCACCGCCCTCTGTGTGGAAAAACTTGCTCCTCGGGTCCCTTTTAAATCTTTCACCCCTCAGCTTAAACCCATGCCCTCACTGCCTATATAACTGTCCATCTACGTCTCTTAAATGTGGTGACTGTATCTGATTCCACCTCCTCTGGCATCAAGATCCAGATACCAACCACTCTCTGAGGTGTAAGAAAAAACTTACCCCTCAGATCCCCTTTGAATCTCCTGCTTCTCACCTCAACCTTATGCCCTCTTGTATTTGATACCTTGACCATGGGGGGAAAAACGTATCTACCCCATCTATGCCTCTCATAATTTTATATACTTCTGTTCAGGTCTCGCCTCAGCCTCCATCGCTCACAGGGAAAACAAGCCCAGCCTGTCCAATCTCTGCCCATAACGGAAACCCTCCAATCCAGGCGGCATCCTGGTGAAGCTCCTCTGCACTCTGTCTCTAGTGCAATCACATCCTTCCTACGGGTGTGGCAACCAGACCTGCACCACAATATGCCGTGTGTTTCCAGCCACCACCCCCCCCCCCCCCCCCCTGGACTTGGACTCTATGGTCTACACTTCCCACTGCCTCGGTAAAGCAACCAACATAATCAAAGACCCCACCCACCCCAGACAATCTCTCTTCTCCCACCTTGCATCAGGCAGAAGGAACAAAAGCTTGAAAGCACATCCCACCATGCTCAAGGACAGCTTCTATCCCGCTGTTATAAGACTATTGAACAGATCCCTTGTACGATAAAGATGAATTCTTAACCTCACAATCTACCTCGTGTCTTTGCACACCCACCTGCACTGCACTTTCTTTGTAACTGTAACACTATATTCTGTATTGCTTTTCCCCTTGTACTACCTCAATAGACTTATGTTTTGAAATGATCCGTATGGATGGCATGCAAAACAGTTTTTCCACAGTATCTTAGTACATGTGACAATAATAAACCAATTCCAATCCTATGCCTCCTTCACCACCTTATCTACCTGCGCGGCCACTTTCAGGATCCACAGGCTTGGACCCCTAGCTGCCTCTATTTCATTCCTTTTACTGGCCTACCACTTACTGTCTACATCCTACCGCTATTTGACTTCTCAAAATGAATCACCTCGCACTTGTCAGAATTAAGTTCCACCTGTCACAACAGTGACTGCATTGCATTGTTAAGTCGTTGGGGCATCTTGGGATTCCTGAATGGCACTGTATAGAATGGACATATTTTTGTTTCTTTCTAAGGTGATTAATATTTAATAAGAATGTAGAGGCATACTTTAGTGGCATCTCTCTCTCTCTCTCCACCACCCCCATCTGTGTCAGAAGGTCATGGGTTGAGCCTCACTACAGATAACGAGGTCCACACGCCTAGCCAACACACGCAGTGCAGCGCTGAAGGCACGTGATGGTGTTGGCGGTGCCATCCTTTGGCTGACTTGTTAAACCGACGCCACGTCTGTCTCTCAGGTGGACGAGGACGATCCAAGGGAGGGAGAAATGGGAATGTCCGACATTTCAGGTCAAGACCCTGCATCCTGTGCAGCCCAGATGGGAGGCTCTTAACACGAAACATCAACTGCACAGGTGCTGCTGACCTGCTGAGTTCCTCCAGCAGTTTGTCTGTTGTTCCAGACTCCAGCACCTCTATCTCTCTAAAGGTGGGAGAGTTCTCCCTGGCCTCCTGGGCCCATTATCAGCCAATCGCTGCCAAACAGGTGAACTGGCCACTTGCACATGCTGCTTGTGAGGGGAGCAGAGAAACAAGGGTTCCTTCAACTGTTCTTCCTTCAGTCTCACCGACCATTCAGCAGGGAGCAGCTGGTACATGCTTCAGTGCCTCAACGGAATTAAACCCCAAAAGGAGGAAGTGAGTGCCTTTCTCAACTGCGGGACACCCCACAGAACTTCTCAAGCAATTTTTGAAATCTAATCACTGCTGCTACATAGGCACCTTCAGCACCCCAACGTGCCCACAGCAAGGAATAACAAACAAAGCAAAGGTCACCATCAGCTACTTGTTGCGGTGGTGTTGGTTGAGAGGTAAATAACGTCGAGGACACCTGGAGGGAACTTCATCTTCCTCCATTGGGGAATGTGGGACTTTTAATGTGAATCTCAGTGCATTAGTGAGGGACTCATTAACATCTGATCCAAGGAGAGTCACATCCAACCATGCAGAGCTCCTTCTGACATTCGACCTGAGGGGTGAAGCTTCTGAAAATCTCACTTAGAGGTGAGAAATACTCGTACTGATTAACCCAACCTGGATCTTAAACAATAATGAAATCATCCGATTGTTTCCAATGCGAAAAATCAATAAATATACGGTTTTCCCCCCATGTAGAAAGATATATAAAGATAAAAGATACAACAAATGCCAAAATTTATCTGCATTGATTCATCTATATATAGTTAACGAGGAATGAATATATGCCCGATTCTTTCTATACATTTGCTATTTATTAATTTAACTAAATATCCCTATTATTCTATAAAAATTCACATCGTAAATATACTTACTTACATTATTTCTATTTACTATATCATTTACGTAGCTATTGAAAATGTTTTTCTGTTCTTAACTGGTGTATTAATTTTGTAAATTGGTTAATCTAAATATTGTTAATAAAGTTTTATGGATTCAATTTATTACCTATTTATTTATCTGTAAAGTAATGAATTTATTTAAGCATTAATCATTTTCAGATGCATATCTATAAACATTTCTGTGAGTTATTAATACATTTGTAAATTAATTTCATATTACCATATTTAGTCATATTTTCTTTTATTAATTGATTAATTTACCATGTACATACAAATTAATTATTAAGTGTAACATTTTATTAGTGTATAAATTGATTTAACTTTATTTGTACATTGATTTTCTCCAGTTCCCTGACATCTCTCTCCATCGACACTGACAAATATCTGACTGCAAGGAGACTGGGCGTATGGGGACAGAGTGGGAAGGTGGTGTTGTAGCCAAGACTGAATCAGCCACAATATTATTGAATACCAGAGCAAGGCTTGAGGAGATGAACGCCTTACTCCTGCTGATGTTTTAGTCTATCTGTAAATTGATTGTTTCGTGGCTTTTTAATATCTCAGCAGTGAATTCAACAATTTCAGATAACCAGACTTTCCAGTTTGTGTCAGAAGTGGACAGTTCTGATGAAAGATCACCAACCTGTACCCTTAATTCCATTTTTCTCTCTCTGTGACTATCGCCTGACCTGCTGAGTATTTCCAGCAGCCTCTTTTATTTCAGATTTCCACAACTGTAGCATTTTACACCTTACGTTCCAATATTCTTCTTTTTCTCTGCCCTATTTTAATTCAGCGTCTAGTTACATCTGCTGCAGCTGCGATTTAGAGTCACGGAGTAATACAGCATGGAATAAAGTCCCTTCGGCCCAACTTGTCCAGGCCAACCAAGGTGCCCATCTAAGCTGGTCCCATTTGCCCGCGTTTGGCCCATAAACCTTTCCTACCCATGTATTTATCCAAGCACCTTTTAAATGTTGTTATTGTACCAGCCTCAATCCACTTTCACTGGCAGTTCCTTCCAAATACGCACCACCCTCTGTGTGAAGAAGTTGCCCCTCGGGACCCTTTCCCCTCTCACCTTAAACCTCTGCTCTCTAGCTTTTGGTTCCCTTTCCTTGGGAAAAAGGCAATGCGCATTCACCCAATCTATGCCCCTTATGATGTTATACACCTCTATAAGGTCACCCCCATCCTCCAACCTCTCCCTGTAACTCAAGCCTGACAACATTCTCGTAAATTTGCAAGACTTCACTACCACTTGATCTCCAACTTATCACGGGGAATCTCATTTGTTCCTTCCTCCTCTCCCCTTACCCTGCAACTTAAAATGTCTAACTTTTCCTAGTTCTGATAAAAGATCAGGAACTTGAAATGTTAACTCTCTCTCCACACATTCTGATTGTCCTGCTAACATTTTCTGTTTTTAGTTCCAATTTCCACCATCTGCATATTTTGGCTTTCCTCTGGTTTAATATCACTAAAGTGATTAATGTTTAAGTTGAATGTTTAATGTATCCAAAATCTATCTACAGCTTAATTGTTTCATTAAACTATAAACTAACCAAGTAATTTTAAAATTAAAAATAAAAACAGAAATTGCTGGAAAAACTCAGTAGGTCAGGCAATATCTGTGAAAAGAGAATGTTTCAGAACGAAGATGATTAGAAAATGTTAAGATAATCAAATTTATTAATGTATCTATAAATTGACTAATATCTGTATTTGATTTCATAACATCTCAAAATTGACAATCTCCAAACTGGATATGGCACCTGGAAAATCTTTGATTGATGCACCTGTAAATCAATGTGTTTGTGAATTGATTAGACTCAGGATCACACACCACAGAGACAGGCCCTTCAGCCCAACTCATCCACGCCGACCAACAGACCCATCAAAGCCGATCCCATTTGCCCGTCTTTGGCCCATATCCCTCCAAACCTTTTCTTATCCATGTACCTGTCCAAATGTCTTTTAAATATCATTTTTAAACATTTTTATAAATTGACACAAATTAACTGTTCAACGTATCTGTAAATTGTTTAAGACTGTTTAACACCTCTAAAGCATCTACAAATTGATTGTTTAACACATCTACAATATATTGCTTAGTTTAATGTGTCTGCAAACTGATTGTTACACATTGCGTCTGCAAGTTGATCATTAATTTCTGTTAACTTTTTAACAATTCTAAACATCTACAAATTGATTGTTAAATACTTCTCCGCTATATTGCTTAGTTTAATGTATCTGCATACTAATTATTGCATGTTAATACGTTTGCAAGTTGATTATTAATGTCTGTTAACCAGTTAACATCTCTAAGCATCTGCAAATTGATTGTTCAACACATCTCCACTATATTGCTTGTTTAATGTATGTGCAAACTGATTAATTATTGCATGTTAATATGTTTGCAAGCTGATTATTTTCTCTTTAACAATTCTAAGCATCTACAAATTGATTGCTTAACACATCTACAATATATTGCTTAGTTTAATGTATCTGCATACTGATTATTACATGTTAACACATTCGCAAGTTGATTATTAATGTATGTTAACCAGGTAACATCTCTAAAGCATCTGCAAATTGATTAACACATCTACAGTATATTGCTTGTTTAATGTACGTGCATACTGATTAATTATTGCATGTTAATATGTTTGCAAGTTGATTGTGTTAGTTAACATCTAAGCATCTATTGTTTAACACATCTCCACTATATTGCTTAGTTTAATGTACAAGCAAACTGATTAATTATTGCATGTTAATATGTTTGCCAGCTGATTATTTTCTGTTTAACAATTCTAAGCATCTACAAATTGATTGCTTAACACATCTACAATATATTGCTTAGTTTAATGTATCTGCATACTGATTATTGCATGTTAATACGTTTGCAAGTTGATTATTGTGTTAAACATCTCTAAGCATCTATAAATTGATTGTTTAACATATCTCCACTCTATTGCTTGTTTAATGTACATGCAAACTGATTAATTATTTCATGTTAATATGTTTGCCAGCTGATTATTTTCTGTTTAACAATTCTAAGCATCTACAAATTGATTAACACATCTACAATATATTGCTTAGTTTAATGTATCTGCATACTGATTATTGCATGTTAATACGTTTGCAAGTTGATTATTGTGTTAAACATCTATAAATTGATTAACACATCACTCTATTGCTTGTTTAATGTACATGCAAACTGATTAATTATTGCATGTTAATATGTTTGCCAGCTGATTATTTTCTGTTTAACAATTCTAAGCATCTACAACTTGATTACTTAACACATCAACACTATACTGCTTGTACAACTGCTGCATGTTAAGGTGTGGTCACTGATTCCTCTGGCCGTCACCGGACTGCTCGGTGTGCTGGTTAAGCCGTCGCTGTGCCCCCGATTTAATCAGCCCCGGCCTCGCCTCTTACCCAGACGTCGAGCTGCACGTCCCGGAGGCCGCCGCTGCCGTTGTACAGGTCCAGGCTGAGCTGCTCCAGCGTGAGCCGCTCCTCGAAGAAGTGGCCCAGGTAGTGCTGCAGCAGGTAGCGGCAGGCCCGCTTCTTGATCGAGCTCGACCAGGGGAAAAACCATGACATCCTAGCAACCGGCGCCCGGCCACCAGCATAGCCCACCGCGGCCCGCCGCCCCGCTCACCCACGGCCCGAGGAGCTGCTGGGGGCTGCGGGGGTGAGGGGAGCAACAACCCTGAGAGGCGGGAGGGAGGGCGGGCTCGGCGGGAGGGAGGGCGGAGGGCGGAGGGCGACCCGTCACACTGTAAACAAGCGGCCGGCCGCCATCTCTGTCACGGCGTCTCTGCGGCCCCCTCCCCCCCCCCGCAACCACCGCTCCGCGCATGCGCGCTGCCGGCGGGCCGGCCGGCCGGCCGCGCCCCCCTGCCGGCGCGGAGGGTCCGCGGTCCGCCGGCAGTCAATGGGGGGGGTGCGCGCCCCCTGCCGGCGCGGAGGGTTCGCGGTCCGCCGGCAATGGGGGGTGCGCGCCCCCTGCCGGCGCGGAGGGTCCGCGGTCCGCCGGCAATGGGGGGAGTTAATGGACCATAAATGGGTAAACAGAACTGTCTCATCAAGGTGATTGGGAAATTATTGTGGGGGGGGGGGCGGGGGTTGGGGGTAAATATCTGACCACACTTGCAGAGGCGGGGATTGGTGAGGGAAATTCAGCCAGGCTTTGCTAACATGGCTAATTTGAATATATTTTGAAGACCGTCGATGAGGGGGGTGCGGTAGATGTTGTCTACATGGACATCAGTGAGGCCATTCACCGGGTCCCACATGCAGGGCTGGTCGAAAGGGTTGACGCCCATGGGATTGGGGGGCCAACTGGCTCAGGAATTGTCGTGGTGATCAGAAGCAGAGGATGATGATGGTGGAGGGTTTGTGTTGCCGGACCAGTGGTGTACAACAGGGATTGGGACTGAGATACCTGCCGTTTGTTTTATATACAAATGACCTGGCTGCAAATGGGAGACGTGATCAGTAAATTTACAGGTGACACGAACATCATTGGTGTTGTTGATAGCGAGGAGCGTAGCTGACGACAGAATATTGAGTAGGTAAGATGACCGAGTAATGTCCTATGGAATTTAATTAGTTTGTTATTGTCACATGTACCAAGATACAGTGAGAAGCTTTTGTCTGCGTGCCATCCAGACACATCATTCCCTATATTAAGTCCATCAAGGTAGCGAAAAGGGAAACAGAATGCAGAATATAGTGCTACAGTTTCAGAGAACGTGCAGTGCAGGCAGACAGTAAGGTGCAAGGTACCTGATGAGGTAGATCGGGAGATTAAGAGGTGATCTTTATTGTACAGGAAGTCTGTTCAAGTGTCTGATAACAACAGGATAGAAGCTGTCCTTGAGCCCGGTGGTACGTGTTCTCAGGCTTTTGTATCTTCTGCCCGACGGGAGGGGGGGAGAAGAGAGACTGACCGGGGTGGGGAGGGGTCCTTGGTTATGCTGCTGCTTTCGAGGCAGTGGGAAGTGTAGACGGAGTCAATGGAGGGGAGGCTGGTTTCCGTGATGGACTGGGTTGTGTCCACAACTCTCCCCTGGCTCTTGCCTTGGGAAGAACTTAGCCCTGAAAAATGTGAAGCAGCATGGTAACGTAGCGGTTAGCGCGACACTATTACAGCGCCAGCAATCGGGGTTTGATTCCCGTCGCTGTCTGTAAGGAGTTTGTACGTTCTCCCGTGTCTGCGTGGGTTTCCTCCGGGTGCTCCGGTTTCCTCCCACATTGCAAAGACTTACGGACAGGTTAATTTGGGTTTAAAATGGGCGGCGCGGACTCGTCGGGCTGGGAGGGCCTGTTACCACACTGTAAATAAATTTTTTTTTAATTTAAGATTTAAATTTAAATGTATTTTTGGAGTGACCAACAGACTAGGATTTTTTTAAATTCATCCAAGGGATGTGGGCTTCACAGGCTGAGCCAGCATTTAATTGCCCATCTCTAATTGTCCCTGAGGAGGTGGCAGTGAGCTGCCTTAAACTGCCACAATCTTTGAGGTGTGGGTGTACCCGCAGGGCTGTTAAGGGAGGGACTGCTAGGATCTTGACCTAATGACAGTGAAGGAACGGCAATATATTTCCAGATCAGCATGGTGTGTGACTCGGAGGGCAACTTCCAGGGGGTCTTGGTCCTCGTGCTTTTGCTCCCCTTGTCCTTCTAGCTGGTAGAGGTGGTGGGTTTGGAAGGTGCTGTCTGAGGCGTCTTGGTGAGTGGCTGCGGTGCATCCTGTAGATGATACACCCGGCTGGCGGAGTGAGTGAATGGTGCTTTGTTCTGGATGGTATCGAGCTTCTGGAGTGTGATTGAAGCTGCACTCACCCAGGCAAGCGGAGAGTGTTCTGTCACACTCCTAACCTGAGCTTTGTAGATGGTGGAGGGGCTTTTGGGAGTGAGGTGAGTCACTCACCACGGGATTCCCAGCCTCTGACCTGCCCACATGGCCACACTGTGTACGTGGCTACTCCAGTTCAGTTTCTGGTCGCTGGTAACCCCCAGGGTATTTTTTTATATTTATAGCATTGTAACAGGCCCTTTCGATCCAACAAGTCCGCGCCGCCCATTTTAAACCCCCAAATTAACCTACCCGTACGTCTTTGGAATGTGGGAGGAAACCGGAGCACCCGGAGGAAACCCACACAGACACGGGGAGAACGTACAAACTCCTCACAGACAGAGGCAGGAATCGAACCCTGATCGCTGGCGCTGTAATAGCGTCACGCTAACCGCTACGCTACCGTGCCATTGATAGAGGGGGAATTCAGTGATGGGAATGCCGGGGGGGGGGGGCGCGGGTTGGTGAGGGCTGGGATTTTCTCTTGTTGGAGACGCAGCGAACGGTAGGATTCTGGGGACTACAGGAACAGAGGCACTTTGGTGTCTAAGGATCCCTGAAGAAAAGGTGCTGAAGAAGGCAGACGGGATATTTGGAAAAACAAGTTGCCGGAGGAACTCAGCAGGCCAGGCAGCACCCGCGGAGAAAAGCAGGCGGTCGACGTTTTGGGGTCAGGACCCTTCTTCAGGACTGAAGATAGGAAAAGGGGAAGCCCGATATACGGGAGGGAAAAACAGAGCAGTGATAGGTGGACATAGAGGGCAGGCAGGGTGGGCACAGGGTGGTGATAGGTAGATACAGGTAAGAGACAGTGATAGGTACGGGGGAGGAGGAGAGAGCAGATCCACGGGGGGGGGGCAAAATCACAGGTAAGGACAGAGAGGAAATAAAGTGAGGGGGGGTAGAAAACAGAGAGGCGAGCAAAGGTAAGAAGAGGTACGTTGGAGGTGGGGGTTTGTGGGGAAGGGGGGTGGGGATTACCTAAAGTGGGAGAATTCGATGTTCATGCCGTCAGGCTGCGAGGGACCAAGACGGAAAACGAGGTGCTGTTCCTCCAGTTTGCGCTTGGAATTCTCCTGGCGGTGGAGGAGGCCGAGGACTGACTGCGGGGCGCTTGCCCTCATTAGCTGCAACACCCTGCATTTTTCTGTGTTAAATTTCATCTGTCACCTGTCTTTATGTCTTACAGGACAGAAAAGGCCCTTCGGCCCACCATGTCTGTACTGACCACCAAGTGCCTATCTCTACTATCGTTTATTGTCACAAGTCCACGTGTGCACGCATGCGACGAAAAGCTTACTTGCAGCAGCATCACAGGCACAGAGCGTCAGAGACCCAACATTCACAGAAAACACAAATTATGCACAATCAGAACAAAAAGTTAAGTGCAAAGTGGTCCCAGTGTTGCTGTACTGAGGCAGTGATCAGGCTTGTGCCGGTCGGTTCAAGAACCGAATGGTTTAAGGGAAGTAGCTGTTCCTGAACCTGGTGGTGTGGGGACTTCAGGCTTCTGTACCTCCTGCCCGGTGGCAGCTGCGAGAAGATGGCACGGCCCAGATGGTGGGGATCTTTGATGATGGATGTCGCCTCCTTGAGGCAGCACCTCCTGTAGATACTCCCAATGATGGGGAGGGATGTGCCCGTGATGTATTGGGCAGAGTCCACTGCTCTCTGCAGCTTCTTAGGTTCCTGCGCATTCGAATTGCCGTCCCAAACCGTGATGCAACCAGTCATGGCATTTATACCCTGGATATCTATCCCCATGACAATAAACTTGAACCTACTGAAGGGAGAAGGGGAAACAAGCCACTAAATGAATCACAAAACGCAAGGAAAACAGCAGGAAACTCCAAGGCTGCAATTTGGCCAACAATTTTTATTCACCTTACCAAACAAAGCACAATTAACACACTGACTGTTGAATAAACTCCTGATGCAGGAGTACAAGGTTCCCCCAGTACAACAGGGGGCGCTTTTCTCCCACTATAAACCCAGCCGGCGCTGGGAATGAGTGCTCGGTGCACAAGTCAGGAGCCGGACAAATAGTCCAAATATTTCCCTCTCCCTCCTGTATATCTTTACCCACACAAGGTTGGGATGTGGGAGGGAACCGGAGCACCCGGGGGGGAGCCCACGGGGTCACAGGGAGAAGGTGCAAACTCCACACACACACACCCACACAGCGCCGGAGGTCAGGATCAAACCCGCTTCTCTGGAGCTGGCAGACAGCGTCTCTACCTGTTGCGCCACTGTGCCCCTCTCTCTGACTCCCTCTCTCCCTGACTCCCTCTCTCCCACACCCTCCATCTCACACTTGTATTTCAGCCACAACCAATCCCCCCTTGACGTGTGTGACACCTTGTGTCAGGGATTTTATTTAACAGTCAGATTTATCCCAATTGTAGTTTCTCTACTTACATATAAGAATTTGACATCTACCAGAGACCAACTGTTCATATTAACATTACATTAAAATTATAAATTAACTTTTCAGTCATCGCAAATGTTCCTCCAAAAATTAAGATCAGCTCCTCATCCAGTTGGCTGTTCAGATGCAAGCGGCCAGATATTCAACTGTAAAAGGCATCACCACCCAGACCGATCCTCTCCCCACCCCCACCCGACACCACACGCACCCGACCCGATTCCAAGCCCTCCCCAGTCCCCAAAGGTCCCGAGGTCAAAGATCAAACCACCACCAAAAAAAAAAGCCCCTCCCCACCCTCGCCCAACCCCGTTGAAATTGGGGGAAATTCTGTCCAGGGAAGTGGGCAAACCCAGGGATTCCTCTTAGTGGTCCCACCCGCTGAACCACTAGACAGGGAATGCGTCCCCTTTAAAGGGAAGGATAGACGTGGTTCAATTTACGCACAGGGACTTAGCAACCTCTGCCAACCATCCTTAATTCAGAGCATTGGACTGGTGGCCAGTGATGAATCCGCAGCAGAGGCAGTAACTACCATCCTTTTTTATATAATAAAATAATCTATTAAGGTTTGACCACCTTGTGTCAGGAGGCACCTCACTGGCGCCCTGTTGCTGACGTTTAGTCAGGCTCTCAACATGCATAAGGTATTACACAGCAGGCAGCGTGACTGAATGCTGCTTAAAGTCTGCAGTGTAGTTGCACGAGGGGTATACAAGGCGCGCGAGGGGTATACAGGGCGCGCGTCGCACCCCAGCTCCAGATGTGAATTTTTTTTGCATTCTAAAAGAATTTATCATTAAATATTAAATAAATAAATGGCTGCATGTGGCAGCAATGAGGTCATCAGGTTCCCCGTGGTGGGGGGGGGGGGGGGGGGGGGGGGGGGAGGGATGAGGGTGTGTGGGTGGGACGGTCACCACGTCCCACTCAGACTCCTACAAGAAGGACGACCCCTGATCTACATCCTGACCCTTCGCTCCCTCTACACCGTCCCATCACACACTCCCGGGGTCAGACACAGGGTGAAGCTCCCTCCGCACCGTCCCATCACACACTCCCGGGGTCAGACACTACACTCCCGGGGTCAGACACAGGGTGAAGCTCCCTCTACACCGTCCCATCACACACTCCCGGGGTCAGACACAGAGTGAAGATCCCTCTGCACTGTCCCATCACACACTCCCAGGGCAGTAACAACCTATGAGCCCGTTTCCATCTCGAGACCCTCCCAACAAAAGGAGACACTTTCCCCAAAACCGCAGCAGTTCCCTCAACGAACAACTTCACCCACCCCCTCCCCTCACCCCAAACACCCCTTCCACCCAGGGAGGGAGTCACGTGGAACTGTCCCAACAGCGGGACGGGCCCGGCGCACGGTGCCAGGGTGTAGCTCCGGAGCCGGGAACCTCAGGGCGGTTTGGGTGACAGGATTGGGACAGAAGGGGTCCGGGAGTCCCGACTGGGGGGGGTAGTCACAGGGCCTGGGACAGGTCCAGGCCCAAGCCCATGTTGAAGTCGGCGATGGTGAAGTCCAGTTCGATCTCGTCCAGCGGGTAGCAGGGGTGGGGTCCGTGGGTGGGGGAGGGAGGGGGGGGTGCCCAGTGGCCGAGGATGGTGGCGGTGTCCAGGGGTTGCCCCAGGGCGCAGGGCTGGGCCAGGGGCTCCACCTCCGGCTTTGGGCCATGCCAGACAGGACGGTGGGGTCCCACCGGGGGTCCCTGGGTCACCTCGGCCAGGGGTCGGCGGACGCCCCCCAGGGGCGGGGGCTGGCTGGGTCCGGCGCTGCTGTAGTGCAGGGTGCCCGAGGGGGTCTGGGGGGTGTCAGGGACAGGCGTCGGGTGGGGGCAGGAGCGGCCGCCCCCCGTCTGTCGGCTGTAGCGGGCCCTCCGGTTCTGGAACCACACCTGTAGGAGCAACGCACAGGGGTCAGTGCAGGGTCAATGCACGCACACGAGGTCAGCGCGCGTACACAGGGTCAACACGGGGTAAGCACATGCACACAGGGTCAGCGCACGGACACGGGGTCAACACGGGGTCAGTGCACAGACACGGGGTCAGCGCACAGACATGGGGTCAACGCACAGACACGGGGTCAACGCAGGGTCGGCGCACGGACACGGGGTCAACGCAGGGTCAGCACACGGACAAGGGGGTTAGCGCATGGACACATGGTCGACACGCGAAAACGGTGTCAATGCACGGACACAGTATCAACACGGGGTCAGTCCACAGACACAGAGTTGACACGGGGTCTGTTGGCATGACGATGACACACGGTCAGCGTGCGGACACATGACCAATGGACAGGGAGTGTCCCACTGACCCTCAGAGCCAATGGACGGATGTGAACAGACGCGTGGGCTGGGGGTGACTGTGCGAGGAACCTGGGGCATCCCGACGTGACCGGCCCCCTCCCACAGACCCACCCGGGTGCCCAATGAGGAACGAGTCTCCAGACTGCGACGCACAGGTGGCGTCATACGGATCGGCCAATCAAAGCAAAGCTCCCTGCCGTGGGTCAGTCCAGTGTGGGGCAAAGGGCAAGGGTCACTCCACTCAGGGGGTAGAGGTCAGTGAACTCAGGGGTCAAGGAGGCAGGGGTCACACCTCTCGGGGTGAAGGGCCAAGAGTCATTCCACAGGGGAAAGGGTCCCCCCTATTTTGGGGCAAAGGGCAAGGGTCACCCTTCAGTCTTGCCCCTGAGGGGTGACCCTTTCTCCCTGACCCCTGAATTATTGTATTCAGGGGTCAGGGAGAAAGGGTCACCACTCACAGGTGAGGGGGCAAGGGTCAATCTCCTTGGAATGAGGGAGCAAGGGTCACTCCACTCTATAGCCGAGTATTCCACGGGGGGGGGGGGGGGGGGGGGTGAAGGGGGTCACTGGTCGCTCAGGGTGAAGGGTTATGGGTCACAGGGGTGAGGGGTCAAGTCGCTGCGTGATTGACACCGGGGCGGGAGCGGGCGGTGGGTTTCCTTACGATAATCCGGGCATCGTCGACGTTGAGGGCCTTGGAGAGGGTCTCCCGGGTCCAGACGTTGGGGTACTTGCACACCGAGTACGCCTTCTCCAGCAGGCTCTTCTGCCAGGGGTTGTACTTCGTCCTCTTCCTCCTCCGGGGACCGTTCACCGCGGCATGGGGCGATCCCATCAGGGCCGCCTCTGCAAACAGAGCGAACGACATCAGGGGCAAGACACGGGAGTTCATCTACCCCTTCCCGGGGTCCGAGAGGGAATGATACCGCCCCTGGTCCACTTCCCTCCAACCACACCCACATCTCCCCACCCACCATCTCCTCCGTGTACTGGTCATAGATTCACACGGCAGGGAAACAGGCCCTTCGGCCCAACTCGTCCATACTGACCGAGATTCCCACCTGAGCTGGTCCCATTTGCCTGTTCTTGGCCCATATCCCTCTAAACCTTTCCCATCGGTGTACCTGTCCAAGTGTCTCTTAAGTGTTGTTAACGTACCTGCCCCAACCACTTCCTCTGGCAGCTCGTTCCATATACTCACCACCCTCTAGGTGAAAAAGTGGCCCCTCAGGTTCCTATTAAATCTCTTCCCTCTCACCTTAAACCTGTGCCCTCTAGTTCTTGATTCCCCAACCCTGGGAAAAAGACGGTGCGCATCCACCCCGTCTATGCCCCTTGTGATTTTATACACCTCTATAAGATCACCCCTCAGTCTCCACTCCAAGGATAAAAAGTCCCAACCTGCCCCACCTCGCTCCATAACTCAGGCCTTCAAGTCCCGGCAACATCCTCATAAATCTCCTCTGAACTCTTTCCAGCTTAATGGCATCTTTCCTACAGCAGGGTGACCAATCACAATATTCCTAATGTGGCCTCACTGATATCTTGTACAACTGCAACAGAAACATCCCAACTTCTATACTCAGCGCCCTGACTGATGAAGGCCGGCGTGCCAAACGCCTTCTTCACCACCCTGTTTACCTGTGACGCCACTCTCAGGGAACCGTGTACCTGTACTCCTAGGTCCCTCTGTTCTACAACGCTCCCCAGGGCCCTACCATCCACTGCCAAAGTCCTACCCTGGTTTGCCTTCCCAAAATGCGACCCCTAACTGACGTCAAGCGTGTCTCCCCGCCCACAGAAAACAAGATCCAGGAGCAGGAGGAGGACATTCAGCCCATCGAGTCTGTTCCGTCAGGCTACTTCCCTGCACTGACCTTGACCTCACTCCCCACGACAACTGGTCCATCTGCCTCAGTGAGGGAAGCCTCCACACCCCTCTCCGGCAGAGGACCTCAAAGCTTCACCACCCCCCCGGGTGAAGACATTTCTTCTCAGCTTGGTCCAAATCGGTCGACCTTCAGTCCTGAGGCTGCGACCCCCTGGTTCTGGATATCCAGAACGCGGGAGACATTAACTCCACATCAAACCTTGTAAGATCACATCTCTCTGACTCAACCTGCTTAATCTCTCGTCAGTGGACAAACCCCTCCATCCCAGGAACTGATCTGCATTCCCTCCTTCCTTACAAAGATACAAGGTCCTAAGTGGCTTGACAAGATACATACTGAGACGTCTCCACTAGTGCGAGAGTCTCGAATGACAGACCATCGCGACAAGACAAGGGGACCGTCATTTAAAACTAAAGTGCGTACTAATTCCTTTTCTCAGTGGGGCGGCGAATCTCGGGAATCCTCTGGGGTGGTGGGAGCCGGATCATTCGATATATTTAAGGTGGAGATGGACAAATCGTTGGAGGGACTGGAAGGTTGTGGGGAGCTGGCACAGGAGTAGAGACCAACATAGATCAGCCGTGGTGGGGGCAGGCTTGAGAGACTGACTGGCCTCCTCCTGTTCCTTTTTCCTTGTGCTTCTTCTGCCGGGAGGCCAGGATATTCCCGATGCGGTCTCCCCTAGTCTTAGACTCAAAACGTCTTGCAGCAGAGACCAACTCACTGATACAGATTGTAAGCTGGTCAAGATCTCCCATAGAACCATAGAACACTACAGCACAGGAAACAGGCCATTCGGCCCTTCTAGTCTGTGCCGAAACTTTATTCCGCTAGTCCCATTGACCTGCACCCAGTCCATAACCCTCCAGACCTCTCCCGTCCATGTATCTATCCAATTTATTCTTTAGAGTGAGCCCACATTTACCACGTCAGATGGCAGCTCGTTCCACACTCCCACCACTCTCTGAATGAAGAAGTTCCCCCTAAACCTTCCCCTTTCACCCTAAAGCCATGTCCTCTCGTACTTATCTCTCCTAATCTAGGTGGAAAGAGCCTACTCGCATTTACTCTGTCTATACCAGTCATAATTTTGTAAACCTCTATCAAATCTCCCCTCATTTCTTCTACGCTCCAAGGAATAAAGTCCTAACCTGTTCAATCTCTCCCTGTAACTCAACTCCTGAAGACCCGTCAACATTCTAGTAAATCTTCTCTGCACTCTTTCAATCTCACTGATATCCTTCCTATAGTTAGGTGACCAGAACTTTACACAATGCTTCAAGTTTGGCCTCACCAATGTCTTGTACAACCTCACCATAACATCCCAACTCCTATACTCAATACTTTGATTTATGAATGCCAGGATGCCAAAAGCCTTCTCTACAACCCTGTCTACCTGTGACGCCACTTTCAAGGAATTCTGTATCTGAACTCTGAGATCCCTTTGTTCCTCCGCACTCCTCAGTGCCCTACCATTTGCTGTGTATGCCCTACCTTGATCTGTCCTTCCAAAATGCAACACCTCACCTCTCTACCCAAAAAAAATCCTATTATTTCCTAACCCCTTCATTTCATCACCTCCAGTATCATCTGCACTGATTTTGTTCTCTTGTCAGGCAGTTTCTTAACACCCATTAGTGTTGCCCAAATTTACAGTACACCCGAGGACTAGGAAAGTTTCGGAGTCCATCAAAGGATGACCCAGGAATTAATAAGGGGATGTAAGCCAGTGAAAGGTTAGGGAAAAGGGAAAAGTTTGAGTGAGTCCCTTACAGACAAAGGTTGGAGACTCCATACTGACTGGTTGGCCCCAGGCATGGTAGTGCAGAGGGCAGGCACAGTAGTGTAACACTATTACAGCGCCAGCGACCCGGGTTCAAACCTGGCCGCTGTCTGTGAGGAGTTTGTACGTTCTCCCCGTGTCTGCGTGGGTTTCCCCCGGGTGCTCCGGTTTCCTCCCACATTCCGAAGACGTACGGGTTAGGAAGTTGTGGGCGTGCTGTGTTGGTGCCGGAAGCGTGGCAACACTTGCAGGCTGCCCCCCAGAACACTCTATGCAAAAGATGCCTTTCACTGTGTGTTTCCATGTACATGTGACTAATAAAGATAAAGGTAGCTTATCTTATTGTCATCAGCTGCAACCTCAAATATCCCTACAGATTTGTCAAACCCAACCTCCCTCCTGTAGTGTAAAGATTCACGAGGACATTACCAGGACTGGAGGGCTTGAGTTTTCAGGAGAACTGGGACTGTTTCCCCAAGGTGAAGCCTCTCCCTGTCGAACCTCTTCCCCCAGCCCGGTGAATTGAATCCATTTCACCCACCAGTGAACGGGGGTGGGCGTTCCGTTCCCTGACCCGATGCTAATTCGCACACGTCTCAGGTGGTTATCCGGGGATTGGTGCTTTTTTCTAAAATCAGGATTTTTTGATCCGTTTCGCCCCCCCACCCCCGTTCCTTCCTCAGAGACTCCCCCCCTTGCCCTGCCCACGTCGCCCCCCCCCCCCCCCATGGACTGCGACCTCGGGATCTTTCCCCCTCCAGCTCTGAGATGTGTCTCACCCTCTCACCTGGCAGACTCGGAGACTGACAGTCACAGTGGCAGAGATCAGTTTGCAATCCCCCTATCCACACCCTCCCCTAGTACCACCATGATTGTCCCCTCCCCACCCCACCCCATAGTGAGGCAGCCAGTCTCCCCTCCTGCCAGCAGCTCTCTGCTTTCGACCACAGGGGGCATGCACCTTGTAATAGGGGTTTTGGTATTGGTTCATTATTGTCACTTGTACCGAGATACAGTGAAAAACTTGTCTTACAAACCAATCATACAGGTCAATTCATTACACAGTGCAGGTACATTGGGTTAGTACAGAAGGGGAGGGAGAGACTGGGGGTAGACCATAAAATATAGGAGCAAAGTTAAGCCATTCAGCCCATCAAGTCTGCTCTGTTATTCAATCCTGGCTGATTTTTTTCTCAACCCCATTCTCCCTGTAACCCTTAACCCCTTACCAATCGAGAACCTATCAGTCTCTGCCTTAAATACACTCAATGACTTGCCCTCTGTGGCAACGGATTCCACAGATCCACCGCCCAATGGCTGAAGAAATTCCTCCTCATCTCGGTTTCAAAGGGACGTCCCTTCATTCTGAGGCTGTGCCCTCGGATCCCGGACTCTCCCACTGATGGAACATCCTCCCCACATCCACTCTATCCAGGCCTTTCAGTGTTCAGTGGGTTTCAATGAGATCCCCCCCCCCCCACCATCCTTCTGAACTCCATCCAGTACAGGGCCAGAGATATCAAACGCTCTTCGTATGTTAACCCTTTCATTCCCAGGATCATTCTTGTGAACCTCCTCTAGACCCTCTCCAGGGCCAGCACATTAGATACAAGGCTGAAAACTGCTCACAATATTCCGAATGTGTCTGACCAACACCTTGTAAAGTCTCAGCAGTACGTCCTTGCTTTTGGGTTAGAGAGAAAACAGAGAAGAGGGGGAGTGGAGGGGGGGGCGAGGAAGAGAGAGAAAGAGAGAGAGACTGAAGGGGAAGGGAGGCATAGGGAGAGGGGATGACTGGGAAAGAGGGAATGCATCGGGGAGAGAGAGAAAGAAAGAGAGAGAGAGAGGTGGAAAGTGAGGGGGACTGGGGAGAAGATTGAGGGGGAAGGGGAGAGGGGAGATAGGGGCAGAGGGGGAGGGGGGAGAGAGACTGGGGGAGAGAGACTGGGGGGGAGAGACTGGGGGGGGAGAGACTGGGGGGGGAGAGACTGGGGGGGAGAGACTGGGGGGGAGAGAGACTGGGGGGGGAGAGACTGGGGGGGGAGAGACTGGGGGGGAGAGAGAGACTGGGGGGGGAGAGAGACTGGGGGGGGAGAGAGACTGGGGGGGGAGAGAGACTGGGGGGGAGAGAGACTGGGGGGGGAGAGAGACTGGGGGGAGAGAGACTGGGGGGAGAGAGACTGGGGGGAGAGAGACTGGGGGGGGAGAGAGAGACTGGGGGGGGAGAGAGACTGGGGGGGGAGAGAGAGACTGGGGGGGAGAGAGAGACTGGGGGGGGAGAGAGAGACTGGGGGGGAGAGAGAGACTGGGGGGGAGAGAGAGACTGGGGGGGAGAGAGAGACTGGGGGGGGAGAGAGAGACTGGGGGGGGAGAGAGAGACTGGGGGGGGAGAGAGAGACTGGGGGGGGAGAGAGAGACTGGGGGGGAGAGAGAGACTGGGGGGAGAGAGAGAGACTGGGGGGAGAGAGAGAGACTGGGGGGAGAGAGAGACTGGGGGAGAGAGAGACTGGGGGGAGAGAGAGACTGGGGGAGAGAGAGACTGGGGGAGAGAGAGACTGGGGGAGAGAGAGACTGGGGGAGAGAGAGACTGGGGAGAGAGAGACTGGGGGAGAGAGAGACTGGGGGAGAGAGAGACTGGGGGAGAGAGAGACTGGGGAGAGAGAGACTGGGGAGAGAGAGACTGGGGGAGAGAGAGACTGGGGGAGAGAGAGACTGGGGAGAGAGAGACTGGGGAGAGAGAGACTGGGGGAGAGAGAGAATGGGGGAGAGAGAGACTGGGGGGAGAGAGAGACTGGGGGGAGAGAGAGGACTGGGGGGAGAGAGAGACTGGGGGGAGAGAGAGACTGGGGGGGAGAGAGACTGGGGGGGAGAGAGACTGGGGGGGAGAGAGACTGGGGGGAGAGTGACGGGGGGAGAGAGACTGGGGGGGAGAGAGACTGGGGGGGAGAGAGACTGGGGGGGGGGAGAGAGACTGGGGGGGAGAGAGACTGGGGGAGAGAGAGACTTGGGGGAGAGAGATTGGGGGGAGAGAGATTGGGGGGAGAGAGATTGGGGGAAGATTGAGAGGGGATTAAGGGGGGGGCAAAGGGACACCGAGGGGGGCAGACGGTCTGGGCAGCGGGGGAGGAGGGTGTGCAGGCGATGAGAGGGGCAGACGGGAAGGGGCAGCCCTGGGATTGACCGACCAGCCTGGGATCGCTCGGAGGACGGCAGCCGCTCCGGGACTGAGCCCCGGGAGCCCCTCTCCCCACCAGCCCGTCCCGGGACCCCCTCTCCCCACCAGCACCCCTCCTTGCCCTGCACGCAGCCTCGCCGCCCCCCCGGGTCCTAGCGCGCACCCTCCTCCCGCCGCGGCCACTCACCCATCAGCGCCATCCCATCTCTCCCATCCGCGTCCTGGCTGCGGGAACCCTCGGGCGCCCTGTCCTGCCGTGGCTCCGGCATCCGCAGCGTCTGCATCACTCCCAGAGAGGGTAAAGTCCAAATCCCACCTCCCACCCCAAGACCACCCAATTTTATAGGGGGAGTCCCTGGGACAAGCCGAGGCATGAATATGGGCCGCCTCTCCTCCCTCCCACTGTGACACCTCCTCCCCCCGCCCGGGTCTAATCCACAAACAGGGAGATAAACTATCCCGGGACAGAGAGAGTACTGTGCCTTGGAAGTTTTATAAATGCAAAGTGAGTCTAGCTTGTCCTGAGTGGTTCTGCATTCGAATAGTGCCCTGGGAATGTGGAGTTTGAACAGGTTTAAGGGGACATTTTTAAAAAAGCATTTAAAATTACCCAGTTTTTTTTTCATTGCACATCTCAAATTTCCCTGCAACATCAGGGGTGACCTTATAGAGGTTTCCAAACTCATGAAAATCAGAGGTAGCTCCATCCTCAAAACCTCCTGCAGATTTGTCAGTCTCGAATAGGGGAAGGGGTTAGATAGTCCAAGGCTTGGTTTAAAGGTCGGCACAACACTGTGGGCCGAAGGGCCGGTATTGTGCTGTACTGTTCTATGATTCTATGATTTCCCTCTTATGGGAGGTGCAGGAAAGGTTCCCGAGGACGTGTCTGGGACTGGAAGGCTTGAGTTATAGGGAGAGGCTGGGACTGTTTTCCCTGGAGTGTAGGGGGTTGAGGGGTGACCGTGTAGAGGTTTATAAAACCATGAGGGGCAGAGAGATGCTGGACGGTCACAGGCTTTTCCCCAGGGTAGGGGAGTCTAAAACTAGAGGGCACAGGTCTAAGGTGAGAGGGGAAAGATTTAGAGAGGGTGTGAGGGGCAAGTTTTTCACCCAGAGGGCGGTGGGGATGTGGAACGAGCTGCCAGAGGGAGTGGGTGAGGCGGGGACACTGACAAGTTAAAGAGACACTGGACAGGACATGGATGGGAAAGGTTTGGAGGGATGTGGGCCAAACGCGGGCAGATGGGACCAGCTCAGGTCTGGATGAGTTGGGCCGAAGGGCCTGTATAATTCTATAACATTGGAGGAGGCCATTCAGCCCATCCAGTCTATCCCTCCGCTGATTTTCCCTGTAACTTATTCTCCCCACATTCCCACCAACTCCCCCCCAGATTCTACCCCTCACCCACACACTGAGGGACAATTAACCCACCAACCCTGCCCGTCATTGGGATGTGGGAGGGAAACCCACGGGGTCACAGGGAGAACGTGCAAACTCCACACACACACACACACACACACACACACCCACATACACACACCCACACACACACCCACACACACACACACACACACACACACACCCACACACACACACACAAACACACCCATACACATCCACACATAGACACAAACACACCCATACACACAGACACCTACACAGACACCCACACACACACATACACACACCCACACACACACACACACACACACACACACACACACACACACACAGCGCCAGAGGTCGGGATCGAACCTGGGTCTCTGGGTCTGGGAGGCAGCGGCCCTACCCATGCTGCTTGCTGGAGTAAATGAGAAGAATGTGTTTCCCGCCACAGGAGGGGATCTACTGAGGGCAATTAAGTGATCAGCGAGGAGACGTTACTGCTGGGGGTTGCTGTGATGTGGAACAGGGTGTCCGACGGAGCAGTGGTAGCAGTCTGCAGCAAATGCCAGCGGGGTTTTCATTGGGAAAGCGACCCCACTGGATGACATGGCTGGGGAGGGGCGGTGCATGAATGGTGGTGGGGAACTGGGACCAACTGGGGAGATCGTTCAGCACTGCAAATGTACAGAACCTTGGTGGATCACACCCTGGGGGATTGTGGACGGTTCTGGTCACCTTACACCTGGGGGATTGTGGACGGTTCTGGACACCTTACACCGTGGAGGATTTGGAGGATTGTGGACGGTTCTGGACACCTTACACCTGGGGTATTGTGGACACTTCTGGTCACCTTACACCTGGGGGATTGTGGACAGTTCTGGTCACCTTGCACCTGGGGGATTGTGGACAGTTCTGGTCACCTTACACCTGGACAATTGTGGACAGTTCTGGACACCTCACACATGGGGTATTGCGGACAGTTCTGGTCACCTTACACCTGGGGATTGTGGACGGTTCTGGACACCTTACACCTGGGGGATTGTGGACGGTTTCTGGTCACTTTACACCTGGGGGATTGTGGACAGTTCTGGTCAGCTGAACTAAGGAAGGACAGACTCGCCACGAAAAGAGTGCAGCGAAGGTTCCTGCAATGGCAGGTTTATAGTACACAGAGAGTTTGAGCAGATTAGCCCTCCATTCTCTTGAGTTTTGGAAGAAATCTCATCAAATTTACAAAATTCCTGACTGGCTGGATACAGAGAGGTTGTTTCTCCTGGCTAGGGTGTCTAAGACTACGGGCCACAGTTTGAGAATAAGCGGAGGCCATTTCGGGCAGCGATAGAGTCATACAACGCAGAAGCAGGCCATTCGGCCCGTCTTGTCAATGCCAACCATCAGGTACCCCTCTGTACTAATCCCATTTATTAGCACGTGGCCTTCTCTTACTCCTTACCTACACACTCTGTTTGTAGATGCCTCCAGTAAGGGGCATCACATCCTGCTGCCTATCCCCCACATAAGCTTATACAACCCCCATCAGGCTCCCCCCTCAGCCCCCTCCTTTCGAAGGAAACCAAACCCAGCCCAGCCAGTCTCTGAAACCCTCCGTCCCAGGATTTGCTCACACCCTCTTCCTGTGGTGTGGTGATCACCGGTGTGGCCCCACAGATGCCTTATAAGGAATGTACCATAACTCTCCTGCTCTTATAGTCGACGCCCTGGCTAATGAAGGTTCCTATCCAGCCTTGAAAATGTGGACTGTCCATTTCCCTCCACAGATGCTGACTGACCCACTGAGTACCCCCAGCATCTCTGGATTCTCTTGTCTCCATATCCAACATGCCTTCTTCACCGCCTTATCTACTTGTGCTGCCACCTTCAGGGACCCTTAGACTTGTGCACCGACATCCCTCTGTCCCTCAATACCCCTACCATTCATTGTGTAGGTCCTACCCTATCTGACATCTCTTTGCACTTATCGCCATTAAATTCCACCTGCCATTTGCTCCACCAAACGTCGATATAACTTTGTAACCTGAGACCTTTTCACTATCAGTGATGCCCCCAATTTTCATACCGTTTGCAAATTTACCAATCCTCTGCCTGCATTCACGTCTCAGTTGTTAGTGTGCATGAAAAGCAGTAAGGGTCTCAGCACCGGTCGCCGTGGTACGCAGCTGATCGCGGACTCTAACCCTCTGCCAGCACCCTCTGCTTCCAATTCCCAAGCCAACTTTGGATCCAGTTTTGATCCCATTGGCTCTAACCTTTTGGATCAATCTCCCAGGTGGCACTTGTCAAATGCCTTATAAAGTCCATGTAGGATCATCGGTATTGGAATTGGTTTATTATTGTCACTTGTACCGAGGTACAGTGAAAAACTTGTCTTGCATACCGATCGTACAGGTCAATTCATTACACAGTGCATTGAGGTAGTACAGGGTAAAAACAATAACAGAATACAGAGTAAAGTGTCACAGCTACAGGGAAGTGCATTGCAGGTAGACAATAAGGTGCAAGGTAGATTGTCAGGTCCAGAATCCATCTCATTGTATAAGGGAACCGTTCAATAGTCTTATCACCATGGGATCATGTACATTAAATTCCAAAGTCAAAGTCAAGTTTATTGTCAGATGCACAAGTCCATGTGTATGAAAAACTTACTTGCAGCAGCATCACAGGCACAGAGCATCAGATAAGCAGCATTCACAAGGAAAACATAAATTAAATAAAATTATACAATAAAGAACACACTTAGAACAAAAAAAAAGTCCATTGCGGTGCAAAGTGGTCCCAGTGTTGCTGCACTGAGGCAGTGATCAGGGTTGTGCCGGTCGGTTCAAGAACCGAATGGTTGAAGGGAAGTCGCTGTTCCTGAACCTGGTGGTGTGGGACTTCAGGCTTCTGTACCTCCTGCCCGATGGGAGCTGCAGGAAGATGGCACGGCCCAGAATGAGGGTATATCAACCGCACTGCTCTCATCGATGTACTTGGCTATATCTTTGAAAAAACTCAAATCAAATTAGTCTACCTATCACCACCCTGTGCCCACCCTGCCTCCCCTCTTTTGTCCACCTCTCACTGCACTGCTTTTCCCCCCTATATATTGGGCCCCTTTTCCTATCTTCAGTCTTGAGGAAGGGTCCTGACCCCAAAACGTTGACTGCCTGCTTTTCTCCACGGATGCTGCCTGGCCTACTGAGTTCCTCCAGTGTCACCATGTTTTTCATCTAGATTTCAGCGTCTGCAGCCCTCTCATCAGGATCTCCTATTGACAAAGCCATGGTGACCATCCCTGCCTTTCAAGGTGTAGGTTAATCCCATCCCTCAGAACGTTTTCCAATAACTTCCCGACCACTGACGTTAGACTCTCCAGCCTTGACTTACCCACCTTATCACATCTGCCCTTCTTGAGTGAAGGAACTACATTTGCCATCTTCTAGTCTCATAGCACCTCACCTGTAGCCAGGGGAGATTTAACAATCTCCACCAGGACCTGAACAATCTCCACCAGGATACCTCTGGCCCTGGGGATTTATCCACCTTTACATTCACCCTGTCTTTGAAAACCTCCTCCCTTTCAATGATATCATGTCCACAATATCTCTGCCCCCTCCGTGAAGTAGAACACAGAACAGTACAGCACAAGAACAGGCCCTTCGGCCCACAATGTCTGTGCTGAACACGATGCCAAATTAAACTAAATCTCTTCCGCCTGCACATGACCCATATCCCTCCGTTCCCTGCACATTCATGTGTCTGTCTAAATGCCTCTTAAACCCCTCTATCGTATCTGCCTCCACCCCCACCCCTGGCAGCACATTCCAGGCACCCACCGCTCTCTGTATAAAAAACTTGCCCCGCGCATCTCCTTCCCCATCTCACCTTAAAGCTATGCCCTCTAGTATTTGACATTTCTACCCTGGGGGAAAAAGAAACTTTGGCTGTCTACTCTATCTATGCTTCTCATAATTTTATAAACCTCCCCTCAGCCTCCGACACTCCAGAGAAAACAACCCAAGTTTGTCCGACCTCTCCTTAAAGCACATGCTCTCTAATCCAGGCAGCATCCTGGTGAACCTCTCCTGCGCCCTCTCCAAAGCCTCCACACCCTTCCTGTAATGAGGCGACCAGAATTGCACACAGTGTCGTTCTCCTTGGTGAATTCATTGAAGGCCTCGCCTACATCTTCTGGCTCCCCACACAGATTGTCTCGAGTCCCTAATGGGCCCCATTCTTTCCCTGGATACCACTTTGCTCGTAATATGCTTATACAAAGGCCTGTGATTTTCCCTATTGTTTTAAATAATGGCCTCACTTTACTCCACTGGTTCCTTTGTTCAGCACTCCCTACATGTACTGTACACTCAGAATTCATTCCCTGTTTTTAGGGCTCTAATCACACCATGTATTACCTGTCTTAATCAAACCCTCCATGTCCCTTACACTGCTGAAGAGGTACAACACAGGAACAGGCCCTTCAGCCCACCAAGTCTGTGCCCGACCATCAACCACCCATTTACACCAATCCCATTCTCCTCATACTCCCATTGACTCCACTCCACACACTGGGGGGGGGGGGGGGGGGGGGCGATTTACAGCGGGGAATTAACCCACCGACCCCGCACGTCGTCGGGATGTGGGAGGGAACCGGAGCGCCCCGGGGAAACCCACGGGGTCACAGGGAGAAGGCGCAAACTCCATACACACACACACACACACACACACACACACACACACACACACACACACCCCACCGGAACTCAGGATCGAAGCCGGGTCTCTGGAGCTGTGAGGCAGTGGCTCTGCCCACTGCGCCACGGTGCTGCCCTTGACATCCAGGGTTCCCTGGTGTTGCCATTGCCCGTCACCCTGGTGACCAAACCCCAACCATCTTCAGCTGCTTCACCAATGACCTACCTTCAGTCGCAAGGTCAGAAGGAGGGAAGTTCACTGACGGTCACACAATGTTCAGCACCATTGACAACCCCTTGGATAATGAGCCAGTCCACACCCAAACGCAGCAAGACTGGGAAAATATCCGGGGCCGTGCCGACAGGTGACGAGTAACTTCTGGGCCACTCAAGGACCGGGCAATGACGGTTTCCCACAGGAGAAAATCCAGCCCTCACCCCCTCCCCCCGGCATTCCCATCACTGAATCCCCCTCTATCGATACCCTGGGGATTACCACTGACCAGACACTGAACTGGAGTAGCCACGTACAGAGGTTACAGGAGCAGGTCAGAGGCTGGGAATCATGCGGTGAGTGACTCACCTCCTCACTCATGGTACGCAAGACAAGTTTTTCACTGTACCTCGGTACAAGTGACAATAATAAACCAATACCAATACCCAAAGCCCCTCCACCATCTACAGGGCTTGGGTCAGGGGTGTGACGGGACACCCCACTTTCTTGCAGGAGTGAAGCTTCAATGACACTCAAGAAGCTCGACACCATCCAGGACGCAGCAGCCCGCTTGACAGGCACCCCATCCACGCCCACTCACTCACTCCACCACGGTCACACAGCAGCAGCAGGTTGTACCACCTGCGGGATGCACCGCACCAACTCACCGGGACTCCTCAGACGGCGCCTTCCAAACCCACCACCCCTCCCAGCTGGAAGGACGGCGACAAAAGGTATTGATATCGAGAAGGAGATGGTGTTGGGTCTCTTGAGGAGTATCAAGGTGGATTAGACCCCAGGACCTGATGGGATCTATCCCGGGTTATTGAGGGAGGCAAGAGAGGGGATTGCTGGGACCTTGACAGAGATCGTTGTATCTTCTTAAGCTTTAGGTCCCAGAGGACTGGAGACCAGCCAGTGTTGTTCCCCTGTTTAACAAGTGCAGTAGAGTCAAACCAGGAAACTATGGGCCGGTGAGCTGTACATCAGTGGTAGGGAAATTACTGGAGAAGATTCTTAGGGATAGGACGTACTCACATCTGAAAAGCATTGACTTATTAGGAGTAGCATGGCTTTACGTGGGAGAGGTCATGTCTTACAAACTTGATTGAGCTCTTTGAGGAGGTGACAGTGATTGATGAGGGCAGGGCAGTGGATGTTGTCTACATGGACTTCAGTAAAGCTTTCGACAAGATCCCTCGTGGTAGACTGATCCAGAAGGCACATGGGATCCATGGAAACTTGGTAGTTGGATTCAAAGTTGGCTTGGCCACAGAAGACAGAGGGTAGTATGGAGGGGTGTTACTCTGTCCGTGAACAGTGGTGTTCCGCAGGGCTCGGTGCTGGGACCTCTGTTGTGTATGATTGTATATGAACTACTTGGATGAAAACTAGATGAGATAAGATCTCTTTATTAGTCACATGTACATCAAATGCATCTTTTTGCATAGAATGTTCTGGGGGGCAGCCTGCAAGTGTGGCCACGCTTCCGGCGCCAACATAGCACGCCCACAACTTCCTAACCCGTACGTCTTTGGAAAGTTGGAGGAAACTGGAGCACCCGGAGGAAACCCACGCAGACACGGGGAGAACGTACAGACAGCGGCGGGAATTGAACCTGGGTCGCTAACTGCTACACTACCGTGCCTGCCCTGTAGGTGGGTGGGTTGATTAGCAGGTTTTTCAGACGACACAAAAATTGGCAGAGTTGTGGGTCATGAGGAGAGTTGTCCAAGGAGTCAGCTGGATGTAGATCAGTTGGAAATGTGGGCAGAGAAGTGGCAGATGGAGTTTAATCCGGACAAGTGTGAGGTGTTGCACTTTGGAAGGTCAAACGTAAGGAGAAAGTCTACAGTAAATGGCAGGACCCTTGGGAGCATTGATGTACGGAGGGATCTTGGGGTGCAAGTCCATAGCTCCCTGAAAGTGGCCACACAAGTAGACAGGGCGGTGAAGAAGGCGTACGGTACGCTTGCCTTCATCGGTCGGGTGTTGAGTATAACAGTCAGGAATGATGTTGCATCTGTATAAACCTTTGGTCAGGCAGCACTTGGAGCACTGTGTGTGGTTCTGGTCACGCCATTACATGAAGGGTGTGGAGGCTTCGGAGAGGGTGCAGAAGAAGGTCACCAGGATGTTGCCTGGATCAGAGGGCGTGTGTTATAAGGAGAGGTTGGACAAACTTGGGTTGTTTTCTCTAGAGTGTCGGAGGCTGAGAGGAGACCTGACAGAGGTTTATAAATTTGTCACAGACAGGGTAGTGAGTCAGACTCCTTTTCCCGGGACGGAAATGTCAAATACTAGAGGGCATAGGTTTATGGTGAGAGGGGAAAAGTTTCCTTTATTTATGAGGCAAGTTTCTTACACAGAGAGCGGTGGATGCCTGGAACGGGCTGCCAGTGGTGGTGGGGGAGGCGGATACAACAGTGGGGTTTAAGAGACATTTAGACAGACCCATGAATGGAGGGAGATGGGAGCAAGTGCAGATTAAATTGGCATCTTGGTCGGCACAGACATGGTGGGCCGAATGGCCTATGCTGTACTGTTCTGTGTTCTATGTTAAAAGCACAGGGAACGCCACCACTTGGAAGTCAGCTCACCCCTTCCTGACTTGGAAATGTTCCTTCACCATCACTGGGTCAAAGCCCTGGGACTCCCTCCCTCCCTGACAGCCCCGCGGGGACACCCACACCCCAAGGACAGTAACGGTTCGAGGAATCAGCTCACCCCCACCTTCCCGAGGGCAATCAGGGACGGGCAATTAAATGCTGGCTCAGCCTGCGAAGCCCACACCCCTTGAATGAATAATAAAAAAGGAATCTGCACGTTCAAAGATTCCAGTACAAAGACCCCCAGGACCCTCAGAACACCAACACTTCTTTCACCATTTACAACACTGGTATTGGTATTGGTTTATTATTGTCACTTGTACCGAGGTACAGTGAAAAACTTGTCTTGCATACTGATCGTACAGGTCAATTCATTGCACAGTGCAGTTACACTGAGTTAGTACAGAGTGCATTGAGGTAGTACAGGTAAAACAATAACAGTACAGAGTAAAGTGTCACAGCTACAGAGAAAGTGCAGTGCAATAAGCTGCAAGGTCACAACAAGGTAGATCGTGAGGTCAGAGTCCATCTCCTTGTACAAGGGAAACCGTTCAACAGTCTTATCACAGTTGGGTAGAAGCTGTCCTTGAGCCTGGTGGTACGTTGCCCTCAGGCTCCTGTATCTTCTACCCGATGGGAGAGGAGAGAAGAGAGACTGACCTGGGTGGGTGGGGTCTTTGATTATGCTGGCTGCTTCGCCAAGGCAGCGAGAGGTAAAGACAGAGTCCAAGGAGGGGAGGCTGGTGTCCGTGACGCGCTGGGCTGCGTCCACAACTCTCTGCGGTTTCTTGTGGTCCTGGGCAGAGCAGTTGCCGTACCAAGCTGTGATGCATCCAGATAGGATGCTTTCTGTGGTGCATCGATAAAAGTTGGTGAGTGTCAAAGGGGACATACCAAATTTCTTTAGCCTCCTGAGGAAGTAGAGGCGCTGGTGAGCTTCCTTGGCCGTGGCGTCTACGTGGTTGGACCAGGACAGGCTATTGGTGATGTTCACTTCCAGGAACTTGAAGCTCTCAACCCTCAACATTCCCCGACTTCCTACATTTTCTGAGAGAGGTGATGCCCTTTCACTGTAGCTGTCCCTATCCTCCCTCAGCTTTCCCTCCCATCCCCAGCGCACACATTTCCCCACACGATCAGCTGGAGGAACTCAGCGGATCGAACAGCCTCTGCGGCGGGGGGGGGGGAAGGAATCGTCGAACGTTTTGGGTCCTGACGCAGGGTTTTGACCCGAAACGTTCGAGGATTCCTTCCCTCCCCACAGAGGCTGCTCACCGCCGAGTCCCTCCAGCTCATTATCCATTGCTCCAGGTTCCAGCGTCTCCCTTGTATTACGCTCATTGACACACGGCAGACACCCCGAGCACAGTCCCCGTGGCCCCAACTGTTCCCGGTGCACAGTCCGCTCACCACGGCCGGCTGGAGCTCCCGGCTGCCGGCCATTTTAATTCCCCTCCCCATTCCCAAACCATTTACATCTCCCGACTTTCTGAGAGAGATGATACCCTTTTGCTATACCTGTCCCTACGCCCCCTCAGCTACCCCTCCCGCTCGCAAGGGTGGGACCAAACACAGAGGAACAGCACCTCGTATTCAGCCCTGTGTGGCTCTTTCTCAAGGGCCTGCTCTATACACTACATCTACTGGTTCACCCTGATCCATCCTCCTGGTTACAGATTCAAACACATTTCTCAAACATGATTTCCCTCTGTCCCAGGAACAGTCAGAACCCCTGTCCCAGGAACAGTCAGCAACCCCGTCCCAGGCTGTGTTGGGACCCCTGTCCCAGGACCAGCTGACCAGCGGACCCTCTCCTTACCGAGCCCCTCAGGGTGTCCCGGCGAGCTGAGGCCGGATCGGATGGTGCAGTGTGCGTGTCCGGATACGGATGCTCACCCCCTCAGCCGCACCCGGATCTGGATCTGGGCCGATGCAGGGGGTGTGGGGCAACCTCTCCCACCGGCAGGTACCAGGGACCACTGGGCACATCCCACCCCCTACCAACTGTCCCCATCCTCTCTGCATTCCCACACGCCCTGCCTCCGGATCCAGATCCGTCCAGCATCGCTGCCAGTAGTTACCGGCATCCCAAGGCACGTGCCAACAATGGGGAAGGCTATTGGACCATCGGACTGACCGAGATAGACCGAGTCTTCTGACAATGATGCTTCATATCTCATACTTCCTCATGTCACCTGAGCTCGTTCAGCCCATCGAGTCTATGCCGGCTCACAGAGCAATCCCATTCGCCTACTACTTTCCCCTGTAACCTGCTCCCCCCACACTCCCAGCAACTCTCCCCAGATTCGACCCCACACACTGAGGGGCCAATCAACCCCGCGCGTCGTTGGGTTGTGGGAGGGAACTGGAGCACCCCGGGGGGGGGGGGGGGAGCCAATGGGGTCACAGGGAGAACGTGCAAACTCCACACACACACACACACACACACCGTCAGACAGCGGCGGAGATCAGGATTGAACCCAGGTCTCTGGAGCTCTGAGACAGCAGCTCTACCCAATGCGCCGTCTTAGTGGGAAGATTCAGGAGAGATGAAGTCGCAGAGCCATACAGTCACACAGCACAGAAACAGGCCATTCGGCCCCACTGGTCCATGCCGACCAAGATTCCCACCTAAGCCAGTCCCATTTGCCTGTGTTTGGCCCATATCCCTCGAAACCTTTCCTATCCATGTACCTGTCCCAATGTCTTTTCAATGTTGCTAATCTACCCGCCTCACCCACTTCCTCTGGCAGCTCGTTCCATATACGGACCACCCTCTGGGTGAAGAAGTTGCCCCTCAGGTCCCTGTTTAATCTCCCCCCTCTCACCTTAAACCTGTGCCCTCTAGTTCTTGATTCCCCAACCCTGGGAAACAGACTGAGTGCATTCCCCCTATCTGTGCCCCTCATGGTTTTTTACACCTCTATAAGGTCACCCCTCTGTCTCCTGTGCTCTAAGGAATAAACTCCCAGCCTGCCCAACCTCTCCCTGTAACTCAGGCCCTCGATTCCCGGCAACATCCTCGTAAATCTCCTCTGCACTCGTTCCAGCTTAGTGGCGTCTTTCCCATAGCAGGGCGACCGAAACTGAACACAGTACTCCAGGTACGGCCTCACCAATGTCTGGTACAACTGCAATGTGACCTCCCGACTTCTATACTCGATGGCCTGACTGGTGAAGGCCAGCGTGCCAGACGCTTTCTTCACTGCCCTGTCTACCTGTGACGCCGCTCTCAGAGAGGGGAGGAAGTCTGGCAGGAGGAAGGGTGATTGACGTTCGGGGCCAAGGGTCATGTCTGGCCAGGAGGCAGAATTACAAAGACTGGTCTTGTTACAATGGGGTGTGAGATAAGGGAGAGTGCTGGATCTCCTTGATAAAATGTCTAATCAGCTTAAGACACAAAATGAAGAAGAGATCCTTGGCTCAGGGTCCCAGAAGGTGCCTGCGCCCTAGCACCATTTCCCCAGGAGATTGCCCGTCCAAAACTCCGGTCACCTCTGTCGTCTCGGGCTCCTTGCTTTAAACTCCTAACCCTCCACGTTCTCGCCCTCGCCCTCTCTCTGTCTCCTCCTCATCCCCAACCAGCCCCGTCCTCCGCTCTCCTCCTGACCTGGCCTCTTCCGTATCCCCAACGCCCGTCGTCGTGACATCCGTGGACGCCCCTGCCTCACCGAGCTCCCAGACGTACAGAGGGATCTTGGGGTGCAAGTCCACAGCTCCCTGAAAGTGGCCACGAAAGTAGACTGGGCGGTGAAGAAGGCGTACGGCGCGCTGGCCTTCATCGGTCGGAGTACAAGAGTCAGGAACTCACATTGCAGCTGTGTAAAACTCTGGTCAGGCCGCACTTGGAGCACTGTGTGCAGTTCTGGCCGCCCCCATTACAGGAAGGATGTGGAGGCTTTGGAGAGGGTGCAGAGGAGGTTCACCAGGACGCTGCCTGGATTAGAGGGCATGAGCTATAAGGAGAGGTCGGACAAACTCGGGTTGTTTTTTTCTGGAGCGTCGGAGGCTGAGGGGAGACCCGATAGAGGTTTATAAAATTATGAGAGGCATAGATAGGGCAGACAGTCAGAATCTTTTCCCCAAGGTAGAAATGTCTAATTAGTATTTAAGGCGAGAGGGGGAAAGTTTAAAGGAGATGTGTGGGGCAAATTTTTTTGCCTGGTGCCTGGAATGTGCTGCCAGGGGTGGAGGTGGAGGCAGATACGATCGAGGGGTATATGAATATGACGTAGAGAGGGGGATAGATTGAATGGGCATAAGGGTTGGCACAACATGGTGGGCCGAAGGGCCTGCACTGTGCTGTACTGTGGTCTATGTGACAATTCCGGTTCCAGATTCCCAACACCTGCAGCACTATTCCCACTTCACCTGTGGCTTTAGCCCCGGCAAAAGCACAGGCAGACGAGAACAGGCACGCTCCTGGGCGGCATTTACTCGCCTTGACCTTAGAGAAGTGCGCAGCTCAGACCAGAGTATGGTGCCTGCCAGTGTAAACACATCTCAGAAGCACAAAAAAGGTGCAAATGGCCCTTTGAAGTTGGGTCTAGAGCAACAATGAGATGGCCAGCACTAAGTCAACAGAGGAATAAGTCGAGATACAGACATCCTCTGCACCTAATCTGCTGTTAATGACGTTGGCTAATGATTAGAGGGGGCCCTATCTGTGCTCACTCTAAACAGCCCTGACTCAGTCTTCTATTGTTGTTGTTGAGAGCGATGGATATTCGGTCATGCCCTCAGGTGAATCCATCTGGGGAGTGTTAGCAAATCCCTCTGTGAGCCCCCAGCTCTTGCTGACTCCCCTCCAACCTGTACTGAATCATCGCACCCACCTACCTGCCTCTCCCTGCCCAACTGTGGACCCAGGGTCCATCCAAACTCCTCGTTAAACACAGAACATCGAACACTACAGCACAGGACAGGTCCTTCGGCCACAATGTTGTGCCGACATTTTACCCTTCTCTGAGATCTATCTAACCCTTCACTCCCACATAGCCCCCCATTTCTCTATCATTCATGTGTCTATCTAAGAGTCTCTTAAATGTCCCGAATGTATCTGCCCCCACAACCTCTGCCGGCAGTGCGTTCCACGCACCCACCACTCCCTGTGTAAAGAACTTACCCCTGACATCCCCCTTATACCTTCCTCCAATCACCTTAAAATTATGCCCCCTCGTGTGAGCCATTGTCACCCTGGGAAAAATGTCTCTGACTGTCCACTCGATCTATGCCTCTTATCATCTTGTACACCTCTATCAAGTTACCTCTCATCCTCCTCTCCAAAGAGAAAAGCCCCAGCTCGCTCAACCTATCCTCATAAAACAAAGCCTCCTCTATATTTCTCGGGGAATCTTGGGGTCCAAGTCCACAGCTCCCTGAAAGTGGCCGCACAGGTTGACAGGGCGGTAAAGAAGGCGTACAGCATGCTTGCCTTCATTAGTCGAGGCACTGAGTCAGGAGGTGATGTTGCAACTTTATAAAACTGGTCGGGTCACATCTGGAGTATTGCACTCAGTTCAGGTCGCCCCATTACAGGAAGGATGTGGAGGCTTTGGAGAGGGTGCGGAAGAGGTTCATCAGGATGCTGCCTGGATTAGAGGGCATGAGCTATAAGGAGAGGTCGGACAAACTTGGGTTGTTTTCTCTAGAGCGGCGGAGGCTGAGGGGAGACCTGATAGAGGTTTATAAGATCATGAGAGGCATAGATAGAGTAGACAGCCCGTATCTTTCTCCCCCAACCAGCCCCGTCCTCCGCTCTCCTCCTGACCTGGCCTCTTCCGTATCCCCAACGCCTGTCGTTGTGACATCCATGGATGCCCCTGCTTCACCGAGCTCCCAGACGTACAGAGGGATCTTGGGGTGCAAGTCCACAGCTCCCTGAAAGTGGCCACGCAAGTAGATAGGGTGGTAAAGAAGGCAAATGGCGTGCTTGCCTTCATCGGTCGGGGCATTGAGTACAAGAGTCAGGAACTCACATTGCAGCTGTGTAAAACTTAGGTCAGGCTGCATTTGGAGTACTGTGTGCAGTTGTGGTCGCCCCTGTTACGGGAAGGGTGTGGAGGCTTTGGAGAGGGTGCAGAAGAGGTTCACCAGGTTGCTGCCTGGATTAGAGGGCATGAGCTATAAGGAGAGGTTGGACAAACTTGGGTTGTTTTCTCTGGCGCGTCGGAGGCTGAGGGGAGACCTGATAGAGGTTTATAAAATTACGAGAGGCATAGATATGGTAGACCGTCAGAATCTTTTTCCTGGGGTTGAAGTGTCTAACACTAGAGGACGTTCATTTAAGGTGAGAGGGGGAAAGTTCAAAGGAGATGTGCGGGGCAAGTTTTTTTTACACAGAGAGCGGTGGGTGCCTGGAATGTGCTGCCAGGGGTGGGGGTGGAGGCAGATACGACAGAGGGGTTTAAGAGACCAGAACAGCGCACAATACTCCAAGTGCGGCCTAACCAAAGTTTTAGAGAAACAAAGGACCGCAGATGCTGGAATCTAGATGAAAAACACGACGATGCTGGAGGAACTCAGCGGGCCAGGCAGCATCCGTGGAGAAAAGCAGGCGGTCAACGTTTCGGGTCAGGACCCTTCTTCAGGACTGAAGTATAACCAGAGTTTTACACAGCTGCAACATGACTTCCTGACTCTTCTCAACGCCCCGACCGATGAAGGCAAGCGTGCCGTACGCCTTCTTTACCGCCCTGTCTACTTGCGTGGCCACCTTCAGGGAGCTGTGGACTTGGACCCCGAGATCCCCCTGTGCTTTCTTATCGTCCCGCCAAATGCTAGATCTGAGTCCAGTTCTGAAGCTGATCCATGCGGCTAGGCCACGAGGTCACAGAGAGAGCTGAGGAACATTTCTGCCTCTGTTGATGGTCCACTGCACCTCATGGACACCCTGTTGAGAGCTGCCAGGTCTGTTCTATTTCATCCAACGAGTTCCTCAGAAGGTGCCCTGAGCGCGGAGAGAGGACTTCTTGTTCACTACCTCACTACCTGTTACTGACCCAGCCTTAGATCGAGAGAGAGAGACACACACAAGAGACGACAGATGCTGGAATCTGGAGGAAACAACCAAGCTGCTGGAGGAACTCAGCGGGTCGGGCAGCGTCTGTGGGGGGGAGATTGACAGTGGACATTTCGGGTCGAGACCCTTCAACGTGACTGGACAGACCATTCTGACCAGACTCGACAAGGTCGCTAGGCCTGTGTGATATCATTGCCAGGGAATTATTATCGTGTAAAGTTGCAACACAAGGTGCTACATTTACTGCATTTCCATTCAACACAGAAAGAGGCCATTTGGCCCATCGAGTCAATGCTAGCTCCCATTCCCCCATTTTTCCTGTGATCTTATCCTCCCACATTCCCACCAACTCCCCCCAGATTCTACCCCTCACCCACACACTGGGGGCCGATTAACCCACCAACCCCCCGCACGTGGTTGGGATGTGGGAGGGAACCGGAGCACCCGGGGGAAACCCACGCGGTCACAGGGGGATCGTGCAAACTCCACAAACACACACACACACACACACACACACACACACACACACACACACACACACACACACACGCACACACACACAGACAGCGCTGGAGGTCGGGCTCGAACCCGGGTCTCTGAAGCTGTGAGGCAGTGGCACTACCCGCTGCGCCGCCTGTGATGGGGTGTTGGGGACTCAGTGCCTGAGAGGACGATGGAAGCGGCAACGGTTGCCACGGTCAAACGTTGGTGCAGACTCCATGGAGCCAACGCATGGGAGAAGGAACGGCACAGATACAATGGGCCGAGTGGCCTCCCTCGCCGTGCGCCGCAGGTTCCATCCCCCTGCGGGGCTCGGTGAAAGCAGGCGAGCAACAAGGACGGGGAGCGAGCCCTCCTGTGGGATCTTCCTGCGCACGGGGGGGGTGGGGGTGGGGGTTGCCGGTGACGGGCAGGGTCCCGCCCAGCGGGGAAGTCAGGTCCAGCCGGGAGCACCGGGGGAGGCAAGGCAGTGAAGGAGGGTGCCGAGTGCTGGCAGGGGGAGTGAGGGCGAGGAGGTGGGGGGGTGGACAGAGGGGGGAGTGTGGACGGGGAGGGGGAGGAGAGTGGACAGTGGAGGGGAGTGGACAAGGTGCTATATCAACGCAAGTACTTTCAGCACCTTTGAGGTTGTGGACTAATGGAAAGTACCAGAAGCTTTCCTGGACCCCTTCCCCCAACAGCACCCAGGACACAGGCCAACAGCAGCAGGAGGAGGCCACTCGGCCCCTCCCCTCAAACCTGCCCCGTCACTCGATACCATCGTGGCTGATCTGCCCCACGTCTCCCCTTGTCCCATTCCCCCACAGCCCTCAATCCCACTCCCCCCGGGATCTCCCCCCTCCGCTGACCCACCCTCCACCCCCGTCAGGGGCAGACAATTCCAGAGGCTCCCCCCCCCCCCCCCATCCCTAACCCTGTAACTACGTCCCCTCGTTCCACAGAGGGAGACATCTCCCCTGTCACGTCCCTTCAGGATCTTGTATAACTCAATAACGTTGCCTCTTATCCTTCTAAACTCCAGACGATTTAAATGTCGTGAGCTGCTGGTGACAGCAGAACCCTCTCATTCCCGGAATTAGTCTGGTGAATCCCTTCTGTGCAAGTAAATCCTTCCTTAAATAACGGGCTGTGTGCTGTTCTGTTGTACAATCCTCACCCGACCTTACCAGGATGCTGCCTGGATTGGAGAGGATGCATTATGAGGAGAGACTAAGGGAGCTGGGGCTTTACTCTCTGGAGAGGAGGAGGAGGATGAGGGGAGACATGATAGAGGTGTACAAAATATTAAGAGGAATAGATAGAGTGGACAGCCAGCACCTCTTTCCCAGGGCACCAATGCTCAATACAAGAGGGCATGGCTTTAAAGTAATGGGTGGGAAGTTCAAGGGAGATATCAGAGGGAGGTTTTTCACCCAGAGAGTGGTTGGGGCCTGGAATGCGCTGCCTGGGGTAGTGGTGGAGGCAGGTACATTGGTCAAGTTCAAGAGATTGTTAGATAAGCATATGGAGGAATTTAAAATAGGGGGATATGTGGGAGGAAGGGGTTAGATAGTCTTAGGCGAGGCTTAAAGGTCGGCACAACATGGTGGGCCGAAGGGCCTGTATTGTGCTGTACTGTTCTATGGTTCTATGGTACCGAGGTCCAGTGAAAAACTTTGTTTTGCATGCCATCCATACAGATCATTTCATTACAACAGCGCATTGAGGTAGTACAAGGGAAAACAGTAATAAAGTGTTCCAGTTACAGAGAAAGTGCAGTGCAGGCAGACAGTAAGGTGCAAGGGCCACGACGAGGTAGATTGTGAGGGCAAGGGTCCATCTTATCGTACTAGGAGACCATTCAATAGTCTTATAACAGCGGGGTAGAAGCCGTCCTTGAGCCTGGTGGTACGGGCTTTCAGGCTTTTGTATCTTCTGCCCGACGGGAGGGGGGAGAAGAGAGAATGTCCGGGGTGGGGAGGGGTCCTTGATTATGTCGGCTGCTTTCCCGGGCAGCGGGAAGCGTAGACGGAGTCCGCGGAGGGGAGGCTGGTTTCCATGACGGACTGGGCTGTGTCCACAACCTCTGAGGTTTCTTGTGGTCTTGGGCAGGGCAGTTGCCGTCCCAAGCCGGGATGGTACGGTGCATCTATAAAATTTGGTGACACAAGAAATTCTGCAGACGCTGAAATCTGGAGCAATACGCACACAGTGCTGGAGGGACTCAGCAGGTCGGGCACCATCTGTGGAGGGAAATGAACAGTCGACGTTTTGGGCCGAGACCCTTCATCAGGACTGATAAAAATTGATAAAAATTGGTGTTGGGCTAAGGGGACAGGCCAAATTTCTTCAGCCTCCTGAGGAAGCAGAGGCGCTGGTGAGCTTTCTTGGCCGTGGCGTCTGCGTGGTTGGACCAGGACAGGCTGTTGGTGATGTTCACTCCCAGGAACTTGACCCTCTTGACCTCAGCACCATTGATGTAGACACGTGCATGTACACCGCCCCCTTTCCTGACGTCAATGACCAGCTCTTTTGTTTTGCTGACACTGAGGGAAAGGTTGTTGTCATGACATGATGTCACTAAGCTCTCTGTCTCCTTCCTGTACTCCATACAGTGGTATCATCTGCAAACTTGTAGATGGAGTTGGAGCAGAATCCGGCCACACAGTCATGAGTGTACAGGGAGTAGAGTCGAGGGCTGAGGACGCAGCCTTGTGGGGCACCAGCATTGAGAATAATCGTGCCGGAGATATTGCTGCCTATCCTCACTGATTGCAGTCTGTTGGTCAGGAAGCCGAGGTGCTGAGTCCCAGGTCTTGGATTACTCAAAGTGCAATGAAATTCCCTGCTCGTGTGAAGCTCACAGTGTACACGGTAATAATAAACACAGCGACCAGCACAAAACAGCAGAATGGTGTAAGGTACAGTCGTGCACACTGTGCAAAAGAGAATCTTAAAGTGACAGTAACGGAAGAGTCTGGGAATGTGGAAGGGGGTGTGAGGGAGGTGACTGGTTCAGGAGTCTGACAGCAGTGGGGACGAAGCTGTTCTTGAGTCCGGGGCTTTCGAGCTCCTGTATTTTCTCCCCGAAGGTAGAAGAGAGAACAGGGAACGGCCAGGGTGGGGCAGGCATCCCTGACGATACCGTCAGGTGTCCTGAAGCAACGCACGGTGAGGACGGACTGGATGGGAGGAGGTGAGGAACCGGTGACGGACTGAGCCGTGTTTACCGCTCTCTGCCGGTTCCGTCGGCCCAGAGCAGAGCGGTCGCCATCCCAGGCTGGGATGCAACCCGTCAGGATACTTCCTGTAGCTTTCCTGGACCAGAGGAGGCTGAGAGAGGAGGTGACTGAGATAAGGTATCTTTATTAGTCACGTGTACATCGAAACACACAGTGAAATGCATCTTTTGCGTAGAGTGTTCTGGGGGCAGCCCACAAGTGTCGCCACACTTCCGGGAGGGGTACAGGTCGGGCAGACTGCGGGAAACCTTTCCCCAGATCAAAGGGAGATAAAACTAGAGGACACAGATTTAGGGTCGGGGGAAGAGACTTAGAGGGGACCTTCTTCACCCAGAGAGCAGTGAGGACCTGGGACACGCTGCCTCAGAGAGCGCTGGAGGCAGAATCACTGACAGCAGTTAAGAAGTGTCTAGACGAGGACTTTAATCGCCCCGGTGCAGAAGGGAACGTGCCAAGTGCTGAGAGATGGGATTAATATGGGTGGGCAGGCACGGTAGTGTAGCGGTTAGCATAACGCTATTACAGCGCCAGCGACCCAGGTTCAATTCTGGCCGCTGTCTCTGAGGAGTTTGAATGTTACATAGAACACTACAGCACAGTACGGGCCCTTCAGCCCACAATGTTGTGCTGACATTTTATCCCGCTCTGATATCTATCTAACCCTTCCCTCCCACAGAGTCCCCCATTTCTCTATCATTCACGTGTCTATCTAAGAGTCTCTTCAATCTCCCTAACGTATCTGCCCCCACAACCTCTGCCAGCAGTGCGTTCCACGCACCCACCACTCTCTGTGTTAAAAACTTACCCCTGACACCCCCCTTATACCTTCCTCCAGTCACCTTAAAATTATGGGAAAAAGTCTCTGGCTGTCCACTCGATCTGTGCCTCTTATCATCTTGTACACCTCTATCAAGTCACCTCTCATCCTCCTCCTCTCCAAAGAGAAAAGCCCCAGCTCGCTCACCCTATCCTCATGAGACAGACGTTCTCCCCGTGTGTCTGCGTGGGTTTCCTCCGGGTGCTCCGGTTTCCTCCCACATTCCAAAGGCGTACGGGTTAGGAAGTTGTGGGCGTGCTATGTTGGCGCCGGAAGCGTGGCCACACTTGCGGGCTGCCCCCAGAACACTCTACGCAAAAGATGCATTTCACTGTGTGTTTCGATGTACATGTGACTAATAAAGAAATCTTATTCTATCTCTGGTCAGTGCAGACCTGGTGGGTGGAACGGCCTGTTCCTGCGTTGTACGACACTGTGACAGCTTCCATCGGTTCGCCCCTCCCCTGAAGCAACCACTCACCCACCCACACTCTACAACCCCCAAGCGAGCTCCCCGCTGTGGGTCACAGAGAGCGAGCGATATCAAACCGCGGGCGGTAAACTGAAGCCAAAGGATACCGAGGAAGCTCCTGCTCGGGGGTGCAGACAATTGTGAGTCAGAGGCAAAGAGCATGGAAACAGGCCCTTCGGCCCATTCTGTCTGTGCTAGCCACTGAGTACCCATCTATTCTAACCTCATCTCTCGCCTTGCCCCCCCCCCCCACGATTGTCTTGCCACCCACAATTCAACCTGAAACGTTAACCGCTTCTCTCCCCACAGATGCTGCCTGACCAGCTGAGTGTTTCCGGC
Source organism: Pristis pectinata (assembly GCF_009764475.1). NCBI lineage: Eukaryota > Metazoa > Chordata > Chondrichthyes > Rhinopristiformes > Pristidae > Pristis > Pristis pectinata. The sequence goes on from NC_067441.1 coordinate 8,024,578, forward strand.
ATTTTCTGCTTTTTTTAAAAAAAATTATTTCAGATTTCCAGCAATGGGGAGGGGTGTGGGGGCTGGAGGGGGTTACAGAGACAGGGAGGGGTGTAGGGGCCGGAGGGGGTTACAGAGACAGGGAGGGGTGTAGGGGCCGGAGGGGGTTACAGAGACAGGGAGGGGTGTAGGGGCCGGAGGGGGTTACAGAGACAGGGAGGGGTGTGGGGGCTGGGAGGGGTTACAGAGGTGGGGAGGGGCGTAGGGGCCGGAGGGAGTTACAGAGACAGGGACGGGTGTAGGGGCCGGAGGGGGTTACAGAGATAGAGAAGGGTGCAGGGGCTAAAGGGGGTTAGAGGGAGAGGTGTTTGGGTTGCAAGGGGTTACATTCGGACCCCGTGACGCACACAGTTTTCCTATTTGTACTTTTATTCTCTGTCTCAAGTTTCGAGAACATTTTAGATGTGAGAAACACACAAACTACTGGAGGAACTCAGCAGGTCAGGCAGCGTCTGTGGAGAGAAATGGACAGTCGACGTTTCTGAGATGTCCTGACTGTCCATTTCCCTCCGCAGATGCTGCCTGACCCGCTGAGTTCCTCCAGTCACTCGTTTTCTGCTCTAAATTCCAGCACCTTGCAGACTCTTGTGTCTGGACTCAACACACTTGCTGCATTTTTTCTGTTTTGTTTCGGATTTAAGCCCCTACCCCCTTCCCTATCTCTGCCTAAACTGGCAAGGGTGCAGAGGAGATTTACGAGGATGTTGCTGGGACTTGAGGGACTGAGTTATGGAGAGAGGTTGAGCAGGTTGGGACTTTGTTTATTGATGTGTTTGAGAATGAGGGGTGATCTCATAGAGGTGTATAAAATCACAAGGGCGTAGACAAGGTGAATGTACAGAGTCCATTTCCCCAGGGTTGGGAAATCGAGAACTTGAGGGCTTACATTAGTGTGAGAGGGGAGAGATTTAATAGATACCTGAGGGGCAACTTTTTCACCCAGAGGGTGGTCAGTTTATGGAACGAGCTGCCAGAGGAAGTGGTTGAGGCAGGGACATTAATAGCATTTGAAAGACACTTGGACAGGTACATGGACAGGAAAGGTTTAGAGGGATATGGGCCAAACGCAGGCAAATGGGACTGGCTTAGATGGGCATCTTTGGGGGCATAGACCAGCTGGGCCAAAGGGCCTTGTTTCCGCGTTGAATGACAATGACCATTTCCAGCATCTGCAATTTTTTAAAATTACATCACAAAATATTTTACTTTGAAATCCCACTTCGACGAGACGCGAGCCAATCAGCTTGTGCTGGGCAGCCTCCGGATTCTGAGGGGATTTTTATTGGGTGTTGGCGCTTGAAGAATGGTATTTGGAGACCTCGGAATCGGGTTTGACGTCACTGACAACATGCCGTGAAATTCGTTGTTTTGCGGGGGCGGTAAAACTTACTATAAGTTACAAAAACAAATAGTGCAAAAGAGGAATAACGAGGTTGGGTTCATGGACCGTTCAGAGATCTGATGGCGGAGGGGAAGAAGCTGTTCCTGAATCATTGACTGTGAGTCTTGAGACTCCCCGACGGTGGTAACGAGAAGAGGGCATGTCCCTGAGTGGTGAGGGTCCTCAGTGATGGATGCTGCCTTCCTGAGGCACTGCCTCTTGAAGATGTCCTCGACGGTGGGGAGGGTTGTGCCTGGGATGGAGCTGGCTGAGTCTACAACCTTGCTGGTTCACCGGCAACTGACCCAGTGTAGCAGTGTAAGGGGACTCCCACTGCGGGCCGCAGTCAGCACCCAAGGGGCGTCTGCAGACTCCCCGACTCTGGCCCCGGATCTCCGTGCCGCGCCTTCTGACTCAGACGGAGATGGTACAGAATGAAAAGGCACAATAGTGCAGCAATGTCTCACTGCTCCAGGGGCCTGGGTTCAGAGAGTGTGTGTGTGTGCGCGCGCCCCCGTTCATTCCGTGACCGCGTGCATTTCCTCCAGCTGCTTTGCATTCCTTCCACATTGCAACTGGGTGCGGGGTTGGTGGGTTAATTGACCCATTTACCTCGCTAGTGCGTGGGTGAGGGGTAGGAACGAGGGGGAGTTGACGGGAATGGGGTAGAGAAAAATCGATTGAAGGGAATTGTGGGGAAATGGAATTAATATACAAACTGGCGGAGATTTAGTGCTCCTTTGTTGAAGGTGAGACAAGGTATTTGAATTCATGGCAAGTCTGGACACACTAGATTCATTGGGTGTGGGGGTCAAGAATCGGGGCACAGAGGATGAAGCTGACTAGCAGAAGAACTGAGGGGGTGGGTCTCCTGCTGGGCCTGGCCAAGCTGGCCATCCATGGGACGTAGCGGTGGGCGACCGAGGGTTCTGGCCGGTCTGCCTGCCCGCCCGTCTTCCGGGCTTACGTCCGCGCGCGGGTGTCCTTGGAGAGGGAGCACGCGGTGTCCGCGGGCACCCTGGTTGAGTTCTGCGATCAGTGGCCCCCCCCAGGCGATGGCGTGTGTCGTGGACAATGTGGATGGGATTCTCCTCTGAAGTATAGCGTGTGTGTTTAGTGGTTGTTAGTAGTTTGCATAGTTTTTCCCTTCTACTTTTTTGTATTAGTTGTAGTATTTTTGACACTGGATGTCCTGTTGTCGTGCTTTTAGCAAATAAATGTTAAATAAAAAATATAGAACTGAAGTCAGAGGTAGACTTGAATAAAAATCGAAAGACTGCGGAAGCTGCAAACACCTCAGCGGGTCAGGCAGCGAGAGACGGATTCAACGTTGCTCTCGCAGATGCTGGAACTGCCAATTGTTCCCAACATGTTGTCTTTTAGTTAAATTATAAATTGCCCCAAACGTGTGGGGTTGGGTGGGATCCTGGGGAGAATAAAATTGGAAATCAGCATGTAGGTCCTCCCCGGGTTTACCAACACCGGGCTTCTGGACAACCTGCACGTAATGTGTTTGAAAGACTGGCAGGATGGATTTGCTGGCTGTTGTAGGGCATTTGTGTGTGCCTTCTCTCCCCACCGCCCTCTCCCTCCCCACCGCCCTCTCCCTCCCCGAGCTGCAACAATCGGGGGCTGGGTGGAGCTGAGCAGAGCAGGGAGCTCTGAGAAGGCTTCACTGAGTCGGCGAGGCCGGCTGGTGGCTGCTCTTCCCACGCCCGCTCGCTCTCCCGTCGCAGCCATTTCTGTTTGTTTCCGACTTGCCGACAGTTCTCAGGAACAGAACCCTGTTGGAGCCCAAGGACTGCCTGTAAATGGGTGGGCTGATGGGTCAGCGTGGACTCAGTGGGCCAAATGGCCTGTTGGCATGCTGTAATGCCTGAAGTCGTTAAGACTCCGGAATGCACCGTCTCGGGGGTGCGGGGTGCGGAATCCAACCACAGAGATAAAACAGGAACTGGACAGGCAAACAAACTGCTGGAGAAACTCATTGGCTTGAGCATCACCTGTGGGAGGAAAGGAACAGTCCACGATTCGGGTCAAGACCCTGCTATGACAATTCCTTCCCCCTCCACAGATGCTGCTCGACCCGCCGAGTTCCTCCAGCAGATTGTCTGTTGTTCCAGATTCCAGCGTCTCCAGGACGCGGACAATCACGTGGGGAGGGTGGGAATACTGCAGCTGATCAGTATACAGTCAAGGAGCTCTGCAGCCCATCATTCCTCGGTGCACTGTACTGAATTCTGGGTCACCGTGAGGCATAATAATTAATACTTCAGATTTCTTACAACCGCTGCTGATAGTTGCAGGACACCGATGTGACAAGTTTGAACCCAGTTTGTAGAACGAAGAGCTGGCGGTGCGTGGGGCCAACCAACGGCTTGATGGGACGACGTCACTTCTCACACGCCAACAGGACAGCGTCCGCCCCTGGACAGACAGCAATGAACTGCCACTCTCCGAGTATTAACCCCTTCTCGGCCAAAACAAATCCAGCTGGAAGTAGTGTCAGAAAAAAAAGTTTTATTTACAAGCTGATCAAATGATAATTTGCATTTCAGAGTCAGAAGTTACATTCCTATGATAACTTATACAGGAGCTGGTAAAGGGTGGTTGTCATTGTTAAGAACAAAAATACAGAATTAAATATTCATTAAATCATGACATTTCACACAGATGCTCAAATACAATTGTCAACTCTCCAAAACAAAGATAAAGACACACACTGGACTGTTGGAACAGAGACTGCATTTTCAGTCTAGCATTTAAAAAGGGGGATGTGGTAGGTCACTGGCTGAGGAAGCGTAAGGGACAGCAGGAAGCTTGCTACAGGACGTCACACAACACAGGCAGCACAAGGAGCAACTCATTTACACTGCAGCGGAGTTTCACAGTGCACGACTGACATTCCTGCTCTAACGAGGACCTCACCAAAGCGACAACGTCAGGAGTGGTGAGTGCTGAGTAACACATCGATTCCAAGAATTTAGCGGGCGATAGGGAGTGAGGTCACCGGCGGTGGACAGCCTCACACCACACAACCTGCACCGTGACAGGAAGGAGTCAGCTCGGCACGGCCTGTGAACCCAGCCACGCCCAGAGAACGCTGCACGAGGCTGTCGGTGTGGCCAGACGGACGAACACCTTGGTACCCGGCAGGGATGAATGCCCTGCCTCTGCTCCTGGATGATCCACTCCACAAACCCATTGTTTGGAAGGAGAAGACTCCAACTGTATCACAAGAATCCTGTAGCAACCTTCCTGCTATCAAAAGGGTTAATTTGCAACTGCTGTTTGAGTCTTAAAGAGTGCCCTAGTGTAGAACACTGGGAAGTCATTAAACTCACCGGTGAGGTGGTGGGTACAGAGGACAAACCAGATGGGGTGGAATGCTACAAGCTGGCACATGGTGCAACGGGACAGATTGAAGCCTCCCTCCTGTGTGAGCCCGAGCGTGCTGTGGCCGGGTTGGGCCGAGTGGAGATTGTAGCGTCTGGCAGGGAACGGTTGGGGGGAGGTAAACGCAAAGCTGGCAAGGGGCGGCAGGCAGTGCCTCAGCTGGGGGCCGGCTCAACACTGCGGGGTCAGGCTGAGGGAGGGTGGGGGTGCTGGAATATGAAACCAGAAACAAATATTATGTGGGAAATTTAAACCCAGTGGGAACGGTAATAAAATCAGTCCAATGTATGTCGTGTAGTGAACAGGCAGAACACCTTCCATCCTGTTGGCTGAAGCAGACCCCAAAATGTTAACTGGTGACTTTGTCACCCTGTGCCCATCACTCAAAACTGCTCAGTGATCACTGACACCACCCTGACGAAGGGGAAAGTGGGGAGACTGCTCGCAAACAGTGGAGGGGGAAGGGAGGGGGTGGGAGAGAAGGGGGGGGGGGGGTGGAGAAGAAAAAGCGACACCAGTGTGTTGTTTCAGGGCTCGTCCTCCAGCTGACACCTCCAACGTCAGCACAGGACGGAACCACGAGGCAGCAGGGAGCAGTGGCACTGATCCGAGCAGAGACGCCGGCTGGCAGGAGTCCAGTGGGAGGACCGACACGGCAGGAAGAAAAATCGCACCGCAAACGTGCTCTGCACCAACTCGTCCACAGAAACAAAAAGACGGCCGCTTCCACACAGCGACGCACCCTGCTGCGACGGATTTGCCTTTCGCGGCTACGGTTCCAACACACTGGCGCAGACCAAGGGACACTCTAACTTCCGAGGAGAGAACAGCTATGTGGCTAACGTTCCATTGCAAGCCGCCTTTATTTCCACTGGTTTAAGCAGTCCATCGGGGTGCAAGTGCTGAACCAAGGTGAGGGTAAGGCTGTCCGACAACTGAAGAACATACAGAGGAAACCTTCTAGAGATGATCTGAGGTGCAAGGTTGCAATCTTGCTTGTCCCCTAGACACAGTGAGGAGACCACACCGTGAAAAGGAGGTGTTCTTTTTTTTTAAAAAAAAGGAAGAAGCTTTTTGCTTTTCACAATGAGAGAGGAAAAATCGATCTCTCCCTATTCTGAGACCTTTAGCAATTGATGAGAATGGAACAGCACAGGGCAGGGAAAGAAAGCATTTGCCTCCCTGTCGATCAAAGAATTGGGTAACCGTTCAGCCAAGAGGAGGGAAAGCACAGCACATCCACAATCAACATCCTGGCATTCATTGCTTGCTCCAAACTGTTCCCTATTCTCAGTCAAAGGGCTAACAGCCTGCCCCACATTAACAGGTTTACACATGCAGAGACACTTTGCCGGGGCACACATTTTAGACAAACTGTGTTGGGCTCAATGCAACACAAAACCAGGCTCTGCTAACTACAACACAAAAACTCTGAATGACATGCACCACAGAGTGAATTTTGGAGGGACTTTCCACCCGGTAGAGAATGAAGTGTAGAACTAGCAAAGTATCCTCTTTCTCAAGTCTGTTAACTTGACATGCCACCTCGAGAAGAAAATGTTGATAAACGTGCACTTTGCAGTATTTGGCTCCAAGCGTGCAGTGCCTGGGGGGTTTTCACTCATCCTTGCGAGGGATGGTTGATTGAGCAGGTCAAATCAGGCTATGATCTGCATCCAAGTAGGAAAGTCAATTGCTAATGCAATGGCCCCACACACCGGTCAGCAAGGATGACTTCCTCCAATCCAGCCCCTTCGTCCCCACTGATAAATCACCCAGCTCAGACACAGTGGATCACACAAAACGCTTGTTTGTTCCTCCTGGGTGCAGCGTGTGAAGAGGATTTGATTAAAGCAAATGCACTTTGCAAAAGGGCGTTTAAATTCAGAAACAGCTCATCAGCAGAATGGAACATTTCCACATTATGGTACAATCTTAACATTTGTTATTTGTCGAACCTGGTGCTTTCAGGCAGAGGATCTGTAGCTCTCACCCAATAACTCAGCAGTCTGTCACGTGCACCCGGTGCGATTAATTCCACGGTTTCAGCTCTTCCACAAGCACGAGGGGGCAGGTCTAATAAGGCGAGCGAGCCCCCACCACCCCCCCCCCACCCCGAAAGCAAATGTCCCTCACACCGACACACCCATAACACTCGCCTTGCTGCTTCTGACAGAATTACCACACCTTGCCCCACTACTGGATGGAGAAAACGATACAGCGAGAGTCACAATTCCCAACGTGTAAGCCGCGCATTGCTCCCGAGGGCAATGAGCTTGAAACGCATCAGTTACACTACTGCACTGCATTTCTGCTACCTCAGAGCAGTTAGATGCCACTCAGACTAGCTTTGAGTGCAAGCTCAATGATTTTAAGTGAAATACTGTCTCCTCTTCCCCCCCACCCCACCCACCCACCACCACCTCACCAAAACCCAAATTACCCTATCCTCCTGATCCCCCAAACCCCAGTTGAAAGTTACACCCCCCATTCGAGACTGACACTGGAACTCGCCGCTGTGTGTATCAGGAGCCACCACACAACCAATCGAGCCATGCTTTAAAGCAGGAGCAATGTAACAAAGGCTCCCAGTGCTTCCTCCCTCCCCTTCCCTCCGCCCCAGGTGAAATGCTTCACTTCTGCTCTAAAGCCCACGGGTCAGCCCACTTGTGGAAACGGGAGCCGAGATTGCTCTGGAAGGCTGCTGAGCCCTGAGATTCGCCAAACGCGCTGCCTCCGATCCTCAAGCGCTCACCGAAATATCCCTGTACTGGGACAGTGGCGACTTCCGAAGTACTGCTCTGGATTTAACATAGTGGGTTAGAACTTGTATCCCCATTTTACCGATTCAATGAACAGGGAGGCACTTAGTAGCAAGTCAGATACATGCATTGAAGGGCGATTGCTTAGTCATGCTGTGTGCCCAGAGTATTATGAGATGTGTCGAGGAAGATGGGGGCAAGAGGCGAGCTGAAACGTGTCTGGGGTGATGAGAGAGAAGGAAAATATAAAATTAGTTTTTATGGGCTTTTCAGGCAGACACTGAGCAGCTTTCACACACTTCATTTGGTTCTTCAGCTTGGGCCATCTGATCAATGTGGGGGACGTGAGACCAGAACCAGCTCTGGCTGGGACTTGACCATGGTCAGTTATTAGAGGGGTTTAAAAAAAATGTATGGAAAATTGTAGCTTGGTTTCAAAATGTTTGAATCGTCGAGATTAGAGAGGAAACAAAAACGTAGCTTATGAGGTTAACGCTGAATATTAAAATCAGTTAAAGCGCTCAGATATTCCAGTCAGTGAGGTCTGAAGTGCTGCCTGTTCACCATCTTGCCATAGAATCTGTCTGAAGTTTGGGTTTGAATTCTGTATACCTCAACCTTCCACTGTAGATATCCATAAATATACATCTTCCATTGAAAACTGCACTAAACACAAACCTACCATTTCAGAGTTCTAACAATCAACAGTATTTTGCTTTGGTGTAAAACTCCCTCAATGGATATCCCTTCTATTAATACAGTGATGCCTTTAATCTCATTGAAATGGAATAATAATCTTGGGGGTTGGCTTATAAAATACGTAATTTTTTTTTGAAAAGTATAACACACTTTGGAGGCTGCAATTATTTACTACTTTGAGTGGGCAGAAGTTACCACAGGAGTACCACGTCTAGGAGTGTCCTGAAATGGCCTTGGGGTTTCATCAGTACAACATTAAGATGCTGTTTTTAATAACGTGACAACCTTGCGCTTCATTTTGAGCATGGCTTCAAAGGCAGTAGAGAAAGCTCAATAAAGGCATCCACAGCACTCTGGTCTCAGAGGTGGGGTGCCCAGCTATGTTCACGGGGTGGGGGGGGGGGGTGGTGGAATCACCTTCATGACAAAAAAGCTGCTGTGGATTCAGGGACAAATGGTTCAACCTGAAGTCTACGCCCAGGCAGCGATAGCTGAACGAACCCGAGATTACCCAAATCACCTCCAGTGGGAAGTTCTGGGTCTGGCGGCTCTTGAAGGAACCAAAAGGTGGAAACGATTTACACGTGTGTGTTACTTTCAAAGCTGAAAACTTGTCACAGGCACGTCCTTGCTTTCCTCCTCTCCTCTGCACCCCCTCCCTCACTGCCCCAACCCCCTCCCCCCACCTCCCAGTCCCCACCCATCCTTCAACCCATAAAAAAATTATTTGAAAACACAAACTACACGGACTTCACACAACTCAAAAAAAAATACAATGAACTTTAACATTTGTAAGGCTAAACCTAGAAATAACTGCAATGTACTAGAAAAATAATGCGGCCAAATGTTGACAAACTTCACATTAGACTTGTTGAGTACCATTTACAAGGGATTTTTTTTTAGCTCTTAATAAGAAAATGCAGAGTCCTGGCTTTATGATTCAAGCCTCAGACCTGAAAGGGTAGTGTAACACTGTTTCTCTTCATAGCTGCTTCACAAACGCTACCTCAGGGATTTTTCCTTCAGCCTGAAAAAAAGCACAGTTAAAACCACAAAAAAAGTTTAAAGAATAAGAGAGAGAGACTCCTCACAGGTGTCAATGCTGAGGAAAAATAAAAGCTTCACAATCAAACACTGACTTGGACTAATCTACTCTGCTGCTTCCTTGCACTGACTACCCACTGGCCGACGCACTGTTTCTGGGGTCAATGCACTCCAGCTTCCCATTCTGTGGCAGAGGCTTGCCAGAGGAGGAGGGAGGTCGTTGTCAAGCATTGGACACAGCTGCACACCGAGGCAGGCGTGCTAAACTCCATGTCCGAAACCCTGATCGTTAGTGCAGGCTAAAGAACAGGAGGAGGCCACTTGGCCCCTCAAGTCTGCCCCATCACTCAATATGATTGTGGCTGATCTGGCCCAGCCCTCATCTCCTCTTCTGTGCCAGTTCCCCACAGCCCTCAATCAGCCAATCTTTCCAACGTTCTTCCCCCTCCTCTTTAAATCCCACCACCTCCCCCCAGAGATCCAGCCTCCACAACCCTCCAAGGCAGAGATTTCCAGAGATTCACCAGCCTGTGAGAAATTCCTACGCAACTCAAGGTTTAAATATCTGCCTAAACTTTATGTCCCCTCTCCCACGAGTGGAAACATCTCAACATCTGCCCTGTTATGTCTCTCAGGGTTCTTGGGATTCAGTGAGATCACCCTGCATTCTAAACTCCAGAAGAAGATCTGAATGAGTCACCCAGAGTGCCTTTTGAAAGCAAAAGCCACTGCTTCACGGAGCTTGATCATAACCGTGCCCTAGGAAACAGCTCACCCAAAGGAGGCAGAATCACTCTCACACATGCGAAGAGAGAACAGCTGAATTTGATGGACGAGGCAGAGACAGATTAAGCCCTGGGTTTTACCTGAATGAGCAGACCTTTTCAGATGATTTTGCTTTCCATTTCTGGACACCCAACACTTTAGTAAACTAACCTTGAGCTGTGTGAAGATTTGCGCCGCTTGATTGAAGTCCCACTCATTGTCTTGCAGACATCTGGAACACAAAAGGAACGATCAAGTGATTTCAGTCATGGAACGAGCCGGGAAGACTGGGTTAAACAAGACCCATCCACTAGTCACTGTCAGCTGTGATACAGTAACTGGAAATGGGCGTAGATGACAGCTGCTCTGTACCTCAGTTCCACCCATCCCTGTTCCAATCTTTTGGTACTCTTGGCTAGCAGAAATCTAGATTCCCAAGATTCAAGTTGTGAGGTAATGTAACTTGGGTCATCTAATACTGGCAAGCGGCAGGGACACTAGAACCATTGACGTACAGAGAGACCTCGGGGTGCAAGTTCATAGCTTCCTGAAAATGGCGACAGGTACATAGGTTAGTGAAGAAGGCATTTAGCTGGTTTGCAGGGGTATTGAGCACAAAGAGCTGGGACGTCATGTTGTAGCTGTGCAAGACATTAGTTAGGCCACACTTGGAATATCGTGTGAAGTTCTGATCACCACATGACAAAGGATGTGGCACTGCAAGTAAGAGTGCAGAGGAGGCTCACTAGGATGTTGCCTGGAATTGAGGATGTTGTCTGGAATGGAGGGCTTCAGTTACTAGGAGAGATTGGATAGGCTGGGATTGTTCTCACTGGAATGCAAAAGGCTGAGGGGTGAATTTATACAGGTTTATAAAATTATGAGAGGCATGGACTGGATAAAGACATTGGTTATCTACCGTAACGCAGGGTAAGTTACTCTCTGTGTGGTGGGTATATGGAACAAGCTGCCAGGGGAAGTTGTAGAGGCAGGTACAATCGCTGTGTTTGGACGGGTGCATGGATAGGAAAGGAATGGAGGGATATGTGCCAAATGTGGAAAACAGGATTAATGTAGATAGGCATCATGGTCGGTATGGACAAGTCGGGCTGAAGGGCCTGTTTCCTTGCTGTATGGCTCCTGAAGTTATTTCTGCTTTTGTAAGAGAGGACCATAACTCTACTGTGCCTTGTATGGCTTTCCACAGATCAGACTTAGACTCCCCCAGGAATAATTAGTCTTAGCTTCTGTATCTACAGCACCAATTCCTACAAACTTGAATCGCCAAGGCTTGAAAGGCTGTGGACCAAGTGCTGGTAAATGGGATTATAGTACTGATGGGTACTTGATGATCAGCAAGAATAGAACATAGAACACTACAGCACGGGGTGGGCTGAAATACCCATTTCTGTACTGCACAACTACATCAAATCACCCTTCTACTTTAAAAAATTTTTTTTTAAAATGAATTTTATTTACAGCGTGGTAACAGACCCTTCCGGCCCAACGAGTCCGCGCCACCCATTTTAAACCCCAATTAAGCTACCCGTACGTCTTTGGAATGTGGGAGGAAACCGGAGCACCCGGAGGAAACTCACGCAGACACGGGGAGAACGTACAAACTCCTTACAGACAGTGACGGGAATCGAACCCCGATCGCTGGCGCTGTAATAGTGTCGCGCTAACCGCTACGTTAGCGTGCCACCCAACATTACAAGGAATATTTTTATATTACAAAGAAATATTTTTATATGACAAGGAATATGTAATCAGAAGGCAAGCTCTCTCAAAATCCTGGTAATGTGCTAGTGAGTCTGGGCCGCTGTTTCTCCAAGCCCAAAATAATTTAAGGTGTGGTGGTCAAAAATTCAAGCGTGGCCCAATATCAAAGCCCTCCCGATTTAAGTTCTAAGCCTCTAAGCACATGTTGATAGCCTGATAAATTTTGAACATGACTGCTCCATCTCAATGACTTGTGTGCACGAAACCGTAAATCCTGAAGGGTCTCAGCCCAAACTGTCGACTGTCCGTTTCCCTCCACAGCCGCTGCCCGACCTGCCGGGTTCCTCCAGCATTTTGTGTGTTGCTCCAGATTTCCAGCATCTGCGGTCTCGCTTGTGTCACCTTAAATTATGTTGTGCCTAAACTCTCACCGTTTAGAAAATACTCAAATCTATCTACTTTCTGGTCAAAATGGACAAAATTCTTAATTGACTGAAATCCATCTGATATAGTTTTGCTCACTCAAATTTTCTTTGCAACCTTATGCTCCCATCTGTACCACTGAACTATTCTACCAACCTTTTGGTTATGGACAATCACAGACAGATGGCTCACTGTTCATGAGACACGAGTTATCTATTAATTCCCATTTATACAACCAGTTTTCCATCACCTATCAGTTTCCTAAACAGATCCCCAATTTCTTTTCAGTTGAATTTTTAAAAAAAAATAATGCTGGCAGCCTCCCATAAATTCTCTGTTGCAAAATCCCTAAACGTTGTTCACGACAGCTAGACCCCTTCTAGCCCAGACTCAGAATTTCAGTGCCTGTGGACAGTTCCACCATAATCACTCAGAGCACTAAATCCTTGGAGCGAAACTACTCGTCCATCACCTGGGCACGAGGGATTTTGAGAACAGGTCTCTGTTTCGACTTCACACAAATCTTCCCACACCAATCAGCAGATCCTATTTCTCCCTCATCTGGCTTCCCCCGCGACACCGAGTTCACTGGCAGGATGACTTGCTTGTACTCACGACCTCCAGTTTTGTCTTACCCAATGACTGAACGATCTTCTCCAAGTCTAAGTACATCCCTTCATCATTTTAAAGACTTCCATTAGATCACCTCCTGGTTTTCCCCTTTCTAGGCAATTACTTTCCACCCAACCTCTACCCGACACTACATCCAGTTCAAAGTGCAGGTGGACACTTTGGGCTCTCCATCCGATCGGTGACATTGCCACTTTCCCTGGCCTTGCTGGACATTGCTCCTGATCTCCTGCCCTCCACTCTGCTCTGGGGTTATAAACCTCCCAGCCTGACTCCCAAAGTAATCACAATGTTCTTGTGCTCATTCAATACCCTTTGCTCATGGCCCTCCACACACATTGCAGCCCCACCCTCAGTCCTCAAACCAACAACTTGTACGGGCAGATTCAGCAACTGGACACGAGATGGACGTCTACTCTGTGACGGCTCACTTTAGTAGCACAGGTTGATAAGCTTGGGTAAGCAGGAGGTACAAGTGGGCAGCAAACAAAGCCTCACATCTATCAGCTGCAGAGATACCGGGGAGCGGGGAACATTCACACTGGTGCCGATTCTGAACTCTGACTTCAAAGAGCTCATTGTGAAGAGGTCAGACCCTGGCTGATCTGGCACCTTGTCAATTATTAGACACATCAAGTCTTATTTGTATTAGTTTTAAAATGTAATCTACTTTGATGGATCTCACTCAAAGATAAGCAGAGTCTCATTCGTTTTCAACAGGTTTACGATTAGCCTCATTCTTTTATCATTTCCTGATGGCGCACAGGCTGCGGCCAAGACAGGCGCTGCAGATCCGGGCCTGCCCTTTGCCTATCAGCCCCTACAAGCTCTGCACTCTCTGCTTGAGGCTTGCAAGGGGACCTTCTCCCCACTGTTCCTGCGAGTGGCAGGATGAGGGGGAGAAAAAGTGTTCCTGGACTGATATCCATTGTGAAGTCCAGGAAATCAAATCGCGTTTCTCCTGGGATCTCTCTCCACTGGTGCTGCCCGACCTGCGGGGTCTTCCCAGCACTTTGCTTTTAGTTCAGATTTCCAGCATCTACAGTTTTTTTTTTGTTTCCTGCTGATTGATCCGCTTAATGTTTTATGGGTGCGGGAGGTTCGGGAAAGTGGTCTAGCCTCACTTGTGGATAGACACAACCAGAACTGGTTTCCACACACCTTCAGATATGGTTGAATTATTACTACATTGTTTTGATCCTTGTACGAGTCAAAGAGATGCTGTAGGGAGGCCCTTCAGCCCATTGAATCTCTGCTGACAATCCTGCTTGTACACCAATCCTGATTTGACCCATTTTATCCTCCCTACATTTCCCCTCAGAATCTACCTACTCATCTACGCCTCCCCACACATTTTTGGGACTTGGGAGGAAACCGGAGCACCCAGGTGACACCCACACAGGGTCACAGGGAGAACGTGCAAACTCCACACACAGACAGTGTTGGAGGTTGGGATTGAACCCGGGTCTCTGGAAATGTGGGACAGCGGCCTTACCCGCTGGGCCACCCACACATTGTGCACGTCATGCACTTCAAGATGCATGAACACCGCTGAGGCAGGACCAGCCATAATACCAAAGTCCTGGTAAGAGCTTAAAAACTGTGGATTCCACCATCCCATTGTAAATGGAAATTTATAACAATAGAATAAGACAGCACTGAGGTCATTGCGTTAGCCATTTTGGACTCAACACAAAGTAGTGAGGCACAGTCATTACTGAATCAGGAAGTGAAAGGTAAAGTGCATCAGACAGTGGCTAATGGTGTCATTTACACCTCTGCTCAAGGGTACTTCAGGGGATTATCGGAGTCTGCTGCTGCAACAGGATGTGCAGATGACAGTGCTGCAGAGACTGATAACTGGAGCCTGGATCTAACGATCACAATCCCAAACCGTGAGATACTGATCAGTAATTCCCTCTTTGGCTCTGTGAGAAATGTGAAAATATTACATCACGAGGACCAAAGAGAGCACAGAGACGAAGTCCACATTTGGTCTGGCGAGCAGACTCGAACCCAGTGGGGCTTGGGGTGCAACAGTTCATTGAAAGCAGCGTGCAGTTTGGGCTCACACACCAGCCTTTTCCTCACAGAGAGGCACGAGACCGGAGAAGCTGGAATCCAGAACAAAATAATAAGCCGCTGGAAGAACTCGACAGGTCAGAGTTATACAGCACGGAGACAGGCCCTTCAGCCCATCTCGTCCATGCGACCAAGATGCCTACCTGAGCTAGTCCCACTTGCCTGCATTTGGCCCTTATACCTCTGAACCTTTCCATGTACTGTCGTCTAAATGTCATAATTGGACCCGCATCTACCACCTCCTCTGGCAGCTCGTTCCACATACCCACACCCCTCCACGTGATGCAGCATCCATGGAGGCAAAGAACTCACTGAGCTCTTCTGACCATCCCTTAGCCTTTTTCCTTGTACTTTGCAAAGTAGTCTTCTTCAGACACATCTCCAATTACCTTCTCAGATCTGCTTCCAGCCACCACTCAAGGACTGTTTCTAGATCTTAACCTACTGGGGGAGTGGGGGGGGGGGGGGGGTTAAAATAAATTCACATCCCAAAGAAATTGCTCCTCCTTTAAGGTAACTAGAACTACTTAAAGTATTACTATAAGATATCCACTTGAGTTTCTTAGATACCATTGCTGCTATAAGTAGCAACAGTACTCCAGCCAAGGTCTACTTGTAACCTGGAAGGACTACGAGGCACACATGCAAATGATCCTATAACACAGTCATTTCAAACAACAAAACTGATAATGTTGGAAGGTCAGATCTTAACAAGCCCTTTCTTTAATATAATGGAGGAACCAAATGATAGGCCAACAAAGCAGGAGGGTGTGGAGAGTGTGCACTGCAACACTTACTTCTGTGACCACTCTATGTTCATGCCAGACTGCTGGGAGAAAATCTGAAGCAGTTCCTGCTGGGGGGCAGTGAGGGTGGGCACCGGACTGCTCGACGGCGTGGGCGCTGGGGTCACAAAGGCCTTGCGGATCTCTTCGGTGGTGGCGTTCCTGATGAAAAGCTGGTCGTTCACGATGCACAGCCTGAGGAGAGCGGATGGGACAGAAGGGATTTAGTGCCAATCCTGGAAAACAAAGATTATTCCCCGCCCAATTAAAACAATAAATGTAATGAAATGATGGAAATATGATAGCATTTGGAGGCGATGCCATCAAAGCATCAACTGTAATGTCTCATTAAACTGCCGTGTACCTTCATCTCTGTACTACGTACCCCAAGTTCAGTAAATGCGTGCTAGCTCAGGGGGAGCCAACTGTATATTTGCAAACTTACCCTGCATTCCCAGCAGGCACAGCAATGAACACCCTCGAGAAGGCCCTCACAGACTCCCTGGATTTAGTATCGACTGTGGATAAATTAAGTTTTTTTTATTAAAAAAGGAGACTGTTTATATTGCAAGAACTTGAATAAAACGTTTGTACAAAGTCAAACTAAACTTATCACATTTACGCACCTTCTTTGAAAACTCCGTGTACAGTGAAACAGAGCAGTGTATTCTGAAACAGAAACCAAAGGTTATCATTTTGCATGGAGTTATAAGGCTTAGAAAGCAGAAAGTCAAGGGCCTGTGGTGGAGAAGGAAGCAGGCACTCTCACATTTAAGATATCTGGATGAGCCACAGCACAGAATGCCACGGACCAAGTGCTGGTTAATGGGATTAGTCTAGATGGGTACTTGATGGTCAATATGGACATGGTGTGCTGAAGGGCTGTGCTGTGTGACTCTGCGACTGAGCTTGGCTGGTAGAAGTCTTGCTTGAACAGGAACAGTGTGGGTTTGAGCCACACTCCAGACATGGGCAGAAACAGTGGGTTTAACAACAGGTGGAGGTCTGAAGATTCTGCAAAGCTGGAGGTGCCAAGGGTAAACCAGGGCATTGTCTGTCCCTTGACTGAAAGGGATTCAATGCTTGCCTGCTGCCAATGTTTATTCCTCAACCAAAATCAAAATCTAAAACCAGATAACTGATCTTCATTGCACTGCTGTTTGATGGAGTGTGTTGCATGTAATTTGGCTGTCATACTTCCAACATTACCACACCTGCTACACTGAAAAAAATACCTCACTAGATGTGAAGTCCTTGTTGGTTTTGTCAAATGTTATATAAATTTGAAATTGTTCCTTCCCAACACACAGCATTTTTTTTTGAGGATGTCTCTCATAGATTAGATGAGGGAGCTCCATTACCTGTGGTGTATTTGGTATTTCAAACTGCTTTTGATAAAAGATCCCACCTAGGAGGTTGCTGAAGTAGAATGCATGGAATTGGAGGTAATATACTGGAAAAGATTTGAGAGCTGGTTCAGATCAAAAACAGTAGAAATAAGTGGGTCCTTCTTTGTGTGGAAGTCGGTGACTCGTGGGATACCACAACGATTGGGACTTGGGCCCTGATTATTCACAATCTATATCAGTGTGGCCTTTACTGCAAGAGGATGTGAGAGCAAGATTTAAAGAAATCTTATTGCAGTCATACAGGGTCTTGGTGAGACCACACCTGGAGTATCACATAATTTTGGTCTCCTTACACCTGTTACAGAATAAGCGCAGCAAAGATTCACCAGACTTGCTGCCGGGATGGCAGGGCTGCTGTGTGCGGAGAGGTCGAGTGGGCCACGTCCCCATTTCTCTAGAACTTGGAAGAATGAGACACAACCAGCAAAATACCTGGAGGGCACAGAAGGGAGGATGTTTCTCCTAGCCAACTGGTGTAGAAGTAGGGGCCAAGTCTGAAGATAAAGGTTAGCACAAATGAGGGTGGTGCACCTTTGGAATTCTCTAGCCTACTTCACAGTGCAGACTGAATCACTGATAGCATTCACTACTGGGACTGATGGATTGCTGTATGTTGGAGGGTATAGGACACTGTTTAAGACTGAAGATCAGACATGATGCTACTGAATGACAAAATGGCCCACACCTGCTCCTATATTCATATAGAACTAGGTATCACTGCAACACAGAAAAACACACAGACTATACAAATCCTCAACAAGAAGAGTGGGGAGTTTTGAAAATACCCTCAGCGACCAACTGTTTTGCAAACCAAGTCATGCAGTCCTGATTGATACATCAACATCACTGTAATTTCTCTAACAAACCTGCACTCTACCCAGAGCAAAAAAAAAGTGCAACGTCAAAAACTTAAAAGGACGGGTAACACAGATACACACCGAGAGATAAAAAGGCACATAATTCAATTTTGCAAAGGCAGGGCCAAGACTGAGGAAACAAGACAAAGTAACAGCAAAGGAAAAGAAACATGGCGCGCTACGACTCCGCCACACAGTAGTTCCTTCACTGTCGCTGAGCCAAGATTAGGGAACTCTCTAGTAGCATTATGGTAGCACTTCTGCCATGCTTTGGAATTGTTTAAGGTGGCAACTCACTGCCACCTTCTTACAGGCAATGAAAGTATCCTTAAAAACTTGCAGATGCTGCAAATCCAAGATAAAAAACAGAAAATGCTGGAAATACTCAGCAAGTCAGGCCGCATCTGCAGAAAGAGAAACAGTCACTTGAAATGTTAACCGTTTCCCTCCTTACAGATGTGCCTGACCTACCTGAGTAATTCCAGATTTTCTGTTTTTATTCAAGCAACGTCTATATGTGAAGAAGTGATTGCAAGTGGGTAGGGTTGTGTCTACATATTGACAAACACAAGCAAAGAACAGGTCCTCTAGATACTGCTTCTATCAGCAACTCCTTGTCAATTAAAATTCTAAGTATACATATTACATACAAGGATCAACATTCATCATTCTGAATCCTATTTACTTCTAGAAACGATGCAAAAAGAACAGCTTCCTTGACAATTAGTACATTGCAGCTGGTGGATGCACTTTTCTGTTCACTTACAGAAAATCAGCCCTCTCTCTCGATCACGATCAGGTGAACAATGCTATAAAAAGCTTGTGGGTCAGGCCCAGGCTTTGCTAATACTCTTATCAATTCTGACATGGCAGCTCTTCCCCAAGTATGCTAGGGTAACTTCCAGGAAAGATTAGAGGAAATCTTCTAAGGAACCTTCCTTTTTTTGATTCAGAGGGCGTTAGAATCTGGGACGCACTGCCTGAGTTGGTGGTGGAGGAAGAGACGCTTTGCAACATTTAGGAAGCATCTGGACGAGCATCTGAATTGCCAAACCACGGAAGACTACGTAAGTGCTGGTAAATAGGAGTAGTACAGTTGGATACTTGGTGGTGAGCACGGACACAGTGGGCTGATGGACCTGCTCCTTTGCTCTGTAAGTTTACTGAAGACTCGAAGGATCTTCTGGGAAAGGTGCAGCTAGCAGTACCCCTGCAGAGCATTGGTCCGAGCTCAGTTCATTGCTTAAGACTTAAAAATTGTACAGGAAACTGAATCTAGGAGACTGCGGTACTGAATAAACAGCCCTTCACTTACCGTTTGTGTGCTGACGTCCACAACAAAGGAAGCGATGTCATGTTGAGTCTTTGGGAGCTCGTTGAGAAAAGCCACAACGTTTAGTCTGGTGTGCTTCAACAACCTCGCCCTAAGTGCTGGGAGCAAAGAAAAGAGCGAATAAAGAAAATCAGCTGATTTAAAAATCGATTACCATTGCTGTAATCTGTACAATGACCCTTACAGGAAGGGTAAAAGCATATTTACAAAATAACACGCCAATTCCAGAATTATGCAAGTCACACTATGCTATAGGCATTCCATCGGGCAGTGTCATCAGCTGATTTATTCAATGACTCCATTGATATTAAGTGGAGATATTCCCTGATGGCTGCAGAGAGTTCAGTTCCATCGTAGCTCTTCTCAGGCAAGGATCAACTGTATCTGGCGTGACTCGGACGACATTCAGGCATGGGTCGGTTACTCAAGTCCCAGGGAATACCCATTTCTAACAGGAGCATCCAACCACCTTCCCATGACATTTTACGGCATTACCAACCAATACCCCAGTAACAACAATTTGACCAGCAACCGGACAGTTAATTGGGCCACCCTCATCGTAACTGTGGCTAGAACAAGCCTGAAAGGTGGCTCACACAAAGGTTTTCCCTCATCAACAAGTCGCGTCAGGGGTGCACTCCATGTACCGGGCAGACTGCAACTCCAGTGATATTCGAGAAGCCCAACACCATCCAGACAGCTTGGTTTGCATCCACTCCACCATCTGGAGCATGCACCAACAGTGCCTTGTGGCTGCAGTGTTCACCACCACAGCAATGCACCAAACACTGCATCAGCAGCACCTTGCAGGCATACGATCTGCATCGCCTGGAAGGACGAAGGCAGCAAGTTTAAGGAAATGCAAGAACCTTGATTCAGAAGTGAGCAGGAATAAACTGAGCAACTTCGGGCTGGCCAAGCTGCCACGAAAGGATGTCACACAGACCAGCGCTGGGGCGTTAACTTAAAGTCTTTATCAATGACTTACACGAAGGTACCCAAATTTGCTGATGGTCAAATGTACATAAACTGCACAGAAATGGTTAAGTGGACAACAACAAAAAGCAAAAATTGTGTGGGTAAGAATAGAAAAACATTTTTAATGGTGCAAAAGGATAAAATGTTGCTGAACGGTATCTTGGTGGTCCCCGTACATGAACCACAAAGTGAACCAGGAGCTCTGGCAAGCAATGAGGGAAACAAACCGCATGGTCTTTATTGCAAAGGGCTTGGAGTTCAAGAGCAAGAAAGTTTCTGCAAGAGATCAGAAGAGAAGTAGCCTTTGTACTCAAGGGTAAACATATCGAAGAGGCTGTGTCAGGTCATAACCAGACCTTGCCTCACTGCTGGGGAGGAGAGACAATCCCATCAGATCCTTCATGCACAGCCAGAGTCTCAAAGGCACCATCTTGAGGCGGTTGCAGTGGGGATGAGACTGTCATCCATCTCCTTCTGCAATGAACATTTGGCGTGAAGTGGTCTTGGTCAAGGTTCATCCATACAACTACGTAACACAGGACTGTCTTCTACTGCTGTTGTCATGGTCTTCCAGTAAGAACTGAGAATAACTAAACAATGCAGACTGACACCTTCCAACGTGCAGGAGCACGGGCTAAGGGACACACTGAAGCTTGGCACACTCACTGCAAAGACTCAGTGGGAAAAGGTCACAGCTTGTAGAGCTGTGGCCTCGTGGTGCCAGGGACCCGGGTTCGATCCCGACCTCCGGCACTGTCTGCGTGGAGTTTCCGCGTTCTCCCTGTGACCACCTGGGTTTCCCCAGGGTGCTCTGGTTTCCTTCCACATCCCAGTGACGTGCGGGTTGGTGGGTTAATCAGCCACTGTAAGTTGCCCTGTGTGTGAGTGAGGGGTAGAATTTGGGGGGAATTTCTTGGGAGTGTGGGGAGAATAAAACAGGATTGGTGTCAGCAGGGACATGGAGGGCCAGTTTCCACGCTTCATCATAGTGACTCTTTCGGGCCTTCACACCACTGCACACTGAGGGACTTGACCCTGTGTAAAGAAAAAATCCACTCAAACTCCTCGGTCATAGAACACAAAGTAGCAGGAGGCCACTTGGCCCCACAAGCCTGCTCTGCCATTCAATGTGATCATGGCTGACCTATGCTGGCCTCAACTCCTCTGTGCCAGTTCCTCATAATCCCGAATCCTCCCAATCTTTCAAAAATGTATCTATTTCCACATTAGGTACTTCTAGTGGTCCAGCCTCCACAACCCTCTGGAACAGAAAATTCCAGGGATTCAATACTCTGCAAAAAGAAATTTCTACCCATGGCAGTTTTAACTGACCAGCTCCTTATCTTGTAACTATATCCCCTCATTTGAAGTTTTTCCACTGGTGAAAGCCTCTCAGCATCTCAACATCTACCCCCTTGTCGAGTTCCCTTAGGACCTTGCATCACTCAATAAGGTCACCAATAAGGTCATCCATCATTCTTCTAAACTCCAGAGAATATAGACCCAACCTATTTATCCTCTCATCCCAGGAATTAGCCTGGCAAATTTCCTTTAGACTGCCTCCATTGCTACTACGGAGGCAAGAGGCTGCAGATACTGGAATCTGGAGCCACAGACAATCTGCTGGAAGAACTGGAAGCAGGTCGAGCAGCATCTATGGGAGGAAAGGAATTGTCAGAACCCTGCATCAGGACCAGTCCCACTGAGTGTGTTACTCCATTGCCAGTATCTCTCTCTTTTTGGAAACATAATGCAATGTTTGGAAAAGGAAAATTGTTGGCATCATAACGCAAATGTAAAGATAATGGTAGGAATAGTGAATGATGTAAGAACATACTAAATAAGAGCAGGAGGCGGCCATCTGGCCCGTCGAGCCTGCTCCGCAATTCAATATCATGGTTGATCTGGCCGTGGACTCAGATCCACCTACCTGCCTTTTCCCCATAACCCTTAATTCCCCCACAATGCAAAAAATCTATCCTACCTCATGTTAAATATATTTAATGAGGTAGCCTCTACTGCTTCCCTGGGCAGAGAATTCCACAGATTCACTACTCTCTGGGAAAAGCAGTTTCTCCTCATCTCCATCCTAAATCTACTCCCCTGAATCTTGAGGCTATGTCCCCTAGTTCTAATCTCACCTACCAGTGGAAACAACTTTCCAGCCTCTATCTTTCTATCCCTTTCATAATTTTATGTTTCTATAAGATCCCCTCTCATTCTTCTGAATTCCAGCGCATATAGTCCCAGGTGACTCAATCTCTCCTCATAGGCTAACCCTCTCATCTCCGGAATCAACCTGGTGAACCTCCTCTGCACCGCCTCCAAAGCCAGTATATCTTTCCTCAAGTAAGGAGACCAGAACTGCACGCAGTACTCCAGGTGCGGCCTCCCCAGTACCCTGTACAGTTGCAGCATAAGCTCCCTGCTCTTAAATTCAATCCCTCTCACAATGAAGGGCAACATTCCATTTGCCTTCTTGATAACCTGTTTTTTTTTAAAATCAAATTAAACTTGACAACCTGTTGTACCTGCAAACCAGCCTTTTGCGATTCATGCACAAGCACTCCCAATTCCCTCTGCACAGCAGCATGCTGCAGTCTTTCACCATTTAAATAACCTGATCTTTTATTTTTCCTTCCAAAGTGGATGACCTCGCATGTACCAACATTGTACTCCGTCTGCCAGACCCTTGCCCACTCACTTAGTCTAACCATATCTCTCTGCAGACTCTCTGACAAACGAATGCCATGTTGCATGTAAATTGTACGAATAAAGTATATTTTGAGAAAAAAACTCTAAGCCGTTAATTAATTCCAAAGTGAGCAGTTTTGTTCTACGAGAACAGACCAAATAGGCTGAATCGACAAAGTCCGCAGTTCAGAAGAATGCGATCTGCCCTCGATGAAATGGGTAATTTCCGTATATAGAGAATTCCACAGATTCTCTGGTAATACTGGTAATTTCCAATAGTCTAAAAGCCAAGCATCACAGCCTTAGGATTAGGAGGTCAGATGTGTTTGGGTAGAGAGGATATGACATTTCTCAACTCAAAATGCAGTGAGTCCTTGGAATTCTCTCAGGAACATGGGGATCAGGCAGGGAGGTAAAGTACCCCATTGTGATTTTATTGAATTGAGAACAGGCCGTCTAGCCTACCCAGCTCTTAGTTCTTGTGTATTTTGTGCAGACACTGCCTAAAGGCTTAGAGTTCCATATCAAGCAGAAGCTTGCCGCCTACTCCAACAAGTGCACGTTGCCTGTGAAGACTTGTGAATGGTCACAGTAAATTTGAAAGCAAAGATGCAGAAACAACTACAGAAAGCACAATTCACTATTGAAGGGACTGTCACATTTCAAGTTAAGCACTTTAAAAATCCTCTTTTTAAAAAAAGGAAGCCACAACCCTGCCGCCTCCCAGGACAGCAAAATACCTCCCTAAAATCAGTATGAATGCAAATAGGATTTCAGCAGAGGACAGAGCATCACATATACACTTAAGAAATTGGAACCAGAACAGGGCATCTGGCTGATCTTCTATCTCAATGCATTTTCCAGCACTATCCCCACATTGCTCAATTCTCTCAATGTCTGGAATTTCCTCCTCCCACAAAATCCCTTGACAATATCGAGAGCAGTACCAGTACCCATAAATAATCTGGCTGAATAGCGTTGCTATAATGGATATGGAGGGAAAGCACATTTTGCATATAGACAAAAGCAGTTGCAGAATGGTTTGAAACCACCAAATTAAAAAAGCTCGCAAATGCCATGTGCTTATTTGCTTTAAGACTGGTCTGAAGGACTTTGATCTGCATGGTTTTGCGCCGTGTTACATCATGGGCGACTGCTGGGAAAGACTTGCCAAGTCCAACGATGCAATGGGAGTAAAGCAAACTGACACCATGAGGTTAATGATTTTATGTTCAGTGATATTTATTTAGTGACTTCAACAATGCAACTCTGACTCTAATGATCTATGCACACACACACAATTTAAACAATAACCTCCATGAGGTAAATAATATCGTTAAAGCCCATTCCAAATTCTCAGCTAGGTGTTCTGTGCGGAGGAGCAAATTACAGGCTTCGATCAGAGTCATTATAGGCTGGATTTAATGGGTACCCCAGCCCAGGGGAGGAACGAGCTCCCTCACCAACCTAAAAAGCTAACCTCTTGCTCCGACGCAGCTTTATGCAGTCCGTAGCCTCATTTTCTCAGCCCGTTTGCACTTGCTCATCCATCCTTTGATTTTCTGACCTGGACTCTGTGGACCTTTCTGCTTCTGTTACTGGAAGTATTTTCAATAGTCTGCTCTCAAGAACCTTCTCAACCCTCTGCCCCTTCTCCTCTTTCCCCCACTTTATAAACCTCAAGCTCCTTTTCACAGAAGCCACTGGTCGCTCTTCCGAAACACTCTCCGGAGCTCAGCATTTAATCCTCTTTCAACGATGTAAAGTATATTTTAAGCTGAAGATATTACTGAGCAGCTTGACAACACGTACCATCAGGCACAAGGACAGCTTCTATCCTACTATTCTGAGACACCTGAATGGACCTTTCATAAGATAAAGACGAACTCGATCTCCCAATCTACCTCGTCGTGGCCCTTGCACCTTATTGTCTGCCTGCACTGCACTTTCTGTAACTGTAACACTATATTCTGCATTCTGTTACTGTTTTCCTTTTTTCCCGCCTAGATCTACTTGTATATGGAGTGATCTGTCTGGATGGCACGCACAAAGCTTTTCACTGTACCTCGGTACACGTAACAATAATAAACCAATTACCAATTAATTGTGGGTGGACGGAACATCTTTATCCCCTGCAGGCTGCTCCCATTAGGGAAACTGGGCTAATTTTCCCCCTCCCTAAATCAAATGCAATGCAGCCAAAGAAACCACCAAATAATAGGCTTCAATCTTCACAGGGACCCTTAAGGGAGAGTGTGCAGCAAATTCAATTGCCTTTAGTGGAACCACAGTGGGAAAATCCACTTGGGTAGGAAGAATGGAAAAGCACAATAGTTCTTAAATGGAGAGAGACTACAGATCACAGTTGGTGAGAACACATCAGGAGTACAAGTTGCCCCCGGGTAATGAATGGGTTCTGTTTTTTACATAAGTCAAAAGATACACACACACACACAAAAAAAAAATCACTCGATATGTGGGTGGGGGGGGGGGGGGGGAGAAGAGGGTGAGAGGGAGAGGAAGCTAGTTTTGCCGTTCAAATGTTTGCAAATACATTAGACTTCCGAATTTAATAATATGGGACCTCGTTCCTACGTAGGGGTGTCCATAGGTCAGGTGCTCACAAACCAGGGACAGCCTGTACTATGCACAGTTCTCATCTCTTCGTTTGAGGAGGTTATACTTGCATTGGAGGAAGCTTGCAGAAGGTTCACCAGGTTGATTTCTGGGATGAGTGGAGTTTGTCTAATGAAGACTGAGTAGGTTGGACCTACATTCACTGGAGTTAAGAGAATGAGAGGTGCCTCAGTGAAATAAAAGGGCAGAGCACGGTAGTGTAGCAGTTAGCGTAACGCTATTACAGCGCCAGTGACCTGGGTTCAATTCTGGCCACTATTTGTAAGGAGCTTGTACGTTCTCCCCGTGTCTGTGTGGGTTTCCTCCAGATGTTCCGGTTTCCTCCCACATTCCAAAGATGTACAGATTAGGAGTTGTGGACATGCTATGTTGGTGCTGGAAGCGTGGCGACACTTGCAGGCTGCCCCCAGAACACAACGCAAAAAGATGCATTTCACTGTGTTTTGATGTACATGTGACCAATAGAGATATCTTATCTTATCAAGAACCTGATTGGCCATGACAGAAGGGTTTCGTCTTAGAGGAATCTATAACTAGGGTGCATAGTTTCAGAATAAGGGGGAGAAAACGTAGATGAGCAGTACTTCCTCCAGAGATTTGCGACCAGAGAGAAATTCTCAATTTCAACAGCAATGGAGACCAAGGTATGCTAGTTTTTGTCCCAAGGGTCTGAGGAAAAGTGTTGAGGCAAGGATCAGGTCAACCGCAATCTTATTTAATGGGGGAAACTCAGCCTCAAAAGATCCACAGTCAATTCCTGCTCCTAAACCAATGTTCTTATGTGGCAGTCCGACCAGGACAACTGGCTTAGCACGCAGCAGAAAAAGATCTGTCTGAGTCAGCGTCTTCCAGGGAAGGGAAGAGAAAAAAAAATGCGAGAAGCTTTCTCAAACGTATCCTTATCAAATGCTAGATTATAAAGGCAGATTACAGATTGTTCTATCATGGCTACAGAAAGACAGATAAGATTGCCATAAATTTTATGCAAATATAACCTCCCAAGTCACGGATTCCACCAAACCCAAAGCAACTTCTCGAAAGGCACACAGGCAGGTTTAGAAAGTGATGCGAGATACAATGGGTTAAAATGAAACCCGGTTTTATAGCAAGTACAAGTGGACAGATGTACCAGACAATAGGCATTAGAATCCTTAGGCTGGATTTTATCACTTTGTCTTAATACCCCAGGTGCTTTGAAGCCAAATGAGTCAATTCAAACACGGAGAGAATGCATAATACTAATTGTTTTTTTCTGTTTTGTTTAAACCACCATCACATGAGCAGGGTCAATTGTCCAGTCAAACAAATGTCTTTCCCTATAGGACAAAATTAAACCCTTATAAAACAAGAAAGAAATACTCAGCAGGCTAGGCAGCATCTGTGGAGAAAAAGCAGGTAACTATTGAAAGGTTGTCAACTTTAAAGTTTCTCTCACCGTACGTGCTTCCTGACCTGCCGAGTAATGCAACAATTTCTGCTTTTAGTTCATATTTCCAACATCTGTGTTGAAAATTAAAAGTTTGCAAGTGAAAAGCCACATCTGTCTTATCTGGCAGCTAATATGAAAGAAAATGCTGGGGGTACTCAGCTGGTCAGGCAGCATCTGTGGAAAGAGAAACGTTTCGGATTTGCTGGCGAAGGGTCACAGACTGGAAATGTTGACTCTGTTCCTCTTTCTACGGAGGTTGCCTGATCTGCTGAGTTTTTACAGCATTTTCCATGTTTTATTTCAGGTTGATAGCCTCTCATCAGAATCCTGTCAGCTCATTCCAGGAGGACTCCGAACCTTAGAAGATTGTTTTCAACAAATATGGATTCAAAATTGAAAACCATTCCTGACAACAGACAATTATTTCACACATCTACTGCATCAGCAGTCGTGGTGAGGGACAGGTAAATCAGAGATAAAATGCATTTCTCTTACTTGGATCTTTCAGCTTCTTCACGTTTCTGCTTTCTTTGAAATACTCTCCCAAACTGCTCCTGTTTAGAGAGACATTTTTTGGACATTAAGGTATGACCATCAGATACTAGTTGTTCCAAATAGTTTCCTTCACTGCAGCTCTATCGAAATATATAAATGACTACGTTGCAGCTACAGTCTCATTGACACTCTGTTTCTCCCAGGTGCACCTTGGTTTGTGGGTGTTTGGCATGTGAGCAAGGGGCCCTGTGAGGAGTGTCAGCAATTGCAAAAACAGCGACTTATAAGGGTCAGCAACAAGCCCCACAGCGGCTATGCCAAACATCAACTATGCTAATCCCGTTTACCAGCACTTGGTCTGGAGGCTGCTATGCCTTGGCGATTCAAGTGCTTGTCCAGATGCTTCATAAATGCTGAGAGCCCTGCCTCCACCACCCACTCAGACTGTGCTCTCCAGATTGCAACCACTTTCAGGGTTTAAAAAAAACCTTCACCAGATCCCCTCCTTAAATCTATGGCGTCTGGTGTTTGTCATGGGGAAAAAGTTTCTTACCATCTACCCTACCTAGGCCTCTCATAATTTTGTGTACCTCTCTGCTTCAAGAAAAAACAAACCCAGCCTATCCAGTCTCTCCTTGCAGCTGAAAATGCCCCTCCCCACAGTGCCTGGCTGGGATATGCAGTCACTCTGTTCCTCTGCACCTGTGGAGGGGGCACCAGCTCCATAGTTCCAATAGGATGCCTTCAACATCTGGCCCAACTGATCCTACGTAGATCTATCAACGAGTTGCATTAGGTGCCCTCTCCGAAGTTACCCACCCACCTCCCAAACTGCCGGCTTTGGCCCAGTTGAAGGGTGGGAGGGTGACAGCACTTTATCTGACCGCAAAATCTGGTGACTGCAGTAAGATGGGAATTCATCCAAAAAGAGAGGGCACTGGGTCAAATCAAATCTTAAAGATCAGTGCTTGCTTGAAGGCAGCTTGCACTTTAATGGTTTCCCTCATCTATTTGCAGAGAGGGGAGGAGGCCTTGCAATTTTCTCCCTTGGTAGAGGTTCGAAGCCCCTCCCTCCACTCCAGCCCCAGGGCAGTGCCTGGTCTCCTGTGGGCCCTCCTCTATCTGGAGATGGGTGGACTCGTCTCTTTCCTCCACACCTCCAAAGTTCAGTGCTGTGGCTGAAACTGGGAACAGAATGTGTGAATGATAGCAAAGATCTTCTTGCTGTGTTGTACGGAACACCATGGACAACCCTTGCCCCTATCACTTCTCTTTGAAGATATTTTGGTTGGCAGTAAACAAACCTGGCAGGGTTCTGTGGCGAGAAGGGGATACTCAGCGAACAGCAGGCCGTATCATGATAAGCATCCAGCAGCCCCCTGCCTGTCCATTGAATCATACACCGAGTAGTACCTGCAGGTGAGAAGAACAAGCATGAGGGAAGACGGGTCTCCCCTGGTCAGCCATATCTAGTGGTGTAGGAGTATGGCTTCAGGCTTGGGGTAGCCACACTGTTTGTCTTCTTGGTTTAACACAGGAGGTCCCTAAACGTTTTTTTTCCCGTGCCTTGCTCAGAGAAATTGATTTGCATCACATTCCAGTTCTAAACACCAAATTAAAGACTATTTAAAAAAAGTCTTTCCCCCCTACTTTATCCCCAACCACCCACACTGTGGGAAACCAACCTCCGATTTGAAAACTTGTTTTAAATTGATTAATTTCTTAGGATCTGGTTGTCACAGGGCAGGTGCAGCAGTTATTAGCCTTGCCTAAATGCTCATGAACTGAGTGTCTTGCCCAGCTCGAGTCAACACATTGGTGTCATTTCGGAGTCACAAAGGGCAAGCTAGGCGAGGAGGTCAGGTTTCATCCCCTGAAAAACAATAGCAAACAGGATAGGTTTTGTGGTCCTTACTAATGAGTAGTTAAATTAAAAATCCATGGTGGGATGTGAACTCAGGTCCCCTGGACGACGCATCTATTACCACCAGACCACTGCGTCACCACCATACCCCATCTTGGTCTCTCGGGTCTAAAGTGAGATACTAAATTAATGCGGCTGCCTTGCCAGCAAAACCCTTTACATTGAGAACTTGGTGAGACATTCTTAAACCAGTGGTCTTTAATAAGCTGTCACACACACAAAAAAAAATGACCTTTCCAGTTTTTCAAGTCAATCCAACTTCAAGTGTGAAAATCTTAGGTACGTTAAGAGTTTTTATGAAGTATAAAAGAAACATCCTCTGGGAACATCTAATTCTGATTACAGGCTGTACCCTGGCAAAAAACGGGTTCCATTTTTACTGACGTCAATTTTGTCTGCAAGTCAGAAAATAAACAAAAATCACTCAATATGGTCACCATACCCCCAGAGTAGTGCAGGGAATAGCATCAATAGCGCACAAGATTGGCAAGAGAGAACAACAACTAAGATTGGAGAGAGGAAACTAGTCCTGCCTTTTGTAGGAACGTATACATGTACGTACGTCGGACTTTTGAATTTAATATTATGGAAGCTCATTCGCACATAAGGGTGTTCATAAGTCGGGCGTTCGTGACCCAGGGACAGCCTGCACTTTGACTGGCAGGAAAGGAGCACCATAGCCCAAAGCCTGTTCCAGTGCACAAGTAGATACAAACTTAGCTTTGAACTCACCACCAGCTTTGCAATGATTGCTCAGTAATTCTCGGGACCAAAGGCCTAACTGGGTAGCCATGTGTTATTTTAAAAAGGCTTGGACTCCACTAGGTTTTGACAACACTGAGCATTGATGCAACACAATGAAATGGCCCAAAGCATTTTTAATCAGATTAATAAAATAAAATCTGACACCAAGTCATAAGGGGAAGTTAGGATAGATGACAAAAATCTTGGTCTGAGCTACTTTGAAGCAGCATCTTTTAGAAGAGAGGGGCCAAGTGGAGGTTTGAAGGCTTGTGCAGGCAAAGGTAATTACCAGGAAGGAATGGAGGCCCGAAGATCTTGGGAGGCTGTGGGGCTAAGGAGGATTAAAAGACAAGAGCAAGATGAGGAGTACTGAATTGGGAGCAAGTATGGAATGGCAAGGAGGAGCTGGCAAGAGTTTGAACAAGGGTAACGAGTGAGTTCAGTCTTATGAAGTGGGAGGTCAGCCGAGAAAAAAACTTGAAATAACTGGAGTCTAAAAGATAGCGAAGGTATACTTGACTGTTTCTGTAGATCTGTGGATTCAAGGGCAGGGTTGGGCAGGAATGGACGTAGATATGGATATGACAGCAAGGACATAGTGCTGCAAAGCAGGCTGGGATGACCAGCTCACTAACATGGAGGCCTCCATTGGAGGGAAACTCCTGGCAACAGGCTACACCCCTTGCCCAGTTATGAAAGACCCAGATTAAAAATTCATTGGAATACAATCTAGTTCAGAAGCGGCAGGGTCAGAGGAGTCTGACGTTTGCACAGAAGTTGAAAGAAATGTAGAAAATACAAAACACAGATGAAGAGGTAACACTAATAATGGTTTGCTGGTTTATTATTTCAAGCTTATAAAATCATGTCTTTCTTCTATTGGACTTTAAGGGAAAAAGTAGAACGAAACAACTTCATACCATCCTCCTCAGTCCACATCAGCTCGAAGCAACAGCTGACCTAAAATTGGTAGGGATAATGGAACCATGGACAGATTTGGCCCAGTTCTTTTTTATTTCTATACAAAGTTCACCGGAACTCAAGGGTACTTACTGCTGAATGAGCGTGACACAAGAACCTTGATTTCCTCTGTACCAAAGTAACTACCCTGTTAACGAGAAACAAACTGCACGTTAGAGACCACAACTGCTAAAAATCATCAAGACTCTTATGTAGTTAACATGAACATTTGTAACGATCCTCCTTTGCAAGAGGTAAAAGAATTAAACTATATATGGCAATTCAGGGCAACTTCTTAAGTGTAGAGCTATGGTGCAGGCAAATAAGGTAACCAACTTGCAAACAGCATGATCGATAACCAATTCATCTGTTTTGAGGGGAGCTTGATCTGAACCAGGAAAGAATTGCCTGCTTCAATAATGGGATTTTTTTTTATATGTCTACCATCTCAGGCAGATACTTAGACTTTCTGCTGACTCTTCTAGAATGACACCTCAGTAGACTGTTGATGGATCACTGGATTGTCAGAGATGCTGTCTTTTGGGTGAATTACTAATCCAAAGGCCAGTCTGCCCCTTCAGGTGGCTGTAAAAGTAACCACTATACTCTTCTTGTTACCCTGACCAAAATTTAGCCGATAACCAATATCACTAAATAGATTTGGTTGTCATTATTGCCCGTTGAAAATAGATTATTGGAAAATCTTACAGAAATATAAAGAACAAAACACACAATGCGGTGCTTTCCTTCCAAGTATTTACAGTTGAATGCACCTTCCTGTACCACTATTCCTTTATCCTCCTTGTCAATCTAATTTCTGCGTTAATTCCCAACTCAAAGTCAGCTCTGTAGCCTTAAGACGTTCCTGCCCTGTGCTAAATCTTCTCCATTTCATTTGCGTACCAATAGTCTCTTATTCCGAATGTAGTTCCCCACAAAGACTAAATAACAAGCTGTTGTCTAGTCCACACTTTCTTTAAACATTCTCCTCCTCAAAAAAGGCCTAAATTTTGTGTCTTTCTCTACATCCATTTCCGAAGGCAGCAACTGCATTGTATACCTCCTCAAAAATATCAATATTGTAGATACTGAACTACATACTGAACACTGGTTTCCGAGTTAACAGGCTCAGTGTAACCCACCAGCTTTGATGAAACCTGGAATTCCACAGTACTTTTTTTTCCCAAATGTTCTGGGAACCTACATCTTCAGATGCCTCAGAGAACGAAGGCTAGTTTACCAGATAACAACCAAAGTACACAATCTATCCTTTTCCAAAGCAGCCATTACATCATACCTTGCATGAAGGAAGTGTGGTTGGTGTTTCAAGATCAAAGGAAATGGGAGGAGGGAGCTCATGGCCATCCTGTGTGCAGAAAACCAGGAGAATGTAACATTGCAGTAGAACTGTAGCACTTTAAATATTAAATATTCACTCCATTAGATATCTAGCCACAGCTAATGTAAAGAAAAGAATTACAACCAAAGACTATCAAAGTCAGAGAGATACAGATCGGAAACAGCCCCTTAGCCCACCAAATCCATGCCAACTGTCGAGCAGCCTGTTTTACACTACTGCTACTTGAGCCCATTTTATTCTCCCCACATTCCCATTAACTGCCCCCATACTCTAACACCTATACACCACGGGCAATTTACAGTGGGTAATTAACCCACTGACTCACACGTCTTTGGGATATGGGAGAAACCAGAGCACTTGTGGGAAACCCAAGTGGTTACAGGGAGAATGAGATATCTTTACATCAAAATGCACGGTGAAATGCATCTTTTGCGTAGAGTGCTCTGGGGGCAGCCCGCAAGTGTCGCCACGCTTCTGGCACCAACATGGCATGCCCACAACTTCCTAACCCGTACGTCTTTGGAACGTGGGAGGAAACCGGAGCACCCGGAGGAAACCCACGCAGACACAGGGAGAACGTACAAACTCCTCAGAGACAGTGGCCGGAATTGAACCTGGGGTCACTGGCGCTGTAAAGCGTTACTCTAACTGCTACACACCGGAGGTTTGGAGTGAACCCAGGTAGCCGGAGCCACGAGGCAGCAGCTCTACCCACCGCACATCCTGTGATGTTGACTCTTTGTTTTAAACAAAGTCACGCAGATTATTTCATCCTGTTTCTATACAAGATTGAAACAGTTGGGTTTAACATTTGGTTACACTCTCACAGTATTGTGTGTACACCCACACCTCAAGGACAGCAGTGGTTCAAAGCAGCAGCTCACCACCACCTTCCCAAGGGTAACTGGGGATGGGCAATGGAACGTTGGCTCTGCCTGCAAAGCCCACATCCTTTGAATAAAAACATTACTAAACATGGAATCGATTTAAAATATTGACTAAATGCAAATTTCTAGATTAAAATGCAAATTGGACAAAGACCTCCTCATTGCTCTGCACACACAGTTTTGATGATGTTTGATAGTCCCACCATTAACTCACCCCAACTCTAAACAACACTGCAAATCCTTCATTAATCTACAGAAAACCCACCAGCGATGTACTCACCAGTCTGAGCAGCTTTGGAAATTTTTCCCTGACCGCACTGTCAAACATTGCAAAGAGGGAGAGAAGTGAAACAAAGTAACAGTTTTTAAAAACAGCGAGAAAACTTCCATCAAAACATTGCCAATGGCCAGAGTGGCCCCACAACCTGTCCTCAGCCAACAATTCACCTCACCACCATAACGGAATCATATAGACCCATTGGATGCTGACCAATTAAGACGAAAACTGTTTATTACATCTCTACTGGGCCTTGTGTAGTTCAAGACCAAACGACCCATCTCCCCAGTTGAGCAAATTCTTTGGACTGGTTACTCTACGAGGAAAGGTGTCTATAAAATGGGCAGATTCAAGTCATCTCAAATTGATACCGACCATACTTCAGACAAAATGGTATGGTGGGGAAGTAGTGCAAAATGTCCCACACATCAAATTAAGGCAGAGGGATTCACCTCTGGGTTCACTCCAATGTCGCTACAATAATGGAATTAAATA
This sequence comes from Pristis pectinata, assembly GCF_009764475.1. Classification (NCBI taxonomy): domain Eukaryota; kingdom Metazoa; phylum Chordata; class Chondrichthyes; order Rhinopristiformes; family Pristidae; genus Pristis; species Pristis pectinata. The sequence continues at coordinate 8,058,785 of NC_067441.1, forward strand.
GAATCACCAAACCACAGTAGTATTATCTTGACTGGTGCTGCATTTAAAACTGATTGCCTCCTTAATTTTCAGGGAGGTTTTAATTACAGTTCAAATAAAGACCAATTGACTCAGTTTTTTTGCGATTAAGTGCTGAAAAAATATTCTGCTTTCATGCAAAGGGCTTGTTCCAGCTTCACGTGCTCTGACAGGTTAGCCTGACAGTGTAGAGCACGGTCACCTCCTGTTCACTGCTTGAACCTCATGGTGTCAGTCATCCAACAGCAGTCCCACACCGCTCTCACGTTACCCATTCCAACCTGCTGAGAGTCTCCCTACAGGCAGCATCTTTCTATAATGTTGCAGCAGCATTACTCTGCACATGAAGGAGCTTCAAGAAGAAATGGTCAGTATCAGGGATGTGTTATTAGAAGTGACTGTTAATTTAGGTCTGGACATTCAATCACAATTACAGATAATTAAGCAAGCATTCCTGAAGTCTCAAAAATAACTGAAAAGAATTGAAATTTTTCATCTCAGTACTTAAGCCCATTATGGCAGAAAGCTTTTTGTTGGTCTATTTAGGCTATAGTAAAACTAGCTCCATAGGACTCAAATTGATTAAGCGATTACAGTACAACAGCCCTGAAAGAAGGGAAGTAAAAGAATCTCTTCAAACATCCTTGGAGGTTTTGAGGGAAGCATAAATTTATCTTCCATTCTAGCGTCCAACACATTTTTGCAGCATTTGCATTGGGCTTTGAATAGTGTGGCAGACTAACTACGATTTCAAAAGTACATGAAAGAAGTGAATCAGTTCACCAATTTTATTGGAGAATTTACATTGGACACTCTCAAAGCAACAATTTATACTGCTTGTGATTCCCCCCACATCATTCCTGAAGTAACACCAACCCAAGAGCCTGCCATTTACCCACTGGCCGAACAAACACGCGAAAATCCTGCTTGGGAGTCTTCAATTCAGATGGAGCAGAGGAAAGTTGAATCCCGGATGAACACAACTTTTTCAAGGCTTGGAAGCCAGCCGACTTAGGCCAACTAAAAGCAAAACTGCCTTCAATCTCATTCACATTTAGTTTCTGTTTACTTACCAAGCTATCACTCACCTGAACATAGGCGATAGTATACAGGATCAATGTTGGAAAAAGAGACACCGACACTATGATTAGTTAGGATTGGATAGGGAGAAGGATTAAGCCAATGTGATATCACCGAAGTGCTAGCTACTAATTCCATTCAAATGAGTACTGTACACTGGGAGCAAACAAAATTAAAAATTGGGTGGCAAATCTAGAAAGTAATGAAACAAAAAAGGCTGCAAAAGGGATGGGATGAGAGACCAAGGAAAAAGAGAAAGAGAATAAGGAAACCAGTGAAACAGGACAGAGGGCAGAATGAAGAACTGCTGGCCAAAGAATATCCATTTATTCAACTGTCTTTATTACATATCAATTTTCTTTTAAAGAAACAGCAATTACCACATTTTGCAAAATTAATTGTGCTTTGCCTCCGAACTTTCCTCCGAAAGGCAAATATTTTTATGATTCCTTCCAGTCCACTATCTTGGATTGAACTGTCAAAAATTGAGGCTGCAAGCAATGTGCAAACTTTTTCTCTAGTTGCTTGCTGGGGAACACGGTTCAACTGGTCAAGCTCTCAGGCAGATGCAAAAGCCAGGAATGTACCAAAGCCACACGATCACACCTCTGCTGTGATGGCCATTGCACGGCTGTGCCTGTCTTAGGTTGTTCCTTTCCTGAGGAATCTTACCCGTCACTGGCTAACCAGCCTTCTTCACTGGCCGATACAAAGAACGTGGATCCACTTCACAGACATAATGACTGCTACAGTTCAAGTCTTCTTTAGTATATATTAAAAAAAATTTGTCGACGTGTAATATTTGCAATAGTAAGAGTTGATTCATTTGTGTGACCACTGGCTTTTGGGACCATTCAAAGCTTTTAAGGCATGCCAGGAGATGAAGACAAGGAGATGAATGCCAGGAACCTCTGGTAAACGACAGCTCCACAAGTCTTTAGGCACGTTATATTTTGCAGCCCCCAACCTCATCAGTACACTTTACCCACTTTTAAAGCTGAACCAGGAAAATATAAAGTGCAACGTGGCTTCTTTAGAGCACAGTTCTTCATTCTGAGCCCCAAAATGGAGAACAGGTAGATTTTAATCCAGGTTTTCATCATTGGGCCTACTTTAACTTTGAAAATAGAAAACAATTTTTTTTGTCAGTTCTTAACCACCTGCAGATCAGACCTAGTGGGAAAAAATATTTACCTTTAATATAAAAAAGTACATAATCTCTAGAATTATGCACTTGTACATGAGACTTCAGCCCCCCACATAAATTAACTGAGAATTAAGCTGAACATTGTAACATTGAAATTCAAAGTAAATAAATTAGTGAGAAGTAAATCACTTATAATTTGAAATATATTAAGGAAAAATATAGTGTGTGCTATTTGCGATGCATCCTGAAACGATAGCTGAACAAGGGGTCCTTTCACTGACCTGACATAGGTAGCCTGATCCGGAAGTTGCCACAAAGCGGATTCCCTTCCAACCAAAGCTCTTCCAGCTTGAAGCCTTTTATTTTGTCCAGATCTCTTTCGGATTTGAGCTAAACAGAGATTCACGTTGCATTGTTCTTACAGGTGACCGACATGATTGAACCTATATAAATCAAAGCCACTATCCATGCCCGAGGCACTTCCCTCAGGTACCTACTTAAAATGCCTTCAGTTTGAGAAGTCAAAGTTCTCCTAGTCAAGTTAAAGCCAAGAAAAAGTTTCCCCCTATCAAAAAAATTCAAGTTTAGGCATATTCACAATGCAAGAGCACAGATCCCTGCAAACATTGTATATGCACCTATGCCCACTTTATCCCTGCACTGTACATTTAGGAAAACTTCCACTATATTTTCCAATCAGTTTCTGATATTTAGTTTATACAAGCCATTAAAATAACTCCAAGTAAAAGGCAAAGGCTAAAACCACCGGGAACCACTGAGCATTTTGGAGTTGAGAGTTTGAAGATGAAATGTTAAAAATGTCAGAGGTGCTACTCCAAGCTTGTTCATCAAATTGCAAAGTTACTTATTGAATACATTTGTATATTTCTACTCGTTCACCAATAATCAAAGAATTGAGAGACTTGGCACCAAATGTATTTAAGTGTGAACTTCTCTGTATTGCTTGAAAGGTTGAAAGAATCAGTGCCATACGAGGTCAATTACTGCTTGAGCCGTCGATGTTGGAATTTCTCAGCTCCTTCTGGCTGAAGGAACTTCGACAATTAAAGTGCATTATTTACGGTTGGGTGGAGACCAGTTTTTAGAGAACCCAGTGAGGAGGGTCACTCTTCACTGATAGAACTAGCTGATTTGAGCCCATTTTCAGAGCACATCTTTTGAGCAATTCAGTCACTGAATTCAAAACGATCTCCCAAATTGTCCCTAACAGCCACCAAAATTCATTGCCTCAGTGCTTTAACAAGTAGTTTATTTTGCTTATTGACATCAAAAATGTATTACATTCATAGACTGGCTGATGCTCTTCAAAACATATAGATCCTTAATTATGGGTTCACAGCAAAAGCTCATCCAATTCACCAAGACAACGGGGCAGTCATCATGCCCTTTTGTTCAAGTTAATGCAGCAGCAGAGCAGTGATGCAGGGTTCTCCGCAGCTTATGAATGTCCAATGTACAGCCGGTACATACGGGTGAGCATTTTGGGAGACGGGCGAGATGGATTTTTCTGGCTGCTGCAGGCATTTTCTGCCATGTGGGAACCTAATTTGTGGCTGCATTTCCAACTTGCAAACTATGCAGGTTACGGACAGTTCCCAGGAACGGAACCCTGTCAATGACCTGGGGAGGACCTGCACGTTGCTTCCAGTTAAAGACTCTAGGTTACGTCATCCACCAAAACAAAGAAAAACCAAGCATCCTTGCAAAGTGGGTTGGGTGAAGAATAGGAAGGCTAAAATTGATGAAAAGGCAGGAGTTACTTCATCAGGAATGTTCAGGATCCTCTGATTGAGGCAGTGCACAATTGCCACTGGCTACATGAGATATGCTAGTACACTCCTGACCATGTGTGCACACTCACCTCGTTTCTGGAAAGATTCAAAATTTTCAAACCGGGAGCTTTAGAGATCAGGTCTGCCAGGTCATCTAGTTTGTACAGCTTGTTATTGCCCAGGTTGAGAGAGAGCAGCTGCAAAACAGTACAACAAGTTACTAGGACATTTTGCTTTGTACGACCATCTGAGACAATACGCAGCATTCCTAATGGGAGGGCTGGTGGCCCCTGAATCATATGCAAACGATGCTGGTTCTGCGGATGAATTTCTAGACTTGTTAAAAATGTTATAATTGCTAAAGTTATGCTTTAAGGTATACAATTCTCAAAGATATTTATATTTAATGACATTTAAAGGAAACTTGGACAGGTACATGGATAGGAAATGCTTACAGGGATATGGGCCAAATGCAGGGAAGTGAGACTAGCTTAGATGGGCATAGAGCCATAGAGCACGGAAACAGGCCCTTCGGCCCAACTGGACTATGCCAACCAAGGTTCCCATCTGCCCGCATTTGGCCCATATCCTCTAAACCTTCCTCATCCATCTCTCCGCCCAAGTTGTTAATGTACCTGCCTCAACCAGTTCCTCTGGCAGCTCGTTCCATATACGGACCACCCTCTGGGTGAAAAAGTTGCCCCTCAGGTTCCTATTAAATCTTTCCCTCCCTCACCTTAAACCTATGCCCTCTAGTTCTGAATTCCCCAACCCTGGGACAAAGACTGTGCACATGTTGGTTGGCACAGAGGAGTTGGGCCAAAGGGCCTGTTTCTGTGCTATAACTACTCTACTTCCAAATGGCTGCTGAAGAAAATTTTCCAGCAGGACTGTTCCTTGGAAAGCGTTTCCACTCCCTGCTTACCTCTGGAATGTTTTCTTCTATTATTTTGACAACCGTGCTCATGGAATTCCTTCTGTTTAACACCACTTCAATGTTCTGGGAGACGAGGTCTGAACAAACACAAATATCGATCATTACTAATCCAAGGTCAATATCAAATAAAACTGCTGCCCCCCTTTAATGGGAGCAATGAGTAAGTGTGCTGTCCAATTGAACAGCTAGACATTCATGGATACATCTCCTGGTCCAAACAGGATCAGCCACAAATACTGTGACTACAAAAGTGCACCAGAGGCCGGGTATCCTGTTATGAGTAACTCACCTCCTGACATCCCAAAGCCTTTCCGCCATCTACGTGGCGCAAGTCACAAGCCCAAGGGCAGTTCCAACAACTCAAGAACCCTCCCGCTCCCGACTTGCTGCCAGGTACCCAGTCCCTGACCTGTTCTTGTAGCCACGGTGTTTGTGTGGCTGATCCTGTTGAGAATCTGGCCAAAAGTGATCCCTGGATGGCGATGGAACCTCAAATACCTGGGAAGGAAGCACTCCTGCTCCTCCCATCCCAGAAGAAACATCCTTCCACAAAAGGAGTCAGTGCACCCCCATTCCCTTACAACCCACCACGTAGCTGCCAGATTTCTCCAAGGCCTGAGACCCCCATGCACCAGGTTCAACCTGGAAGATATTCAGTGAGAATAGGCCACCAAAAATTAATGGCAACCCACTGTCAAGGAGCTGACTGGCTGCCCGCCCAAACCCAACAATGGGAACTAGGAGCGAGTGCCGGGATCAGATTAACTTGCTCTGTGCATCTAGGTTCATTGTTAAAAGGATCCCTGGATCTGTAACCAGGGAAAAGCCAGTGCTACATGAAGAATGAAATATGACACACAAAGAAGATAAAGGTGGTTGAAGTCTTAGAATGCGGAAAAAAAAGAAAATCGAACAATGCTTTGCCGACCAAATCCATACCTGGGTCACTGCGTATGCTATTTAAGTCGAGGGCCTGCTGTGATCCATCATAACGCTTACTCATGCATTGCTGTAAGACAAGATTTCTTTCTTAGTCACATGTACATCAAAACACACAGTGAAATGCATCTTTTTGCATTGTGTTCTGGGGGCAGCCCGCAAGCGTCACCATGCTTCCGGCGCCAACATAGCACGCCCACAACTTCCTAACTCGTACATCTTTGGAATGTGGTAGGAAAGCAGAGCACCCGGAGTAAACCCACGCAGACATGGGGAGAACGTACAAACTCCTTACAGACAGCAGCGGGAATTGAACCCGGGTCGCTGGCGCTGTAAAGCGTTACGCTAATTGCTACACTACTGGGCCTGGTTTTTCCCAGATTATTTCATATTGCATTAGAACATAGAAAGAGAACATTCAGCCCATTGAGTCTAGACTGCCTCTCAAAGAAATCTCTTCTGTCCCATTACCCCATTTATTTCCCTGCAAGCTATTCTCTCTCACACGCCCATTAATAACACCCTTCTCCAACCCGCACGTCATTGGGACGTGGGAGGAGAGCGGAGTGGAGCAGAGCACCCGGGGGAAACCCACACGGTCACAGGGAGAACACACACAGCACCAGAGGTCAGAAATGAACCCGGGTCGCTGGAGCTATGAGACAGCTGCACGACCTGCAGCACCATCGTGCCTCCCACTTGAGATCTTACTCTGGTGAAAAGAAATAACATTTATGGATAACCAAAAGAAAACTGCAGGTGCTGGAAATCAAGAATAAAATCGGGAAATGCTGGAAATACTCAACAGGTCAGGCAGTGTTTGTGGGCATCCAATTGTCTTCCCTGCCCTGGTGAGTACTTCCAACTTTTTCTGTATACAACATTTATGGTTACTTATCCATGATTAACTTATGCTTTATCCAAATTTTGTCCACAGAGATCTCCCAAAAATCACATCGTTAACTTCACGCAAGGGCAGAATTATCAAGGACAGGCTTTTCCATTAACAGTGTCACCCTGAGTTAAGTGCCAAGGGTGATACCATTGAGACTATCCAGTCCATACTGGCTCTCAAAGCAATCCCTTCTCTCTCATTACCCCAGTTGTTTCCACGCTCGTTTTACAGTCTGTAGGTAAAAGTTTCAACAGCAGTGGGTTTTCTTTATCTCCTATAATTTACACAAGATCCTCGCAATCGATTCGAGTTTCACCTTCCAGCTGCTGTTACCATTTTATTAAAAATACTGTTTCAGATTGATTTGTCAACTTTGATATGGGGAATTCTCCCAACTAAAACTGTCATGTATTTTATAAATTAATATTCCTCAGCATTTACCACTTTATAGTACGTATAAAAATGCAATTCAAACAGAAGTCGGACAGGACTGCACCTTTTGATGATTCTGTGCAAGCTTTTTGTAGCAACGTGCAAGCCAGTCAGCTTCACAATTCAATTACCTCATGGCTGTATTTATCAATTTTTCCTCATTAGCTCACTGCAAGATACCCACAATCTGACTTCTGGATACCTTCCCCCTGCCAGTCAAGATGTTCTCCTTCCAGAATGGCACCATGGCCGAGCAGTTAGCGCGACCCTATTACAGCACCAGCGATCGGAGTTTGATTCCCGTCGCTGTCTGTAAGGAGTTTGTACATTCTCCCCGTGTCTGCGTGGGTTTCCTCCGGGTGCTCCGGTTTCCTCCCACATTCCAAAGACGTACGGGTAGGTTAATTTTGGTTTAAAACGGGCGGCGCGGATTCGTTGGGCTGGAAGGACCTGTTACCACGCTGTAAATAAAATTTAAAAAACAATTTTCAACACTTCCATATGACACAGGAGGAGCCCATTCAGCCCCTCAAATCTATGTGGGCTCAGAAGGTAATTCCATTCCCCCAACTAATGCCCCACGAGACCTCTTCTCCCCACAATCCCATCAACTTCCCTCGGGTTCTACCACCAGGTTCCCCTTGGGGCAATTTACAGTGGCTGATTAACCTGGCAGTTCATATGTCTGTTGGATGGAACTGGAGCACCTGGGATAAACCCATGGCCATAGAGAGAACATGAAAATTCCACAAAGGCAGGTCTGGAGGTTGGAAGCAGACCCGGGTCACCGGAGTAGTGAGGCAGCAGCTTCACTCGCTGTGCCACCCCACTGTACAACTGTGCCGTCTACTTCTGCTACACCTCTACATAACCTCCTCTGCCAATGAGAATCCCAGCTTATCTGGACCATCCACTTAAATTAAGTTCCTCAACTTATTTAGTATGAGAGCACATGGCTGTCACGTGACCGTAACAACACTGACCCCGCTGGTCGGAGGACAGCATTGCTCTTTGGATCGGAAGTGACATCACCGTCAATCAAGGTGTAGCTCCACCCCACCCATCAGGTGTGGGCATAGGGATTGGCTTTGGAGAGGCACCTTTGTCCTTGAACCTGCCTGACCATTGGCCGTGATAGGCACCTTTGTCCTTGACCTCCAAACCATTGGCCTGACACAAATCACCTGGCTAGGCACCACCAAGCCCCCTAGTACTATAAAGAATGTTGCAATTCCCTGGTCTGTCTCTTTCGACTGCCCCAGGAGTAGTGAGACGACGCTGCAGAGACCACTGGTAAGTGTGGGCATCACCACGTGGTTTGGGAGCATCTTCGTCAGAAACCAGGGAGTGTTAGAGCCAATGCTTGTTGGGTCAAGGTATTCAGACATTGAAGTTTTTGTCCCTTAATAAGTTGTACCTTGTTTATTGTGTATGTGTACGTGAAACTCATCCTCGCCGCAATCCCCCTTCGCGTCCGCAGTCTCCTGCGTGTGTGAGTGCGCATCTGTTCCCATTCATTCTGTCCCCACGTTTGTCTTTGTTAATAAACAGTTTTTAAATTACAAAGACTGTGTCCAAAGTCCTCCATCTTTAAGATTCCAAAGAACCTTTTCACACGACACAACCCTTGTACACCTTCTTTGCCCTTTTACAAGGCCTCAATACCTTAGCTGAAGTATCATCTTCAGAATGAAGCAATACTTCAGCCAAGTCCTGATGCAGAGTTTCAACCCGGAACATTGACAATTCCTCCCCCACCCTCCCCCCCACCTCCCCCAAACAACAGATTCTGCTCCACCCACTGACTTCCTCCAGCAGATTGCTTGAAAGCTCAAAGTCCAAAAGTCTAAACCACTACTTAAAAAGGTTTAGTGTAACCTACTTTCATACTGACTACAGATTTTCTGCAATAGGTACCGGTGGATGAAATCATACAGCAAGTCTGTGCTGCAGGTTCCTCAGCCGTCTATGCATTCTCTTACCTTTATGTGCTCAATTTCTTCTAACTTGAGCTCATTTGAGACGGAAGATGGTGGCACTGATGGGTTTATGATGATTGAAACCTGCAAAAGAAAACATCTCTGCACATTAAATCCATTTTATAATTTGAGAGAAAGGATAATTTGCATTTAAATAGCACCTTTCATAACTATGGGATATTCAAGAGTGTCTGGGCTTTGAACTGATGTGCAGGCAAAAGTCTTGCACATTGCAAGCTCTCCACAAAATGCAATACAGTCAACTGAGGGGCAACTATTTATCAAGGTAATGGGGATAGTTGCAGTACTCCTCAAGACAGTGCCTCAGGATTTTTAATGCCCACCTGGTAGGGCCTCTGACAAGAGCACTACCAAGTGAGGCTCTAAAAACCTGTAAAGGTAGCTTGTAATGGGAACGTAAGTGAGAAAACAAGAGTGCTCCAAACGGCTCCGTGACAAAATGCATTGAGAGCACAGGAGAGGGCAGTCAGGTTCAATTTCCAAGAGTTTGACAGAGACTGCAGATGCTGGAATCTGGAGCAACAAAAGAAAAAAAAACTTCTGGAGGAACTCTTGAGTCGGGAGCATCAGTGAAATCAGTCCAGATGAAGAGTCTCAACCTGAAACACTGACTGTCCATTTCCCTCCACAGATGCTGCCTAACCCGCTGAGTTCCTCCAGCAGTTTGTTTTTTTGCCCCAGAGTTTGCCAAATGAGCTCGCCTCAGCTGTAGCAGCATTTGGGAAGCCAAGAATAACTTTGGGGTCGATCCTTCCAATGAGGAAGGAAGGGCAGTCAACGCATCACCTTTCAAATGATGCCATTCCACGTTTCAGTATCATTGGTTAAGGCAGGATTGGACGAGGCTGTAACGACTGGATTACTGGTGGGCACCTGAGGAAGGTGAAACTGTGCCCAGTAAAAGTAAAAATCTTCTGCAGAGGTTGGCTCAGCGGCAAATCAAGAGGTTTTTGTGGTGGGCTGAAGACAAGGATTTATGGTGGTAAGCAATTCTACTTAGTCTGAAGAAGGCAATCTTTAAATAATAAGTAAAAAAACACATTATATTCTTATTGTGAGAAATATACAAAGCCAGTTACCCGGTACAAATCTTTGTCAACAATTCTTCTGGATACCTGTTTCAGAGCATTTGCAGTTGTAGAATCTTCGACATAGAACGATGCCTTATTACCATCATAATGGAACTGTCAAAATACAACAACAAATTACCGTCTAGTGATGGCTGATCTCAAATAACTCAATCCATTCCACGCAGACAGTGAGCAAGTCATAAATGACAGAGAGTCATACAATACAGAAGGCTATTTGGCTCAATGTAGCTATGCAGGCTCTTGGCAAGTTATATTCAGTTGCTTTTCAAAAGGTTATGTAACTGCTTCCATTGTATCTTGAGGCAGTGCATTCCAGATCACAACTTTTTTTTTGCTTGTACTAAAACAAATCCACATTAAAACTGTTGAAAAGCCTCGACTCATTTTTACATTTAGTTTCTTTACCCTCATTTATAATTCAGATTCTGAATCCCATCCTTTGAAGTCCTCTTCCCCAACTCAGAATCCCATAGCTGATACATCATAATATTTCTGGCTGGAACAAAACTCATTCTGGTCACTGATTGACAGTTGTCAACTTACATTAGATTCAAAGAGACATAATTAGTTTTTACTGTGACTGCCTTATCCTTCCATAAGCAGTCAAAAGAAACAAGGTTCAATGGATCTCAAAGTTCATCCTAAATTGGCTCCACACTTCAGATCCAATAATGTGAACACCCACTGCCACGTGAATTACTTGACAAGTACGTGGCTGATATTACATTGTTTGCACGGTACTTCATGCCCCTTTTCAAATTATCCGACAGGCACTAATTTTTTACTGGGATATGATTTCCACTAATTGTTTATGTGCTCATGTACCAAATCACAACTCAGTTCACGTCCTGTCAGAGTTCCCAGCCAGAAGCACCAGAAATCACTGACCAGTGATCAAAAGCAGAAGTTGTGGATTTTCCACCCCTACCACAGTGTTCCGTTATACCTAATCAAAAGCAGTGAAGTCTAATTTTAATGCCAGCACCTTTTTGACATTCAGCTTTTCCTGAACAAGATGCCATCATTCTTACCTGAACAGGAGTAAAGGGAACAGTACACATGGACTGCAAATTTGACAAAAGCCAGGCCTTATCATACTTCTTTCCATAGGGAATCTGATGAGAGAGCAAACATATTTAACTATTAATTACATTCAACATCTTGTTAACAATTATACATTTTGACTGATCACCTTCAAACTTTCTTTTAAAATTTAGTTGTATAAATACACCTCAAATGATGCAAAAACAAACTAGGTCATATGAAAGTCTAAGCTTTACTTTTAAACTAATTAGATGCGGAATGAATTATGTTCATAAGGCTGCTAGCTAAGTAGATGAGGCACTGTACAAAGCTGCATTAACAAAAGCATGCAGTATGCAGTTTTATCATTTGTCTGACATCAGGACAGAGTGTAACATTTTCTGTCCAAGAAGGGACGAGGAGATAAAATGCAGAACACATCTAGCATTGCTACTTCTTCATTTCTTTTTACTTAAGGAAATAAACTACTCATGAATATCAGAATACCCAGTTGCTGAGAATGGGCATCCTTGGGCAAGGCCAACATTTATAACCCATGGTGTAGGGCCTCTCATAATTAGTGACATGCTAAGCCACATTTAAGAGCAGGCAAAAGTAAACCACACTGCTGCAAGACTGTACACAGAACAGTGCAGCACGGGAACAGGCCCTTCACTCCATGATGTCTGCACCAAACAGGATGCAGAATTAAACTAAATCCCCTTCAGCCTGTACATATCCAAGTCCCTCCATTCCCTGCATATTCATGTGTCTAACGCCTCTCAAGCGCCACAATTGTATCTGCTCCCAACACTGCCCGACAGCCCACTCCAGCCACCTACCACTGTGTGAAAATAAACTTTCCCCTCTCACCTTAAATGCATGTCCTTTAATACTTGACATTTCTACCCTGGGAAGAAGATTCTGACTGTCGACCCTATCTACATCTCTCATAAATTTTATAAACTTCTATCAGGTCTCCCCTCAGCCTCCGCCGCTCCAGAGAAAACAACCCAAGTTGTCCAACCTCTCCTTACTTTAATACTCTCTAATCCAGGCAGCATCCTGCTAAACCTCTTCACCCTTTCCAAAGCCACCGCATCCTTCCTGTAATGAGGCGACCATGCTGTACTCTTAATAGAAAACCTGACATGTCATGGGCGCTCTCATTGATGCCAATTTGTAATTTTCAAGCTGCCACTGTGGGATTTGAGCACATGTTCTCCAGGCTATTAGCTGGATTAGTTGTCCAGTGAGCCAAAGGTAAGACTAGCAAACCTGCAAAAAGGAAAAGTGATCACTTGCACACGTTGTGCTGGGGTGCACAAGGGCATTAGACTGCCACTCCTCCTGCACCCCATTAAACTCACTCTCCTTCACGAAAGGAGATGAAACTGAGAAGTTATCACCCATATGTTTGCATAGGTCAACATTCTGCAGTACAGTGCTTGCCCAGACCAGAGGAAGGATTGATTCTTGATGACCCAGCTGAGCTAGTATATTTTTTTTTGGTTATGGTCACATGGAAAAATGGAGGGAAGGTGTTTCCATTTTTTATTGGGTTAGGTAGTAGAAAATACAGGCATTGTGTGATGGAAACTATTGAAACATTACAGTCAAGGAGGGATGCACCAGTGAAAGGTCTCCAAGGATAGAGCAGACAGAAATAAATTCTTTGATGAACACATTGTTCATTTTCATTTCTTAAAAGATGACAAGCAAAATAAAGCTATGCTCAAATTCCGGCATTTGCAGATATCGATCCACAGAGCAGTTGCTTTAAATGTACAACAGAAAGCCCGCTCCCAGCATAACGACTTACAATGATTTTAAACCAGTTCTTCCGATTATTGGCGTTGTTACTTGCACTCCTCTCGGAATTTTGCTTCACAGTAACCTGAATACTAGAGGGTCCTCCATCACGGTCATGCCAACTATCTGGGCGTCGGGATGGTCTGGAACCATAGGGTGAACTGAGGATCAAAACAAAAAGGGGGTAAAAAAAAGTTACAAAATGTCACAAATCGTTAGAATTAAACTTTGTTGATTTTCTTACTGCATCACAATATTATTTTGCGCATTATATAATTAGAGAAAGCTTTAGCAGATGAGAAAAATGAGCACAACACAGTACTCAGTACTGATGAACTCCAACGTGTTTGCTTTACATTTTAATTACATGGCAGGAATTTCACTCAGCACATCACATTTTGAGCTAAAGATCACAATCATTCAGGGTTAACCACAATCCAAAACGTGCACAAGTTTACTGGTGCATATAGACGCAAGTCGTTGGAACCCTTCCGAATCATTCGCCTGGCAGGTGGAAGGGTTACGCGAATTGCTGTCACTGCTGAAATGGAAGTGCTGACTGTGGTTATTGGTGCTAAAGCTCTCTCCTTGCCTGCAATTGGGTCAGCAACATAGAAAGAACATTTTAATCAAAAATAAGATCATCGCAGGTTTAAGAAAAAAGAATAATCTAAAGGATATTGAGGAGAAACAGACAAAGAGCATGGTCAATGTTATATGAGATCTCAGAGGCAAGGTAGGTGGGAGACAGGATTAGAGAGGAACCCCTAGAGCTCGAGGCCAATGGTGGGGATGCAAAGGAGGCCACAGTTGAAGGAACAAGTTCTTGGGAGGTCATAAGGCTGGAGCAGGTGACAGATGCGCCAGGGTGAAGTCACCAAGGGTTCGAGCCACAAGGATGGGAACATTAAGTCTGAGCAGGTGAAGGAAATGGGAACAAAAGTGGTCGAGTCGGATGAGGAGGAACTGGGTTGAAAAGATTTGAAAGAGAGGGGCATCTCTGATAATAAAAGGATGGGATGAAGGCAGGAAAGGATCCTACTTAGTAAGTAGAATCAGTTTGGGGGCGAGGACCATAAAAAACACGGCAAGGGGCAAAAGACATCGGTGAGAGTTGTACGTGGGTCCCAAAGAGAGTGGCAAACTAGGGCACAGTATTAGAGGCATATGTAGTAAGGGTAATACCATAATGATGGGAGTCTTTAACCTTGCGTGTAGATTGGACAACAAAATTGGCAAGTGTAGAGGATGAATCCATGGAATATATAAGAGATGGTTTTCTAGATCAGCCTGTGTGGAACTAAAGTACCTTAAATCTAGTATTGTGCAATGAGAAGTTAATTAATAATCTAATAGTTCAGAAGCCTTTAGGGAACAGTGATTACAACGTGACAGAATTTTTAAATAAAAATTGGGAGTTCAATCTGAAACCAAAGTCTTAAATCTGAATAAAACAAACTACAAAAAGGCAGAAGTGTCAGATCCAGCACCCACCATAAACCTCAACAAAGGTATGCAACAGCAAGCTCTGACAAAAACTAGTAATAACAACAGGTAATCTTCAAATGATGTTGATTGAGGGACAAACATCAGCCAGGGAACCTAGTCTTTCCCAGAAATAGCTTGTGCGCAAGTGAAAGAGTGGACCTTTTATTTCATCCGAGATACACCACCTCTCGTCGCTGCACCGAGCTGGACTAGATTTTTGTGCTGATCTCTGACTCCAAGAGAAGCAAAACAAAATCTAAAACAGAAGAGTCACAGTGGGGTTTACCTTGAAAAGGGGATAATAAAGACACGAGACTGCAGATGCTGGAATCTGGCGCAACAAAAATAAAAAAATGCTGGAGGAATTCAGTGGGTCGAGCAGCATCTGTAGTGGGAAATGGACAGTTGATGTCTTACGACGAGACCCTTCAACTGAACTGTTGATCCAATGAAGGCTGTCGATCCGAAGTGTCGACTGTCCATTTTCCCCTTCAAACCTGCTGAGTTCCTCTAGCATTTGTTTGGTACAAGGGGATAATGATGTTGCTTTCCAAGACGAACCGGTCAGAGAAAAGGAGAGTGGAGCTTGATGGCTGGTGTGGTCTAGCCCAATCTGGTGATGGATGGGTTGAATAGGCTCCATCAACAATTCTGGGAAACATTCTCCACTACTTTACAATGATGTTAAATAGACTAGTCATTCCCTGACTAGCCTTTGTCCAATCTTGCCGTGTGTAAAATTGCACCTAACACAAAAATAAGTCACTGGACTGTACATCAAGTCAATGCTTTTAGCAATCATATGCAAGCTGCTGTACAAAACGCAAGACTCTCTTTCTAAGAAACTTAATTCAACATGTATGAAATGCGGTATCCTCTTTTCCTCTTATGGGTGTAAATGCTAATGCTCCTCATAATAGAGTTTATACAAAACAAATCAGGAAACAGACAAGTGATTGAGTGATAAAGTCCGAAGTATGTGTACATTGGGATTTTCAAAATCACACTGATTGCTTATGCAAATTAAAAGGTAAATGCCAAAACAAATCACTGATAACACAAATCCTTGATAGAGCTATGGAAAACCAAAATTAATCAGATGTAGACCATTTGGCAGAATCACATGCTGGTTATCTCCATGAGCCATCTAGTCTAAAACCTTGGTGATGCTCCAACCCACATCCTTCGATATTCCTTTTTCAGACTTTTAATCCTCTTAACAGCTTCTGGATCCTGCCTCAATAATGTTTTGTAATTCTGCATTCTAACCTTTATTGACACAAAATGCAGTAATTACTTGTGATACTGTAAATTTCTACCCTCTCATTACTGGCTCGTGAATTTATGGAAATAACCTATTTACGCTGTTATAAATCTTCATGATCTTTAAAATCTCCAGTAATCAGATTCTCTCATCCACCCTTAACCTTTCAGAGTAAGTGAAAACACCCCAATTTAGATGACTTCTTCCCGATAATATTTCAGTGACTTTCGTCATTTATCTGAATACTTGGTATTACCGCCTTCAAGAATATTTATCCCCTAAATTTATCTTTGCTAATAACTCCTAACAATGAAAGTTATGCTGAAAAGCACTGACAGCTGACAAAAACCCTAAATTTGATGCTTTGTGAGGAAGAAACAGGAACTATAAAATACCTTACACAAACCGATGAGAATCACAAGATCAAGATCACAAAACAAGGGAGCAGAACTAGGCCATTCGGCCCATCAAGTCTGCTCCAAGAAAAGGAAAAAAGAAAAGAAAATGAGAAATTGGGGGTGGGGGCGGGCAAAAAAAATCTAACCCCAATTTCTGGCCTTATCTCCATATCCCTTGATACCCCAGCTATTTAGATATCTATCTACCTCTTCCTTAAACGCCTCCAATGATCTGGCCTCCACTGCTGTACATGGCAAGGAATTCCACAAATTCACCACCTTCTGGCTAAAGAAATTTCTCCTCATCTGTTTTAAACCTGTACCCTCTAATTCTAAGATTGTGCCCTCTGGTCCTGGACTCACCCACCAAGGGAAACAGCTTGACCACATCTACTCTGTCCAGTCCTTTCAACATTTTAAATCTCCATGAGGTCCCCTCTCATTCTTCTGTACTCCAGTGAGTACAGTCCAAGAGCCGACAAACGCTCATCATACGTAAGCCCTTTCATTCCGGGAATCATCCTCTTAAATCTCCTCTGAATCCTCTCCAACATCAGCACATCCTTCCTAAGATATGGGGCCCAAAACTGTGCACAGTATTCCAAATGAGGCCTCAATAGTGCCCTGTAGAGCCTCATCAACACTTACTTACTTTTATATACTATACCTCTCGAAACAAATGCCAACATAGCATTCGCTTTCTTTACCGCCGACCTGACCTGGTGGTTAACCTTTAAGGTATCCTGCACGAGTACCCCCAAGTCCCTTTGTACTTCTGTACTTTGAATTTTCTCTCCTTCTAGATAATAATCTGCCAGTTTATTTCTGTTTCCAAAGTGTACAACTGCACATTTCTCAACATTGAATCTCATTTGCCATTTCCTTGTCCATTCTCCTAAACTATCTAAGTCTCTCTGCAACCTTCCTGTCTCGTCAATACTCCCTACTCCTCCACCTATCTTGGTGTCATCTGCAAACTTAGCCACAAAACCAATTACTCCATCGTCCAAATCGTTAATGTACAAGGTAAAAAAGAAGCGGCCCCAACACTGACCCCTGCGGAACACCACTAGTAACCGGTAGCCAACCAGAACGAGATCCTTTTATTCCCACCCTTTGCTTCCTGCCAACCAGCCAATGTTCCACCCATTCTGTTATCCTACCTGTAATTCCACGACCTCTCATCTTATTAATCAGTCTCTTATGCGGCACCTTGTCGAAGGCCTTTGAAAGTCTAAATACACAACATCTACGGCCTCTCCTTATCCACCCTACCTGTGATTTCTTCAAAAAACTCCAATAGGTTGGTCAGGCAGGATCTTCCCTTCACAAAACCATGTCGGCTAGGGACCTATCTTGCCTTGCACTTCTAGGTATTCCATAACCCCATCCTTGAGGATCGATTCCAATAACTTTCCCACTACTGACATCAGACTAATAGGTCTGTAATTTCCTTTATGCTGCCTCCCACCTTTCTTATACAGCAGAACTACATTTGCGACCCTCCAGTCCTCCGGAACCATGCCGGATTCCTGGAAAATTATCACCAATGCCTCCGCAATCTCTAAAGCCACCTCCTTCAGAACCCAGGAATGCACCTCATCCGATCCGGGACACTTATCAGTCTTTAGCCCATTTAGTTTTCCTAGCACCTTCTCTCTAGTAATCTTAACTGAACTCAGTTCCATTCCATTCTGACTAACTGGTATATTGCTGATGTCCTCCACAGTGAAGACCGATGCAAAATACTCATTTAGTTCTTCTGCCATCTCTTTATCATCCATTATAATCTCTCCTGCACCGTTATCGATTGGTCCTACATCAACCCGTGTCTCTCTTTTACTTCTTATATATTTAAAAAAAACTTAGTATCCTTTCGAATGTTATCTGCCAACTTCCTTTCATAATTCATCTTTTCTTTCCTAATGACCTTCTTTGTTTCTTTCTGCAGGTTTTTAAAAGTTTCCCAGTCTTCTGTTTTCCACTAATTTTTGCTTCCTTGTATGCCCTCCCTTTTGCTTTTATTTTAGCCTTCACCTCTCTCGTTATCCACATTTGTGCCTTTTTTTTTTCCATTCAAAACCTTCTTCTTTCTTGGAATATATCTATCCTGCATTTTCCTTATTACTTGTGGAAATTCCTTCCATTTCTGCTCCGCCGTCCCTCCAGCTAGCTTACTCTTCCAATCAATTTGGGCCAACTCCTCTCTCATGCCAACGTAATTTCCTTTGTTCCAGTGAAATATAGATACACCAGTTATCAGCTTCTCCTTCTCAAACTTGAAACTGAACTCAATCATATTGTGATCACTGGTTCCCAGTGGTTCCTTTACCTTTAGTTCCCTAATCACCTCCAGTTCATTACACAGCACCCAATCCAAAACAGCTGATCCCCTGGTGGGCTCATCAACAAGTTGCTCCAAAAAACCATCCCGTAGACGTTCCACAAACTCACTCTCCTGAGATCTACTGCCTTGCTGGATTTCCCAGTCCACCTTCATGTTAAAATCCCCCATAATTATCTTCACATTGTCACTCTGGCACACCTTTTCTATTTCAAACTGCAACTTATTGTCCACTTCCTGACTGCTATTAGGGGGCCTATATATAACTGCTACTATTGTCCTTTTACCCTTGCTATTTCTTAGCTCCACCCATAAGGATTCCACCTCTTCTGACCCAATGTTCTTCCTTTCTATTGATTTTATATCATTACTAACCATCATGGCCACACCTCCCCCTCTGCCTACCTGCCTATCCTTCCTATACACTGTGTACCCCTAGACATTCAGTTCCCAATCACATCCGCCATAAAGCCATGACTCGGTCATTGCCACAATGTCGTATTTATTAACCTGTAGTTGTGCCACTAGGTCATCTACCTTATTCCTAATGCTACGTGCATTTAAATATAGTACATTTAGTCCAGTATCTGCTATTGATTTTGTTGTACTTCTATTGTTCAGCAAATTATCCTGACTTCTCACCTGCCTGTCCTTCTTGCCATCCTCACTGTCTTGGGCTTGTTTCTATAAACTTCCTCGCTTACCCTAACAGCTTGTATCCTAACATCCTGGTTTCCATCCCCCTGCCAGATGGTAAAGAAGGAGGAGCAAATAGCAAACAAATTTCAAAAAATAAATTCTTATTCATGGGAATGTAGAATTCAGGAATCCCCTTTGCAGACCACATCCTACCTCCCTAATAGGCACTTAATTGCTGCCTGAGAGAGAGTCTGAACAAGTGGTATTGAATGTTTTCAGCAAGCACCGAATGTCTCCAATTTCTAGCACTTTAAGTCAGTGATGGATTACTACTGGTATGGGAAATTAAAGGTATTTTCTGGGGCTTTTCACATCTGCTAACATTAAGAGTGTCTGGGTGGACCCACATGGAGCATATACAGACGTAGCCAAGAGTTTAAATGCATGTTACAGTAATCCAAGGTCACCACACGCTGATTTGTTTGTATATCTGCGATTCTAATCAGTACTAAATGACCCACACTTACTTAGCAGCTGCTTCGGTGTTTTAGTAGCTCATTTATAGTGGCTTTAATAAACTGATGGTAAAATTTACTGCACAGATGGGTAAGTTTACCAGTTCCCCTGATAGCTCTTAATAAATGAACCAGACAAGAAAAGCCCCAATTCAATCAAATTTTGCATTGTAAACCAAAAGAGAATCAGCTGGGTTTTGGGAAACTCTCCACCTCAGAAGTCCGGACCCAAAAGGTCTTTTCAGATGTTGATTGATCTGTTGTGTATTACAACATGTTCTGCACTAATTTTTGGAACTTCAACAACGTCTAGCTTGTGCAACACAGTAACAAAGAGGTTCAAGTCTCACGAGGAACCCATTGCAGCAGAGATGTGCCACTACAAGAGTAGTGACAGGCATCGATGGGGGAAAGCTCGATAACGAGGAAAGAATGCAAGATGTTACACTGTCAGGGTCGTAAATCAAGTGTGGGAGAACGTTTATGTGAACCATATATAAAAGAGAAGCTTGGAACATTTCACATAAATGGAGCTGAGGGGCAAGTCCCCCCCCCCCCCCCACCACCACAGAGGGTGGTGGGTATATGGAATATATTGACAGAGGAGGTGGGAGAGGCGGGTACAATTACAATGTTTAAGAGACACTTGGACAGGTACATGGATAGGGAAGGTTTAGAAGAATATGGGCCAAATGTAGGCAAATGGGACTGGCTCAAGTAGGCATGGACATGTTGAGCCGAATGGCCTATTTCCATACTACATAACTGACAAATGAAGAAAAGATGCATATTGAAAATAAATATGGAGAAGAAACCAATAAAAAAAAATTCCCGACTGTTTAATTTCAGATTTTTAGCATTGACAATTTTGGCTTTGTATTTCAAGAATGCAGCCAAATTGTTCTGATGAAATGGGAAGACAAGACACCCATCTCCACGCCTGGTTTCCTAGTACACGTGTTAACTGAAAAACATTCAGCAAGTAATTCTGCTACTGAGTAGCAAAGGTTCACTGACGAGTTGGTCCACCGTATCCATGTACAACTGGAAACATTTCAAACCGATAGATGCCCAAACGTGGCACTAAGTAACAGGTGCCTCCGAGAGCGTCCCACACATACATTCGCAAGTGTTTTGCCAAGAGGAACTGAGCCGAGAACAAAAGCGCATAAATTATTAAATATACGTGGAAAAGAAGGGGAGAGAGGGAGCAAAAGTTGAACATTTGTGCTACCTTTCTCCCCTTGCAGTTTAAGGATGTTTTCTTAGGAGAACTCACAGTGAGAAAATGAAAACTTGGATATAGGTAGCACTTCAAAATACTCAAAGCATTTTCAGCCAATGCATTATATTTGAAAAGGAGTCGCCAATATGGCTAAATCATCAGGAGAGTAAAGTGCAAGTTCCAGCTAATATTAAATCAATTATTTCTGATTTGATGAGTAATTCATGAAGATCAGAGAGTTTTCAATGCTTACGCTGCAAATCTTCCATTGCTCTCTTCAAACTTAGCCCATTCAAAATGCAATTGTCACACCTTCTTACAAGGTTTCCAAAATCATCGTCTTCACACACTGCTGTGCATTTGAGTAACGTGACTCCTCTCAAAGCTACTACTCTTTTCAATGGCTTTTGGTAAAGCTCTGCACATGGGCACAGCTTCAGCAGCCTGGGTTCAATCTTGCCTGTGGAGTTCACACCTTCTCCCGGTCATTGCAAGCTTCCTCCAGGTATTCCAGCTTCCTCCCACGGGCCAAAGGCACGTGAATCAATTGGTTAATTGGCCACTAAATTGCCCCTGCAGTGTAGGTGAGTAGCAGAATCTGAGGGGAGCTGATGAGGATATGGGGGTAATGAAATGGGATTGACATAAATGGGTGCGATAGTATGGACTCACTGGGCCGAAGGGCCTATTTCCATGTTTTATGACTCTATAGTGGAAGTGAGAGGAATTTGGAAGTCATAGTACAGATTAAAAAGTGTGTTTAAAGATGGGAAACAAAGGGGGTGGTGCTGTTTTCCTCCAGACTCATTTGCAGTGATGTTTCTGATGGATAGTTTCAGATCAGCTACACGTTTCAACTCTTACTAAAAAAAAGGGAGCAGCTTATAAAGCCTGCAGAAAGCAGATGAGGAGGGAAGTTATAGGTGACAGGAGGGTATATAAAAACACAGCAGTGCCACAGTGACATCATTGACTTGTTCTATAATGAAACGAAAGCTTACTGCAAATGCCACAATGATGCAAAGAGGAGATGCGCAGAGGGGCAAAATGCACAAATCCTTAAACAGTGACAGGGCAGGTGGACAAGGTGGTTCAAAAAGCACATGGATTACTTGAGTTTATAAAAAGGTAGGACACAAGACCAAAATGACCATGCTAGAACTTTGGTTGGGCCTCAGCTGAAGCAAGGTGGGCAATTCTAGGCTGGATGTTCCATGGAACATGTCAAAGTCCTGGGAAGAGTACAAAGGGGCGAGAGACTTCAGTTATGAGGAGAGATTGGAAAGCTGGGCCTGTTCCCTCAAGAGGTGCAAAATGGAGGTTTTTGGTAGAGGAATTTCCCTTTGGCAAGAAAGCAAATAACCATAATCAACACAGCAGTGCAGCATTTAGCTGTGAGGACCTGGCTTCAATCCCGACTTCAGGCGATGTTTGAACACTCTCCATGACTGCATGGGTTTCTGCTGCATGTTCCAGTTTCCTCCCACATTCCAAACCTGCTTTTAGGTGAAATGGCCACTGTAAATTATCCTTTACTGCAAATAATTGGGAAAAGAATCAAAGGGGAGTTGATGGACCAGTGTCAGTGATTAACTCAAAGGGATATAGGGAAATGAGGGGGATAAAAGGACTGTACGGAGCCAAAGAGCTAAATAGTCTCCTGTGAATAAATCAACACCAGAGATCAAGTAGGAAATGAGGAGGATGCTTTTCACTGCAAGTTGTAGGGCATGAATTGCTCTCCCTGAAAAAGGTAGGAGGAGGACAGATTCTCGAGGACGAGGAACTTGCATTGTTAAAACCACAGGAATGTGGTGTTAAACATAAAACACATCCAAAGAGCTTAGCATTGGACTGATGGGTCAGCTGGTCTTCTTTAACTGAACATTCCATAAAGCATGAAGACTCGACACTCCCTTTCCTGCAACAACAGCCAGATTTAATTTCAGGAAAGTTAGCAAAGCTGCTCTGCTGTTTGAACTGCCTTGAAGCAGAGATTTCTGCATGACCCAACCTGGCAACACAGCCCAACACACAACTGAAGTGCAGTTAACAACTGCATGGTAATTGGCCCAGTTAAACAAGTTGACTGAACTCCTAACTTTAATTACCTCCCATTTTTAACTTGATAGCCTTAACTGCTTTATTGCAAAGCCTGCAAGTTAACGATCGCTCTCTTTGACTCTAAAAGTGAGCAAGCGCGAGAGAGAGAGAGCACACATACCACATACAGTATGGCATGTGTACCAGTAGGGTATGGTACTCCATTCAGCACTAACCCAGAAAGCACCAATTTGTTATGGAACTCTTGGATCTGAAGTCCAAACAATACAGTGACTACAGTTGAGCATGTTACCATAGACATGTCTAGCTGGGGAAAGTTGTGCAGGCAACCAAGGAGAGGTGGTGACAGCAACTCCTTATCAACTCCAGCAGGAGGCAAAGAGACACACCGTGGAATCTTACGCATGTAATGGCTGCTACTAGCAAATCCAGCACTAGCCCACGCTCACCTAGGTACTGAACAGCCACACCACTTGCACCAACCCACTCAAAACTAAACCCTCACAGGCAGCCACTGCACACTACCCCAGTGGTCACTCCACACCGAGTCATGTGGTGATGAGATCACTTTAATCATTAGCGAAGGGCTACGTCCACAACCAGGTCCTCAGCACATGGAGGGGAGGGCCCTGGAGGGATATGGGCCGAATGCAGGAAATTGGGACTAGCTAGGTGGACAATGAGGTCAGCATGGCCTTGCTGGGCCAAAGCTGTATAGCTCTATACATCATGCTATAATGATCCCTTTTAGTGGTAATTCCACTTGCAATCTCATTCCTGAGCATTAAGTGAGGTGCCAATGGTAAAAGCACTGTGTTAATTTATTATTGTAGCTTTCACACTGAAGATTCAAAGTGGTGTCTGGTGAAAAAAAGTGAAGATCAATTGCCTTCAACAAAAAAAATTCTAAAGACCATAAATTTAAATTATTCCTTGCAACATTTAGGAAGAGTTTGCAATTTCCACTAACCTCTCCATTAAAGCATGATTCCTGTTTTCACTTGCTGAGTGTTAATTTTAAGTATGGTTACGTTCAAAACAATGCAGAGGATAAAAATCTAGGTGGATATTTTTCTTACAAGTTAGTACATCTTGAGCTGTAGGACTGCCAACGCCATTTCAAAAAGGGTAGGACTGTTATCCTTACCGCACCCATTCTTTCAACATTTATAACCGATCTGCAAGGGATGTCACATAATGCTTCGTTGCAAGCATCTGGGAATTCACAATTTTAACACACATGGTGTACTTCAGTGAATGTTAGCCAAATATTCATTTTCTTATTGAAACATTGCTTCAGTAAATTATAAGACCCGTCAATACTTTCTCATTGAAAAGTAAGGGGGCAGCACAGTGGCACAGACGGTAGAGCTGCTGCCTCACAGCTTGAGACCTAGGTTCAATCCCGACCTCAGCTGCAATCTTGCAGGCAGACACTGTAGTGTAGTGATTAGCGTAACGCTATTACAGCACCAGCGACACGGGTTCAATTCCCGCCGCTGTCTGTAAGGAGTCTGTATGTTCTCCCCGTGTCTGCGTGGGTTTCCTCTGGGTGCTCCGGTTTCCTCCCACGTTCCAAAGATGTACGGGTTAGGAAGTTGTGGGCATGCTACGATGGCGCCGGAAGCGTGGCGACACTTGTGGGCTGACCCCAGAACACACTACACAAAAGATGCATTTCACTGTGTTGATGGTCAGCATGGATTTGGTGGGCTGAAGGGCCTGTTTCATGCTGCATCTGTTTCTATGACTCTATAACAATAAAACTGGATCGTGGTGCAGGATAGGAATGGCCCCCGCTGATTTAATACTAGATAGCCAAATTTGTTTTTAAGTATGGAACACACCTCAGCATGTGGCTCTTGGTAAAGCCGATGAGAGATAAAGTCAGGGCTGGGCTTAGATAAATCACCACGATTAATTCACAGCTTTAGTTCTCAATAAACAAGTCAAATGAAACTGTACAAAAACAAAACATCAGTGATAAGAGAGCTGAGGACTATTCTTTACATGCAAAAAATAAACTGCTGGAGGAACTCAGCGGGTCAGGGAGTATCTGTGGGCAGAAAAAGACAGTCAATGCTTCAGGTTGAGACTGATCAAGGATGAAGGGTCTCGAGCCGAAAAATCAACTGTTTCCCTGCACAGAAGCTGCCTGACCTGCCGGGCTCCTCCAGCAGTTTGTTTTTTTTTCTGCTCCTGATTCCAGCATTGGCAGTCTTGCATCACTCTTCTCTTTTTGCTGCTATTGCTAACAGCCCTACATTTGCAGATTGCTACTTACAACCGTGGTCTCGGTGAGTCATGGTCATTCATAGCCACGTCACCGTCTTCATCCTCGAACCGTGAACGTGGGTTGGGCCCTCCACCGCCTCGATTCCTCGATTTGTGATTGACGTCACTGTACATCTTCCACCGGAATGGACCACGTCCCTTCTTTTTACGGACCGGAAAATTTCCAACACGATCATCGTGCTCTGAAAGTAAAACAGTTAAAATCAGTTTGGAGAAGCACAGAAGAATGGAAAGAGAGGTTATATTGATGACAAAGAAATGCCTCAATTGTCCAGGGAGTTAATCACTTTGTTCATTTCATAAAATTTCTTTCAATCAAAAAAGGAAATTGTAGTATGTCACCACCCTTGGGTATCTATAATTCACTGAGAAAAGATCATTGCAGTTGCCCAGTTAAGCAGAAACCATACAAACCTCAAAACACATGGCTCTGGCTCCTAGATCAGTAGACAGTTGTTTCATTGCCCCAGCTGAGATCAAACACTGCATTTTCTCTATAACTTGTAGCAGGTGGGTAAAAAGACAAATCCCTGCTTCTGATGGTTAGCCATTGGATGCCCTCTATGCTGGTGTTAGGTGCACATGGGATTGAGTTTGGCCGCGATGAGATCAATATCAAATGGCACGTTGCTGGATTTACAAATGAAAAATAGCTACAATACTAGAGTGTTTTCATGGATCTAAAGTCCAGGTAGGAGTCCGAAAGCCTTCATGAGACTCTGGGTTAAATGCAGAAATCTATTGGTGGAGGACATCTAGCAGATACAGTACACTTCCAGTTCTATGTTAAGCAGGTGCGGTAACAGCACTGAACTGTAATTGGTGTGATAAGTAAATGGCACAGCATATTGATTAGTTAATATGGCAGTGGGGACAGGACACACAGGTTTATGCCCACAGCCAGCTGTGTGATCCTGGTGAAGTGCCCAACAGTCATTCCAAGTAGATCTTACCCATTCCAGCAGCTATATAGAAATTTTTTTTAAATTGTGGTAAAACCAATTGAACACATGGATCTAGTGCAGTAGGTGTAATATTTGGAGCTTGATAACCAGCAGACCGTGCTGTACGTTTATGGTACCAAATGCCTTCAATATCTATTTATTTAACAAGCATGTCATTAAGATAAAAACAAAATTTGTATTGTGTCTCAAAGACATCAAGGTGCTTCACAGTAGGTTTTTATTTGCTAATACTCCTAATACCAAGCCACTTCAGGAGATACAGTCAGATGACCAGAAGCCTGCTCAAGAGAGGCTTTAAGAAGCATCTGAAACAAGGAGGCAGGAGTTTCAGGAGGAATTCCAGTTTAGAGGGTTGGCACCTGATGGTAACAAGTACCACGGTGGAGCCATTACATTTAGGTTTGAACAAGAAGTCAAAACAAAGAGTGCTGATAAACAGAATGTTAAGGCTAAGGAGATTACAGGGATAGGGAGAGAATAGAGCATGGATGAATTTAGACACAAGGATGATAATTTTAACAGGGAGCCAGTGTGGAACAGCAAACACAGGTCTGATGGATGAACAGGGCATGGTGATTGTTAGGACATAGGGAGCATAGTTTTGAATGACTTAAGTTTAGAACAAAGCAGGCCAGTCCAGAGTCTAGAAATAAACAGACTATGGACAAGTGTTTCAGCAAAGCTTGAGCTGAGGTGGGGAGGGGGTCTGGCAATGTAATTGAATGGATATGACATCCAAATGTCAACTCAATCAAATTTGACCCCAGTGTTGCAAACAATCTTGTTCAGTTCCACACAGTCAGCAGGGGATGGATCTGCAGGGAACAAAACTATAGCTTCAGCCTTTGCAGACAACATCCTGGCTGTAGGATTGAAGGCTTTCACTCCAGAACTATATGTACTTCTAGACAAACAGTTCAGATCACTGGCGTCAAGCCTACAATGTTAACTGCCCAGGTCAGAATCAAAATTTATTATCACTGACTTACATGATGTGAAATTTATTGTTTTGCGGCAGCAGTACAGTGCAAAGACATAAAACTACTATAAATTACAAGAATAAATAAATAGTGCAAAAAAAAAAGGAATAATGAGGTAAGGTTCATGGACCATTCAGAAATCTGATGGCAGAGGGGAGGAAGCTATTTCGGAATCATTGAGTATGGCTCTTCAGGTTCCTGCACCTCCTCCCTAAATGGTAGTAACGAGAAGAGGGCATGTCCTGGATGGTGAGGGTCCTTAGTGATGGATGCTTCCTTCTTGAGGCACAAACCTCTTGAAGATGTCCTCGACAGTGGGGAGGGTTGTGTCCGTGATAGAGCTGGCTGAGTCTGCAACCCTCTGCAGCCTCTTGCGATCCTGTGCATTGGAGCCTCCGTACCAGGCTGTGATGCAACCAGAATGCTCTCTACCATACACCTATAGAAATTTTAAAGAGTCTTTGGTAACATACAGAATCTCCTCAAACTCCTAACGAAGTAGAGCTGCTGGCCTGCCTTCATGATTGCATGTGTTAGACCCAAAATAGATCCTCCGAGATGTTGACGCCCAGGAACTTGCTGCTGCTCACCCTTTCCACCGCTGACCCCTCAATGAGGACTGGTGTGTGTTCTCCCGACTTCCCCTCCCTGAAGTCCACAATCAGTTCCTTGGTCTTGCTGGCGTTGAGTGAGAGATTGTTGTTGCGACAACACTTAACCGGCCGATCGATCTCACTCCTGTATGCCTCCTCATTGGCATCTGACATGATCAGGCATGTCCCATCCACGAAAAGCAGGACAACTCGTCAACCAGTATATACTCAAGTGTCAAAGCTCTGGAAGGTGTAGCAGCACTACCAGTGACACAAACTTACTAAAAACCCGACCACAATGTTTAGTTTGAATTTTGTCAATAGCTGGCTCCAGACATCCAATTTAACATTGACCCAGGAGCTGCAATTCCAAAAATGAAAAGCGACTGCCTTTAAGAGCACAGCAATATCTGATTAAACATTGCATCATGACCCCTGGTAAAACTGAATTCAAATGATATCAAAGGAAAAACATTTCAGTGGTTGGAACTATAACCTTGTATAAAGCATGGCTGTGGTTGATGAAGGCCAGTAATCTAAGCCCCAGCATGTGACTGCACGAGACCCTCTGGACAGTGTCTTAGGACCTTTGTCAGCTGCTTCAAAGTAGGGATGATTGATGTTCAATTCAGTTTTCAAACACTCCAGCAACTGAAGCAGCCATGCCTGCATGCAGCAGTACCTTGGCCACATGCAGCCACAGGCTTGTAAGTGAAAAGTAAAAGCCACATCTCTAAGGTGCCAGGCAATGACTACCTCCACAGCAATAGCCTACCCTTGACTTTCAATGGCATTACCATTGCCAAGTCCCCCACCATCATCCTCAAGGTCACTATCGAACAGAAACTCAACTACAAAAGTAGATAGGTTAGAGGCTGGGTTTCCTGTGGGGAGTGACTCAACTCGCCTACACCCTAGAGCCTTTCTGCCAGTGAAGGTCAACAATGGTCAAGAAGCTGAACAACATCCAGGACAGTTGCCTGCTTTATTGGTACCCTCCATCATCAACACACATTAGCTGCAGTGTGCAGCATGCACTGAAGTTGTGTGCCTTGGCTATCTGAACAGCAGCTCTCAAACCTGCAACCGCTATCAGCAAAAAGTACAAGTCACACATCATCCTGACTTGGACAAGCTTTGCACTGTACCTCGGTACAAGTGACAATAATAAACTAATACCAAATATATTGCTTTTCCTTCCTCGTCTCTGCATCCAAATCCCCCACCACACCCACCCAATAGAACTGGGGGAGCCCCTTCACTGCTTGCACTGCAACAGTTTCAAGCTGCAGGCCACCATCACCTTCTCACAGGCACTTAGGGAATGGTGGCCTTGCTTGCCAAGTGAATGATGAAATCGTGCAGGAAAGTGATAATGCTGGCCAGTGCCACTTAGATCCTAAAAAGTGAACAGGGAAAAAGGCAGCAATGTCATTAACAAAATACACTGCAGCAATCTGTGGAGTGTGTCAACACCTCCCAAAATACCAACCCCTGCTACCAAATCGGACGTCAGTGAGTGCATGGAACATAATCACCTCAAGGTTGCCTTCCAAACTGGAAATACATCAGCATTCATTCATTGCTGCTGGGTCAAAAATCATGAACCACACTTCATAATACTGTGTGACTCTACCTTCAGAAGAAGTTGATTTGTTACCACCTTCTCAGGGGACAAGGATTGGGAAATGAATGCAGGTTTACAAAGACCTACAGCGTTTCTCCATAAAGGAATTTTGGTGTAGAGGGTCATGTCTGGTGCTTTGAAACAGCCAATTTATAGCCAATTGCAGTTTATATGACAGGGACAATACGTTCCTCAAAAAGGAAAAGAATTGGGGCAGAAACATGCAATCCAAAGAACCAAATTAGATATACATGCTCATATGTATTAGGTTAGGATGTTGAAAGTGTCTGCATGATGTTTCCTACAGCTGAATAATTCATCAACACTCAGGTGTCTGAAGTTAGAGGAAGAATGACTTAATGGATAACGTAAAGGACTGACAATAATCCTCCAACAGTAGAGTGATTGTTCTGATGCAAGATCACCAACCTGAAATGTTAACTCTGCTTTTCTCTCTCTACAGATGCTGTCTGACCTGCTGAGCACTTTCAGTTACGCAGCGTTTTGCTTTGGAGAACGAAACAAAATTAGAGGATTGGTTTCTCATAAAAGGGAGCAGGTCTTGCAAGCTGAATTAAAATTTCTTTTGCATCACTGTATATCCAGATAATTGTAAGTGGTACACAAGAAAAAAGTGGGTCATATAACCCTCAAGTTCACCTTGTCATTCAATAACATCATGGTTTATCCTGTAACTCAGGATCACTTTCCTGCACAATTTCATCATTCACTTGGCAAGGAAAAATCAATTGATTTCAATTGAACAGCCATTGCCCCCATAACCCATTGGGGTGGAGAATGCCAAAGATTTACAGTTCTCCAAATAAAGACACTTCTCACACATCATAAATGGCTGTCCCCCTACCCCAAGATTATATCCCCAGTTGTGGAATCTCCAGCCTGAGGAAACCATCTCTTGACCCCAACTCTGTCAACCCCTTCAGAACGTTGTGTGTGTCAATGAGATCAGCTCTCTTTCTTTTACATTCCAGTAAAGACAAAACAGACAATCTCTTCCCAGAGATAGTAATCCAGTGAATTTAAGCTGTACCGATTCCAAGGCAAGCATTTCTTTTGTAGCAATTGGGACCAAAATAACATGCAGTGCTCCAGGCATCATCTCAAAGACCTGTAGAATTGCAGCACAACTTCCTTGCTCTTGTACTCCAACCCCCTTGGTAGAACAGCAATTTTAATCCTGCACACTCAAGGCCCAACAAATAAAAGCTGAATTACTGGTCTTTATGGAAAAGTGAACTCATCAAATCCAAGGGCAGTATCATT
This sequence comes from Pristis pectinata, assembly GCF_009764475.1. Lineage (NCBI taxonomy): Eukaryota > Metazoa > Chordata > Chondrichthyes > Rhinopristiformes > Pristidae > Pristis > Pristis pectinata. The sequence goes on from NC_067441.1 coordinate 8,089,633, forward strand.
TTATTTTCCTCGCTAGAAACTGCAGGGAGTTGTAGACACAGCTCAGCACATCATGAAAACCAGCCTCCCCTCCGTGGACTCTATCTATACTTCCCACTGCCTCAGTAAAGCAGCCAACATAATCAAAAACCCCACCCACCCGGGTCATTCTCTTTTCTCCCCTCTCTCATCAGGCAGGATACAAAAGCCTGAAAGCATGTACCAGCAGGCTCAAGGACAGCTTCTATCCACTGTTATAAGACTATTCCCTAGTATGATAAGATGGACTCTTGACCTCCCAACGTACCTCCTTATGACCTTACACCTTATTGTCTACCTGCACTGCACTCTCCGTAGCTATGACACTTTATTCTGTGTTTTGTTATTCTTTTACCTTGTACTACCTCAATGCACTGTGTAATGAATTGACCTGCAAGACAAGCTTTTCACTGTACCTTGGTGCATATGACAATAATAAACCAATTTAATTTATCAATTTGCGTTATAGTTCACTTATAG